>NC_091985.1:105469827-105773716 GCF_044704955.1 Pristiophorus japonicus | reverse complement strand
GTACACACCTTACCAGTACACCAGCAGGTGCTGCTGCTGGAGACCTAGGGGTTGCCTGCACACGGCAGGTAACCCAGTATAAAAGGGAACTCACAGCTTGTTGTCGTCACTCAGGAACTGCAAATAAAGGACTACAGGTCTACACAGTTTAAGTATCATACCCTGCCTCGTGGAGTCATTACTAAAGGTGCCTACATACACCACAACTGGTGACGGGAATATGAGGTCACGAACTACACGCTCAACATGTCTAACCACAGCAACCTTCAGCAATTTACAGAGGGGGAAGATTGGGATGCTTTTGTGGAAAGGTTGGAACAATTCTTTATAGCCAACGGCCTGGACGGGGACCACACCGGCTACACTACTGAACAAACGCAGGGCCATCCTGCTTAGCAGTTGTGGGCCCACCATCTACGGTCTCGTCAGGGACTTACTAGCCCCGGAGAAGACAACCACCAAGAGCTATGAGCAACTTGTAACAATCATACAGCAACAACTAAAACCGAAAGAAAGCATCCTCACAGCCAGGCACCGGTTCTACACTTACCGGTGACCTGAGGGCCAAGAAATTGCCAAATATGCTGCACACTTAAGAAGACTAGCTGCACAGTGTGAGTTTGGCGACCACCTTAATGAAGCACTAAGGGACATATTTGTCATCGGAATCGGCCACGAAGGCCTCCTACACAAATTGCTCTCGGCTGACATCACGGTCAACCTGCAGAAAGCAATTCAAGTGAGCCAGGCCGACATGGTTTCGGCCAGCGACTCCAGGCGAATACTGACCCAGCGAGCGCAGTGCACCGCATGGACACTTCTAAAGGCAGAAATGCTGCCCCGAGTCCCGCAACCCTGAGTCCGCCACATGGGGCAAACCGGATGGCCCCGTGCTGGCGTTGTGGAGGAAACCACAAGGCCCACCAGTGCCGCTACAAAGACTATGCATGCAAAGGCTGCAAAGAGAAAGGGCACCTTCAGAGAATGTGCAGAAAAGGCTGTACTCACCGCGTCTCTGATGAGTTGGCTGACCACCAGGGCTCCGACACAAATGAAGATGAAGCTGCTCAAACCCTGGAAGAAAAGTATGGAATCTTTACCTGCTCCACCGGAAGTTCTCCGTGGATGATGGAAGTGGACATCGATGGGGTCCCAGTCTCCATGGAGATTGACACAGGGGCGAGCCAGTCTGTGATGAGCCAAATGACCGTTGAAAAAATTTGGATGAATCCTGCCACTCGACCAAAACTGTCTCCTGTCTAGGCAAAGCTGCTCACCTATACCAAAGGTAAAATCCAAATCGTTGGCAGTGTAGACGTCCAGGTCTCCCAGGGCGGCGTGTTGAACAAACTCCCCCTGTGGATTGTAGCTGGCGACGGTCCCACACTGCTGGGCAGGAATTGGATGAACCGGGTCCACATCAGGCGAAGTGGCCCTGTGGAAGAAAAGACCACCACAGCCCTCCTGCAGGAAAGCCAGGAAATGGCTGCAGCACCAGCAGCACAAGGAGAAACACTTGTAATCAAAATGACCGCTGCCATGCCACCAGTGAGCATGGAGGAGCATCACATAACACCGAGCGGCCAATCGGATTTGAAGGCTCCCTTAAAGGAGACCGGTAACCAAAGAAATTTAAAGGGGAAGTTTCAACTATTTGAGTACATGGACTTTAAAGCTAAAGATGCGATTAAAGGGTGCAAGTATGAAAATGTATGCAATGTAACAATGAATTGTGATGCTGGTTTAACTAATGTGACTAATGATATGAATGCAGGTGTCAGTAAGGTTAAGAACAAGTTTATTATGCTTAACAATAATGATAGAGATTGTGAAATGCCAAATGTAACCATGTCTGTAGAAACCAGGACACTCAAAAGTGATGCAAATGCTTGAATGTATAATGCAGACTCGACTATGTGTGATCAGAGCCAAGATGTCATGTCCCGGTAGGACACTGCCAAAGGACATTGGGTCCTACAGGGACCATGCTGATGCCAATGGAATCCCCCTGTGAGAGACCCCCAGGTCCAGCAGGCTACCTGACCATGTAGCCTGGACCTTTGGAACGAATGTGATGCCCCTTGCAGGACACACACACAGGCAGTGGGAGCAGACCCACTACAGGGACAGTGGTCAATGGGCAGCCCAGCCACCACCAATGGCAACCGGCACCAGATCAGCCCTACAGCCCTGGCCACCAGGGCCAACACCAGGAGCATGAGGCCAATACCCTCCAGCTTCCCTGGCAAACGCTGGGATGACCTGACCTTCATCCCAATTGGTGGACAAGGAGCCCACCCAGTCTTGTGGCCCTGCCCACCACCCCACAACTATCCACATCACAGTGTATACACACCACCCACTGCTGCCGTGGCTACCTCCCCGAGGGATCCCACAACAGTGACACCCACTTGGTTTGTGGGTGAGGGAGGGCATACGTACGAGCCAGCCTCAAGCACAGGGGTCACACCTGGCAACCACACAACCCTCACCACAACCACCCATAGCCCACCACTGATCACCTCCCCTGGTCATGACAACTAGGATATGAAAAATGCTCAGGGGGGAGTATTGTTGTGTATGCATGCCTGTTTACTGTGTGATGTCTGTAACACTGTTATGCCACATTGAATGTACCCTTGTACTGTACACACCTTACCCATACACCAGAGGGTGCTGCTGCTGGAGACCTAAGGGTTGCCTACACACGGCAGATAACCCAGTATAAAAGGGAACTCACAGCTTGTTGTCGTCACTCAGGAGCTGCAAATAAAGGACTACAGGTTTACACAGTTTAAGTATCATCAACCCTGCCTCGTGGAGTCATTACTAAAGGTGCCTACATACACCACACCCAGGCCTGATTTAAATCCTGCTGGACGACTTCCCGCCTGAAACAGGCAGGAAGCAGTGGAAAATCGTACTGGCCATCTGCTGACACAACATAGGTGGCAGGAACGACTTCCAAGCTTATCTCACGGGGGGTTTCACATCTGGGACAAGGGAAGCCTAAGCTCTCCTTGTGGGGCCTGGAGGAGCACTCCTTGCTGCCTGCTCAATATAACAGGTTAAAAATCCCAAACCGTGGGATCCTGGTGGCTTCCCGCCATGTAAATAACTCATTTTAATTGCTGATTATCTGGCCATGCCTTTAAAGCATTTTAGGGGGGATTTTTCTCCATGCCCCTGCCCTTAAGCAGGAGGGATTGAGATGAAACTGATGGAAAAATTGTACACTGAAGCTCAGTGATGCCTCACTGCCCCGACTGGGATTTCTCTCCAAGACCAGGACAGCTGCTCCTTCCCTGCCCACTTATGCAAATAGTGGCAGGGGATGGGGCCCAGGTCCCCAGCTGAATTTCCTCCTTTCTGCCTGTGGTCTCCAGGGCCACCATTGGAAGGTGGCAGCAGGCTCCAGGATGTGGTGGTAACAGTTCTGAGTGTCCCCCAAAGGAGGGACAGGGCCTTGAAGCGGAATTCTCGCCCTCCATTTTGCCCCCAACAATGACCTTTTAACAATTAACAGTTGAAGACCCCGGTCCTGACCGAAGCCTTAAGTGAGTCATCTATTGCAATCCGAAGGTGCTTCTACAGCTCCAGGATCTTCTGATGCTGGAGTAAAATAATAAATATGGGAATCTCAGTGGGTTGTTTTAAATAATGCAAAATCCATCAACACTCCTATCCCATTGCCTATTTTATTCCTAAACACTGGTGGTTCTGCTAGTGCAATTAAAGGAGTGCTCAAATAAAGCTATGCAATTTGGTCACACCTGGGAGCATTTTACTTCCCTCCAAAAAAGTGGCTGCAACTGATCTTAAAGGAAGTAAACCTTCACATAAGAAAACAATTAAGCCTGCTCCAGATAGTTCCTTTGGAAAGAAATAAAATTATTAGTATTCAAACAGAAACTTCTGGAAATAAATGAAAGATCAGTTAGTATCTGTAAAGAGAAAACATAGGTTATGATGTTCAGATGTGTACTCTTCACCAGAATTGGAAGACTAAAAGATAAGCAAGCAGTTTGAGCAAGGCTGGGAAAAATAGAGGGGTGGGAAGGATCAATAGCTGCACCAGTCACAGAGAGGGTGAGCTCATGGGGTGAATGATCAGCAACCTGGTTAGTATAAAACTGCTTGATTGTATACAGAAGATATAAAAGATAACAAGTGAAATGATGGGGAGATATAAAAATGGTGAAAGTTCCAGGGGGTTAGCAACTCTTCATCTCCGGAATGTAGGTTTAAATTCAGACCAGACTATTGGAATCCATCTCACTGCTTGCTGTAAGGGTCTTACATAAAATTAATTTGGGCAATCTAAACGTGACTCTTAGTAGGAGCCAGCTATGGCACAAAACTGCTTAACAAAATTGTACTAATTACACTCAGAGCAACATCTCGGGCATTCTGTGAAGAAATTGTCTCCTGTGGCTTCATATCTACCAGCTGCCTTCTAGTATCGCACCTAAGTTCTTTTATTTATGTGTGAGCCTTGACAGTGAGATGGTAACAGTGACCGTGACATGTAAGCACAACTCCACAGTAGGGGTATCTGGGCAGCCACCAGGAGCTAAAACTCTGTCTGACTTTGTTATATCTATAATGTACTTATGAATGACTCCACAAGGCAATGTGTTGTACTTGAACTGTAGTGACCTTGGTCCTTTATTCCAAACTCCAGAGTGCAGTGCAAACATGGCGTGCAGCCTTTTATACAGGGTCCTGCCACCATGGCAGGGAACTCCCAGTCTCCACCAGTTGCACCCTCTAGTGGTGCCAGAATGTATGTACACGGTATGAACCTTATTGAAAGTACATCAGGTAAACAAGTCTCCATCTTATACAATCTCACAGTGACTACACAGAGAGTATATCCATAGTCAGCATATACAACATCACTCTCCCCCAAGTCCTTTGTGCCAATTATCTTTGCACTATGTGCTGTAGCTTAGCTCTCCCCAGACTTAAGTGCCAATAGCCCTTGCACCTTGGCTGTGCTTTGGCTTGGCTCTCTCCCTGTTAACTCCCAAGTCCTTTTGCCACAACGTTGAGTAGTGGTTATCAGATTGGATGGTTCGATGATGCGGTGGAGCTTCCAGTGGGTTCTGAGTGTGATCCATGTGTGTGTCCATGGCTACATACATCCATTTCCACCCCCCCGCCCCCCACAGCGAGATCATGCAGCCGGCCCATTACATTAACATACAGGATCAGACACAGTGCAAGTGCAAAGAAAGCAAGAAAAACATTTTTTTTCAGTTTTGTATCGTGGCACCTAAGTTTCATGACTTACATTCGTTATGTTTTATGGTCGTGTGCTAGGATTGGGTCGATTGCATTCATCGTTCAGTCATGGTCAGTTCTGAGGTAGCAGTAGAGGTGTGTGAGGACGCTAGTTCCAGAGCAACCGGACGGGGTCCTAGTCATCTGATGGCGGCGCTGCGTCCTTTGCTAGCAGGGTGGGCTTGGTTTGCTCACCGAGCCAGGACTCAGGGCCTTTGCCATTGCCTAGTGGTGGGCAGAGCCACAGATGTGTGTGGCCTCCCTGTCCTCCTGTGAGGGCTGCAGAATCTTCTGCCTGCTCTCTAACGGTGTTGGGAACCTGGCTGTTCCAGGTCCCGTTTGGGGAACTCGTTGGTTCTGACCTTTCGTTCCCGGACATGGCCGAGGTAGTGACTGGGTCTGGGGGCTGTACCGTCTCCACCCGGGTGGTGGGCAACGGCGGCCGACTGTGTGTACTGGGGCCGTTTTCATTTCCAGGTCCATGGCGAATAGTGCCATCGGGTGCCTGCAGCGTGGGATAGACCTGGGGCAGGGTATCAGGATCAGTGCCTTCACCCTCCCGAATTCACTCGCTTGCTGCTCTCGGGGACACTCTATTCCCGACATCTCGCAACAACATTTTGTTCTTTATATTAGGACTGGTACCGACATCTCACAACAATATTCTGTTCTTTACAGTGCCAACATCTCGCAACAATATTTTGTTCACAATCTTAATCGGTTCGTCACATTGATTGCCATGCCATACAATGTCTCTTTAAGTTCAGTTGGTTGCAGGTCTCCTTTAAGAGAACCCTGCTGGCTTTACTCCAATCAGATCCTTTGTTGGACCCACGTGTTGGTCCCTCTGCGTTGCACCTCGTGATGTTGCCTCGGCCAACTTTGTTTTCAGCCACGCTGCTCCTCGCTGCAGCAGGAATGCCATCTTGCCTCGGTCCTCGAGGTCAATTGCCTTGATCCTTCTCTCCCGCGATTGTATGGAGTGTATACCTGCACCATCGATTGTCCTCCAGTGAAGATGAAAGTCGAGATAAACGGCGTTCCAGTCTTCATGGAAGTGAACACGGGAGCGAGCCAGTCAGTGATGAACCAGAATGCCTTCGAGAGGATGTGGAACGAAAAACGACCCGAGCTGGTTCCAGTGCAGGAAAAGTTGTGCACCTATACCAAGGAGCCGATCCCAGTCCTTGGTAGTGCGAATATAAGTGTAATCCATAATGGCGTGGTGCATAAGTTAACTCTATGGATTGTTGCAGGTGATGGTCCAACGCTACTCGGAAGAAGGTGGATGGGGAAGATCCAGTGGAAATGGGAAAACAAACACTAGAAGGGTACCTCTGAATTCGATCTTCCTCCCCAGGAGACCTGTCACTGGAGCCGGGAAGGTATTTTTAGATCGTTCCGGTCAGATCATTGCCACACAGTTGTGATGGACGATCTATGCCTCAGGTGCTGCACTGGCCTGTTCTCTGGAGCCTGGCCCAAGCGAAGGTGAGGTTTTGCTCTGCCTCTGAGCACGAGGGACATCGATTGCCGGAGTGAAGAGGTTTTCCCATTTCCACTGGATCTTCCCCATCCACCTTCTTCCGAGTAGCGTTGGACCATCACCTGCAACAATCCATAGAGTTAACTTATGCACCACGCCATTATGGATTACACTTACATCCGCACTACCAAGGACTGGGATCGGCTCCTTGGTATAGGTGCACAACTTTTCCTGCACTGGAACCAGCTCGGGTCGTTTTTCGTTCCACAGCCTCTCGAAGGCATTCTGGTTCATCACTGACTGGCTCGCTCCCGTGTCCACTTCCATGAAGACTAGAATGCCGTTTATCTCGACTTTCATCTTCACTGGAGGACAATCGGTGGTGCAGGTATACACTCCATACAATTCCTCTTGGGGCTGAGCTGCCTCTCTGGCCAAATGATCAGACTCCCCGCTGGATTAAAGTCATCTACCGACTCCTCTGCTGGACGGTGAGTCGTACTTCTTTTACACATACACTGGAGGTGGCCCTTCGTGTTACAGGCTTTGCATACGTACTCCGCAAACCGATACTGGTGAGCCCTATGGTTTCCTCCGCAATGCCAGCATGGTGCTACTCGATTAGCATCTCTCGGCGGACTCTGAGTTCTGGAACCCTGAGGTCCGTGCTCTCTGCCCTGGGCAGAGTCATGTTCTACAGTCTTGCCGGTGAAAGGCACCATTCTGTGTACAGTACTTGCAGGGTTTGAGTCCACAGGCTGAATGATTTGCTTGGTACTGCAGGTTGAGGTCATGATTGCCTGACTGATGCCGGTGGCTTTCTGCAGGTTGACTGTGGTGTTGGCAGACAGTAGCTTGTGAAGGAGGCCCTCGAGGCCAATTCCTATAACGAAGATGTCTCGCAATGATTCGTTGAGGTGCGTGCCAAAATCACACAGTGCTGCAAGTGTCCTGAGGTCAGCAGCATATTTTGCAATCACCTGGCCCTCAGATCTGTGATACGTGTAGAATCTGTGCCTGTCTGTGAGGATGCTCTCCTTTGGTTTAAATTGGTCGCGAATTAGTTCAGTCAGCTCATCGTATGTCTTATCTGTTGTGTATCTGTAAAGCATGTACTCCCATGTTCCGCCACCAGGCAGACAACGCTGGCAGGAGGCAAGACATTCACCAAGCTCGACCTGACTTCGGCCTACATGATGCAGGAGCTGGAGGAGTCTTCGAAGGGCCCCACCTGCATCAACACGCACAAGGGACTGTTCATCTACAACAGATGCCCGTTTGGAATTTGGTCGGCTACAGCGATCTTCCAGAGAAACATGGAGAGCCTACTCAAGTTGGTACCATGCACGGTGGGGTTTCAGGATGACATATTGGTCACGGGTCGGGACAATGTCGAGCACCTACAAAACCTGGAGGAGGTCCTCCAGTGACTGGATTGTGTAGGGCTGCGGCTGAAGAGGTCAAAATGCGTCTTCATGGCAACAGAAGTGGAGTTTTTGGGGAGAAAGATCGCGATGGACGGCATTCGGCCCACAGACGCCAAGACAGAGGCTATCAGGAACGCGCCCAGGCCACAGAACGTCACGGAGCTGCGGTCATTCCTGGGACTCCTCAACTATTTTGGTAACTTCCTACTGGGGTTCAGCACCTTACATATCTTATTGCGTAAAGGTGAGAACTGTGTATGGGGAAAAAAAACAAGTAATTGCTTTTGAGAAAGGAAGAAACATTTTATGCTCCAACAAGCTGCTTGTATTGTATAACCCGTGTAAAAGACTTGTGCTAGCATGTGATGCGTCGTCGTACGGAGTCGGGTGTGTATTACAACAAGCTAACGTCGCGAGGAAGTTGCAACCTGTCGCCTATGCTTCCAGGAGCTTGTCTAAGGCTGAGAGGGCCTACAGCATGATTGAGAAAGAGGCATTAGCGTGTGTGTTCGGGTTAAAGAAAATGCATCAGTACCTGTTTGGCCTCAAATTTGAGCTGGCAACCAATCACGTATCCCTGTTCGCTGAAAATAAGGGGATAAATACTAATGCCTCAGCCTGCATACAAAGATGGGCACTCGCGCTATCAGCATATAACTATACCATCCACCACAGGCCAAGCACCGAGAACTGTGCAGATGCTCTCAGTCGGCTACCATTGCCCACCACGGGGGTGGAAATGGCGCAGCCTGCAAATGTGTTGATGGTGGCGCAGCCCGCAGACTTGTTGATGGTCATGTAAGCGTTTGAAAATGATAAATCACCTGTTACAGCCCGCCAGATTAGGGCTTGGACCAGCCAAGATCCTCTGCTGTCCCAAGTAAAAAACTGTGTACTGCATGGGAGCTGGGCCAGCATCCCTGTTGAAATGCAAGAGCTAATCAAGCCGTTCCAGCGGCGAAAGGACGAACTGTCCATTCAGGCAGACTGCCTGCTGTGGGGTAACCGCGTAGTGCTACCCAAAAATGGTAGTGAGATGTTCATCTCGGATCTCCACAGCACACACCTGGGTATAGTAATGATGAAAGCGATAGCCAGATCCCAGGTGTGGTGGCCCGGTATCGACTCTGACTTAGAGTCCAGTGTACAGCAATGCAGCGTATGTGCTCAGTTGAGCAATGCGCCCAGAGAGGCACCACTAAGTTTGTGGTCCTGGCCCTCCAGACCATGGTCGAGGATCCATGTCGACTGTGCGGGCCCGTTTCTCGGTAAAATGTTACTGGTGGTGGTGGATGCTTTTTCAAAATGGATTGAATGTGAAATAATGTCAGGAAGCACCGCCACCACCACCATTGAAAGCCTGAGGGCCATGTTTGCCACCCATGGCCTGCCTGACATACTGGTCAGTGACAATGGGCCATGTTTCACCAGTGCCGAATTTAAAGAATTCATGACCCACATTTTAATCAAACATGTCATCTCAGCCCCGTTTAAACTAGCCTCCAATGGGCAGGCAGAGCGGGCAGTACAAACCATCAAACAGAGCCTTAAACGAGTCACAGAAGGCTCACTCCAAACCCGCCTGTCCCGAGTACTGCTCAGCTACCGCACGAGACCCCACTCGCTCACAGGGGTGCCCCTGGCTGAGCTACTCATGAAAAGGACACTTAAAACCAGACTCTCGCTGGTTCACCCCAACCTGCATGATCAGGTAGAGAGCAGGCGGCAGCAACAAAATGTAAACGATGGTCGCGCCACTGTGTCATGGGAAATTGATCTGAATGATCCTGTGTATGTGCTAAACTATGGACATGGTCCCAAGTGGATCGCGGGCACGGTGATAGCTAAAGAAGGGAGTAGGGTGTTTGTAGTCAAACTAGACAATGGACAAATTTGCAGAAAGCACCTGGACCAAACGAGGCTGCGGTTCACAGACTGCCCTGAACAACCCACAGCAGACACCACCTTTTTTGAGCCCACAACACACACCCAAAGGATCACTGACATCACGCTGGACCAGGAAATTGAACCCATTATGCCCAACAGCCCAGCAAGGCCAGGCTCACCCAGCAGCCCTGCAGTGCCAACAACATGCCAGCCCAGCGAGGGCACAGCCAACACACCAGAACAGACATTTGTACCGAGGCGGTCCACCAGGGAAAGAAAGGCTCCCGACCGCCTCACCTTGTAAATAGTTTTCACTTTCACTTTGGCGGGGGAGTGATGTTGTGTATCTGTAAAGCATGCACTCCCATGTTCCGCCATCAGGGAGCTCATCCCCTGAAGTCCCAAGGGATACCAGCATCACTTGGGAGCACTGTATATAAGCCGGCCCCTAAGGCCTGTTCCTCACTCGAGTGTCTTAATAAAGACTGAGGTCACTGTTACTTTAACCTCCCTGTGTGCAGCCTCACCTGTGTTAGGAACACAACATTATCCTTGGCCTTCATGGGTGCCAACAAGTCCCTGACGAGGCGATAGAGTTCGGGCCCACAACTGGTCAGCAGTATAGCCTTGCGCTTCTCCGCCATTATGTTGGTCTCCCCTGCCAGGTCGTTTGCCACGAAATATTGCTCGAGCAAAGTCTTTCAGTGTGCCAAAGGTAGCCATGATCACATGAAAGTCCTTATTCTCATCGCCAGTTGTTATGTCTATAATGTACATGTGAATGACTCCACAAAGCAATGTGTTGTACTTGAACTGTAGTGACCTTGATCCTTTATTCCAAACTCCAGAGTGCTGTGCTAGCATGGTGTGCAGCCTTTTATACAGGGTCCTGCCACCAGGGCAGTGAACTCCGGGTTTCCACCAGTTGCCCCCTCTAGTGGTGCCAGCATGTATGTACACGGTGTGAACCTTATTGAAAGTACATCAGGTAAAAACGTCTCCATCTTGTACAATCTCACAGTTACTCACAAAACTGCCACCAAGCTCATGGTCTACGGGGCTGTAGTAATACCTGCTCTCCTGTTTGGCTCAGAGAAATGGATCATTTACAGTAGACACCTCAAGTTGCTGGAGAAATATCACTAACGATGTCTCCGCAAGATCCTACAAATCCCCTGGGAGGACAGTCGCACCAACATCAGCGTCCTCGATCAGGCTAACATCCCCAGCATTGAAGCACTGACCACACTTGATCAGCTCCGCTGGGCAGGCCACCTAGTCCGCATGCTAGACATGAAACTCCCAAAGCAAGTGCTCTACTTGGAGCTCCTTCATGGCAAACGATCCAAAGGTGGGCAGCAGAAACGCTACAAGGACACCCTCAAAGCCTCCCTGATAAAGTGCAACATCCCCACTGACACCTGGGAGTTCCTGGCTCAAGATCACCCTAAGTGGAGGAAGTGCTGAGAGGGTGCTGAGCACCTCGAGTCTCAATGCTGAGAGCATGTAGAAATCAAGCGCAAACCAGTCCCACCCACCCCTTCCCTCACCGACTATCTGTCCCACCTGTGATAGGGTCTGTGGCTCTCGTATTGGACCAAAGAACTCACTTCAGGAGTGGAAGCAAGTCTTCCTCGATTCTGAGGGACTGCCAATGATGATGATGATGATGATGACATATAGAGTACATCCATAGTCAGTATATACAGCAGACTTCACCTCCTTAATCCAGGGACTCTGAAGCCAATCGCAGGAACCTACCACTGCCCATGTGGATGTTGGGTGAGGATACAGTCTGGGGGTGTAGCTGATCAGATAGCCAGCTGACATTCTCTGTCAAAGTTCACTCTTGGCTGAGGTCTGAAGGCTGCTGTGAACAACTGCACCCCAGTAAGGCAAACAACATATTCAGAAGTGGATGGGAATGGAGCAAATTCAGAGATGAAAATTGGAAGAAAAATGTGTAATTGATTATTCCCTAAGAGCTTACAAACTTTACAAAGTGATCTCAGTTCTATGTTAAATCACAGTTTCCAAGCTCTTTGCCTGACTGTTTTACGTGGCAGGTGTTCCGAGGGTCCGAAAACAACAGCTGTATCGTAACAAGCAGAAAATGTCACTGTGGCGTGAGATGGTTTATTTCTCTGTTAGATGAGTTGGGGAATATTTGCCTAGTGGTGAAAAACAGCAGCAGAAAGGCAGGCTGTGCTGTGTCAAAACGGGATCTGGAATGAAAAATCCAGACTGTTTCAAATCCTCCTTTCCAAACAGAAACCCACTGATTGAACATTATCTCAAGCATTCTGTGGAAAAAGGTAGATGATCATAGAATCATGTAGCACAGCAGGAGGCCGTTCGGCCCGGTGCACCTATGCTGGCTCTTTGAAAGCACTATACATTTAGTTCTTTCCCTGCTCTTTCCCTGTCCAAAAGTTACTATTGAATCTGCTTCCACCACCTTCTCAGGCAGTGCATACAAATCATAACAAGTCACTGCAGTAAAACATCTCCTCATCTCTCTTTTGATCCTTTTGCCAATGACCGTAAATCTGTGTCCTCTGGTTATCAACCCTCCTGTCAGTGGATAGTTTCTTCTTATTTATTTTATCAAAACCCTTCATGATTTTGAACACCTATTACATCTCCCCTTAATCTTCTCTGCTCCAAGGAGAACAATCCCAGCTTCTCTAGGGCTGGAAATTCACGTCTGCCAGAAACGGATCGCACCTACCGTTTAGTCCTATGCTTTCACCGCCACTGTGCATGTAATGGCCTCTTGCGCAAAATTCAGCTCTTTGTGTTTTTTATTGAGCGGGGTGGAAGTCGTCATAACGGGGGCGGAAGTGGGGGCGGGCGGAGTGTCCGCCGCTGTCAGTCATCAGCATAGCGCTGATGATGTCATCATTTAAAGGGAAGGGCCGCTGCAAGCTCTGCGATTATTTTAGTTAGGTCCACTGGGCCACCAGGGAGGGTCTCAGTCAAGCCAACAGCCTGGCACCTAAGGGGGCTGCCAGGCTGCCTGTTGGCGGTCCGCCCGAACCCGGGCTCATGTCGGCTGACAAAAAAAATAAGATGGTGGCCATGGCAGTGCACCCTCCCCTTTAATGGCGGCCACACCGCCATCTTACACACACTGTAATCACAGTGCACCGACAGAAAAAAATGATTTTTTTCGGTGAATTTTGCTTGCGGGGCTGGAGATCGGCGGTATGCACTTTGATGACGCACTTCGGAGGGTTCATCAGGAGTGGGGACCTGGTGGAAAAACCACCGAGGAGAATTTTGCGAGCGGCATCCATTCAACAAAAAAAATCGGTGGCCGTTCGATACTGCCGCGTGGTCACCACTTTCCGGCGGTAACAGGCCTTATCGGGGGCTGAATTTCGGCCCCCTGTCTCTCCACATAACTAAAGTCACTCAGTCCGGGCACCATTCTGGTAAATATCCTCTGCACCCTATCCAAGGCCTTGACATCTTTCCTACAGTGTGGTGCCCAGAAATGGACACAATACTCCAGCTGAGGCCCAATCCATGATTTATAAAGGTTTAGCATAACTTCCTTCCATGATGGAAACAGGAATGGTTTTAACAACATAAGTTAAGACACTGATAACTGGCATAAATGACAAATAATTTTAAAAAATTTGTTCAAGGAATGTGGCGTCGCTGTCAAGGCCAGCATTTATTGCCCGTCCCTAATTGCCCTTGATCAGGTGGTGGTGAGTTACCTTCTTGAACCGCTGCTGTCTGTATGGTGAAGGTACTCCCGTAGTGCTGTTAGGGAGGGAGTTCCAGGATTTTGACCCAGCGACTATGCAGGAACGGCGATATATTTCCAAGTCAGGATGGTGTGTGACTTGGAGGGGAAACTTGCAGGTGGTGGTGTTCCCATGCACCTGCTGCCCTTGTCCTTCTAGGTGATCGAGGTCGCGGGTTTGGGAGGTGCTGTCAAAGAAACCTTGGCGAGTTACTGCAGTGCATCTTGTAGATGGTACACACTGCAGCCACGGTGCGCCGATGGTGGAGGGAGCGAATGTTTAAGGTGGTGGATGGGGTGCCAATCAAGTGGGCTGCTTTGTCCTATATAAAAATATAAAAACAGATAGCAAGAGTTTCTACAGGTATATAAAAAGGAAAAGAGTGGCTAAAGTAAATGTTGGTCCCTTAGACGACGAAACCAGGGAATTAGTGATGGGGAACATGGAGATGGCATAATCTCTGAACAAATATTTTGTATCAATCTTTACAGTAGAGGACACTAAAAATATCCCAACCTGAGTGGATAGTCAAGGGGCTATAGGGGGGGCAGGAACTTACCACAATCACAATCCCCTGGACCTGATGGCTTGCATTCTAGGGTCTTAAGAGAAGTAGCAGCAGAGATAGTGGATGCATTGGTTGTAATTTATCAACATTTCCTGGATTCTGGGGAGGCCCCAGCAGGTTGGAAAACAGCAAATATATCGCCCCTATTTAAAAAAGGAGGCAGGCAAAAAGCAGGAAACTATAGACCGGTTAGCCTAACAACTGTGGTTGGGAAAATGTTGGAGTCCATTATTAAAGAAGCAGTAGCAGGACATTTGGAAAAGCACAATTCAGTCAGGCAGAGTCAGCATGGATTTATGAAGGGGAAGTCACGTTTGACAAATTTGCTGGAGTTCTTTGAGGCCACACCTGGAATACTGTGTACAGTTTTGGTTTCCATATTTAAGGAAGGATATACTTGCTTTGGAGGCAGTTCAGAGAAGGTTCACTCAGTTGATTCCGGAGATGAGGGGGTTGACTTATGAGAAAAGGTTGAGTAGGTTGGGCCTCTGCTCACTGGAATTCAGAAGAATGAGTGGTGATCTTATCGAAACATATAAGATTATGAGGGAGCTTGACAGGGTAGATGCAGAGAGGATGTTTCCACTGAAAGGGGAGACTAGAACTAGGGGGCATAATCTTAGAACAAGGGACCGCCCATTTAAAACTCAGAGGGTTGCAAATCTTTGGAATTCACTGCCTCAGAGAGCTGTGGAAGTTGGGTCATTGAATACATTTAAGACAGCAATGTAATGAATGACTCGTGAATCTGTTTTTGGTGGTGTTGGTTGAGGGATAAATGTTGGCTGGAATACTGAGAGAACTCCTCTATAATATTGTGGTTGTCAGAAACACCGTATTGACTGACTGTAAAGAATTGTCATTTGTAGGGAGTTATCAGTGTTATGAAACATGATTGTGAAACACAGTCAGACTACAATATTAATAACTTATAGAAAGATGGTTTAAGTGATAAGAGTTTTGAGTTCCATTTTTAATTTTGAAAACCACAGGAGGGGTTGCTTGGGAGACAGCATTTATTTATAATGAAAGGCACCACATTAGATGCTGCTTCTACATACTAACTATCATATTCGACGGTCAAATAATTATTTTAATTATATGATTTACAAAGACCTCAAATACGATGTAAGGACATTTTGGAGTCACAGTGTAATTATAATACTAACACAGTTTATTACATTAAAATACAAATATGACAAAAGAAATGTAAATACAAAGCCAGTGCATTAAATTACAATAAAAAAGGTTAACTGTAGACAGTGTATTATCCTCAATCTCCACTCCTTTCCAGCATCCACACTCATTTGCTCCTTCCCTGTGCCAAGCTTTCTCCCTTGTGTCTCCCAGCATCAGTGTGAAGAACTCCTTGCTCCTTCCAAGGTTGCAGCCCTAGCTTCTTGCTTTAACTAGGCCCAATTTTCTCTACCACTCCATCCCATCACTGAGTCTTTCACCTTCTCCTGGCTACTCATTTTTCTCCCACCCAATGCATTTCACAACAATTCCCGGATGACATCTTGCCCTTTCCCCGCCCCTGTAGCAATCTCCAACCCAGTATATGTTGGGTGCCATTTCAGCGTGTGCCACGGGTGTTATCATTGTAAAAAATACAAACTGAGTAAATAGGTCAAACAGCAATGTGTTACTGGCAGAGAGTGTGAGAATTACAAACGACAGAATTACAAAAAGATGGTGAGAGAAAAAGTCAGAAAAGGAGTCAGTGGGGGGAGACTCAGAGACTAAGGAGAGAAAGTGTGCAAGAGGTATACAGAGAGAAAGGGAGAGAAATAAAGAGATAGGTTGACAGAGTAGAAAACAAACAGACAGAGAGTAGGACACAAAGCATCCGAGAGTGTGAGACAAGAAGATAACGTTACAGGAAGACAATGACTATTTAAAAAAATGTTTGTGAGCAACAGCGTGGGAGGTAACTAGTTATTATACATTATTCTTGTAGCACCTTCCCCTGAGGATATTTGCTTTGTGTTTAAAGAGCAGAATCTGAAGACAGAGGCGTTGTGGTTGTGTGGCAGAAGGTGCAGCTGTGATGGTGCCTACTGAGGAACTTCTGTGCTGTGTGGCTCTATCTGTGGCAACACGCTTCCTCCTGCTTCCGGCCTTCAACTGAATAGATCTGGGCACTCTGCTTCAAAAACAAAACAGTGTTACCATGGGAATTTATGCAAAGTTTTGTTGAGTTTGTGTGCGTGCTTGTGTTTTATTAAAGAAAATTTGCAAATTATGGGCAGTGAGTTACAACTGGTGAATGATGAACATTTTTTTTTTCCCTCTGAGTAGTTCTGAATTTCAACCTGTAAAAGCTCAAACACAAAAAGAGAGGACTAGTAAAGGCCAGCCCCCATTTAGCTGCTTGGTCTCATTGTCTAGGTTCTCCACACCCTCGATAGTCTCCTTATTCATGCTGTCTCTTACAAATACCATATTGTTTTTCTGGTTACCAATTGGGCCTTTGTTATTAAGTCAGGGGTGCTATGGACCCCCCATCACCCTCTACTCCCGCCAAGTGCTACATATGGTAATTGGCCCTGCTGTCTTTTTGTATGATGAGAGAAATAATGATGCTGTGAAGAATAAAAATGTCCGGAGCAAGAATGTGACAAAATCCCCGTTGACTTAATGGGTAAATGCACCAACTTGTGTGGGCCTGAGCTGTACAGAACAGGAAGGTTCCAGCGACATGTCAAAAACCCAGTGACATTCGCAGTCTACACATCCACTCATTTGGAGGTCTTGCACCTTGTAGCAGCTTAGCTATTGCAGGCTGGCTGATCTGCTTCCAGTGCAGCTGCCCGACTGACGGTCACTCATAGCCTTTTCACACAAGATCACAAGGTACTTTCAGGTGACCAGGTCCATTCGGTCCATCTTAATTCGTTCGTTCAGTACATCACCACACTCTCCCAATTGCTGCATCTAGTTGTTTCTCAATTGATTCCAGGGTTTTGGCTTCCACCATTCTGCCCTGAGGCTCATTCCAACTGTCAAGCATTCTCTGCATGAAGAAGAATCTCTCGGTACCATTCCCAAAGTTTTACTAGTTTGAACCTGAGTTCTCTGGTCCTACTCCCACAGTTTATTTCAGATTTACAGTAATGTAACCTTTTCCAATCCATTTCCGATTAAGGAGGAAGAAGTGTAATATAGAGCTCCACCTAGTGGAGTACTGTGATAATGCAACTGCTGATGCAAATACAATAAAAGTCACTTGATGTATTGGAGCCTCTTGTACAGTCTGTGTGTTAGTGATGTCGTAAAGAATATATTACAACTATACCTCGATAAAAAGAAGAAAGAGACCCTTTGAGCATTGGCAGGTGACACAAGGTGCACCCTGATGAGCAGCCTACATTATACCTGGTGTGAAAGATAGTATGCAAGTAGTTCTAGGGGCTGTTTGACGAGTTAAAAGGAAGTCGGCCAAAGTAGTGTCAGTGAAAGGAAACCTATCCCTTTGGCAGTACCAAGTTGGAGATGCAGTTTCAGATAATTGGGAAGTTGAATTAGTGAGAGATGGAGTCAGTGCTTTGCCGTGGCGAGCAACAAGGTTGAAGCCTAATCCTGCTTCTCACATTCCACTTCCCCCTCCTCCCACAACCTCTGCTCACTTACAAGCTGCTGATGATGTAAACATTCACATCTTGCTTTCCTGTCCTCCCCTCACCAGAACCCCACCCTTGTGCCTTTCAGATACCCATGAACCGCTAGCAGGTAACCAACTAGAGGAGGGGAGTGATGACAAAGAAGAGGCAGCATCACTTGATCTGACACTCCCAGGCACCAGCTCAGAAAATGGCACTGCATGAACTTTGGAGGGCGGTTTAGAGATGTGATCTGCACGTGGTGAGTCACCGAGCATGAGTGGACTGCAGCCAGGCCAGAGGGAAAGGGTAGCTCAAGTGCAGTTCACCAGAGGGTGAGGATGCACACAAGCTCTGCTGCACAGGACTCAGATGAGGACTTTGATGAGTGGCCTTTAGAATAAAAGTGATGGGCATGCACACAGAAATGCTTGGTGGAATTGCAGGTCTGCCAGAGAGCCTCTTGTCAGTGTCAAGGGGCAGGGAGGAGTCCAGCTCCAACATTGCACGAGGCTTGGCCCGGAGCTTGGAGCCCATGATTTCCAGGATGGAAGTGAAGGGCAACTCCATTAGAGCACTTGTGAACCAACTATGACGCTGAGTATGATGGGTGATGTCGCAGCCTCCATTGCAGCACAAGTGGAGGCGCCCCAACATCTGAGCGCTGCAGTGGAAGCTCAGACTGCTCTCACGCAGGCTCAGCTCACTGCCGTACAAGATTAGGCTGCTGCCATCATGGCTGGGTTTACAAGTGTGGAAAGGGGTTTGCAGGGTCCCACAGCACTCCAGCAATCTGTCCTCCAACAGATGGCTAGGAATGCTGAGACGCTGTTGCGGGGGAGTGGCAGTGGCTCTGTGGAGCAAGAACCTGCTGTCCTTTATCAGGATGACAGAATTCTTACTCCCACCACTGCCACTCCATCAGTGCCCTTGCTGCTGCCTGTCAGCCAGCGAGCCCAGACTGCTGCCATCCATGCCAAGATGATGCAGTCTACATCCGGGCCTTCTAGGCCCAGAGCTGCTTGAGGTCATCCTGCAAGGCCATCTGTAGTGTCTCCCCACTGAAAGTCAGCAGCCTTCCCCCAGCCATAAGAACATAAGAACATAAGAAATAGGAACAGGAGTAGGCCATATGGCCCCTCGAGCCTGCTCCGCCATTCAATAAAATCATGGCTGATCTGATCATGGACTCAGCTTCAGTTCCCTGCCCGCTCTCCATAACCCCTTATCCCCTTATCGTTTAAGAAACTGTCTATTTCTGTCTTAAATTTATTCAATGTCCCAGCTTCCACAGCTCTCTGAGGCAGCGAATTCCATGGATTTACAAACCTCTGAGAGAAGAAATTTCTCCTCATCACAGTTTTAAATGGGTGGCTCCTTATTCTAAGATCATGCCCTCTAGTTCTAGTCTCCCCCATCAGTGGAAACATCCTCTCTGCATCCACCTTGTCAAGTCCCCTCATAATCTTACACGTTTCGATAAGATCACCTCTCATTCTTCTGAATTCCAATGAGTAGAGGCCCAACCTACTCAACCTTTCCTCATAAGTCAACCCCCTCATCCCCGGAATCAACCTAGTGAACCTTCTCTGAACTGCCTCCAAAGCATGTATATCCTTTCGTAAATATGGAAACCAAAACTGCATGCAGTATTCCAGGTGTGGCCTCACCAATACCGTGTATAGCTGTAGCAAGATTTCCCTGCTTTTATACTCCATCCCCTTTGCAATAAAGGCCAAGATTCCATCAGCCTTCCTGATCACTTGCTGTACCTGCATACTATCCTTTTGTGTTTCATGCCCAAGTACCCCCAGGTCCCGCTGTACTGCGGCACTTTGCAATCTTTCTCTATTTAAATAATAACTTGCTCTTTGATTTTTTTCTGCCAAAGTGCATGACCTCACACTTTCCAACATTATACTCCATCTGCCAAATTTTTGCCGACTCACTTAGCCTGTCTATGTCCTTTTGCAGATTTTTTGTGTCCTCCTCACTCATTGCTTTTCCTCCCATCTTTGTATCGTCAGCAAACTTGGCTACATTACACTCAGTCCCTTCTTCCAAGTCATTACTATAGATTGTAAATAGTTGGGGTCCCAGCACTGATCCCTGCGGCACCCCACTAGTTACTGGCTGCCAATCAGAGAATGAACCATTTATCCCGACTCTCTGTTTTCTTGCTGCCCATTCCATGCTGCAACCACTAGGGTAGCACTGAGCAGAAGCACTAGAATAGGCAAAAGAACACGAAAGACAGACACTAAGGGAATACACAAGGGTGATTCGTTGACTTTGTTACATAGTATTGGATTGAATCATTGATAAATAATGTTTGGAATATTTGTTTTCTGGTGACTTTCATTTCAACTTTGTGCCCAGGAGAACGCTGTGATGTTCCATGACAGAGGGATGGTAAGGTGGGGAGGTGGTGAGCAATGGGGAGCTGGGTTTCATTCATTGGAATCGGAGTCTGATGCAGCGCTCATGGACAGCCCGTCTGGTACGGGAATCTGCTCCCTGCCTCCTCCCTGCCTCCTTCCTCCTCCTTTTCCTCCACTTCTTCTTCCTCCCTCCCGTCTTGAGGAGGTCACGGAACCTGTGGTGGCAAGGCTGTACTCTCATAATGGCCAAGTTGTGGAGCATGCAGCAGACCACCACGAAATGGGACACCCACTCCAACGTGTACTGGAGGACTCCCGAGTGGTCAAGGCAGCGGAACCGTTGCTTTAGCACCCTGATAGTCTGCTTGATGAGATCTTCATGGCAGCATCGCTCTCATTATATGACTGCTGGCTATGAGTGGTGGGGTTGCAGAGGGGGATATTCAGCCAGGTGTGGAGCAGATAGCCCTTGTCTTTGAGCAACCACCCTTGGGTTTTAGTGGTGGCTGGAAGGTTGCTGGCATGGCAGACTGACATAGGATGAAGGCATCATTACTACTGCCAGGATAGCGGGCATTCATCATCATCATGTTCTGGGTCTGGTCACACACCAACTGCACATTAAGTGATTTGTCGCCTTTGCGGTACATCTCAGGATTGATATAGAGCTCCCACAAAGCCACGTGTGTGTCGTGAATGGCACCCTGCACCATGGGGAAGCCTGATAACCTGCCAAAGCCACATGTGCGCTCATCCTCCTTCTCTCTTTTCAGAGAGCAATCAAGTACCTTCTCCTGAAGCCTCTGTGACTTCTTGGATGTAGTAATGGGAGATGTTCGGTATGTCAGTGGTGAACTGGGAAATGTTTGGTATGCCATCTGCTCCAGATTGGAAGAAAAACATTCAGGTTCACCTTTAAGGCCCCACTCTGAGGCTGCAGCTCTGATTACAGCAGGTGGCATAGTTCTGTGACCACCTCCTTGGTGAAATGGAGGCTCCTAATACACTGCTCCTGACTTAAGTGCAGGTAGGAGAAGTGCTCTCGCAAGACCCTAGGAGGGTAAGGCCTCCTGCTGAGAGCCCTCTTCCTCCCCCTCCCTTTGCAAGTAGCTTGTCCTCCCTCTAGTTTGCTGCCTCCGTTCCATCACCCTGTCATGCTGCAGAGTGAGGGCAACTGTAAATAGTGTGATGTATATAACACTCAAATCACTGACTCCATACAGTATGGTGTTGTAGTAACTGCTGTGACCTTAGTCCTTTATTGTGTAACTCCAGAGTGTCCCTCAGGTGTGTTGGGCAGCCTTTTATACTCTGTCTTGCAGGTACTATCGGGTCTCCCACCACAGCGCCCTCTGTGGTGCACTATACATTTAATGTACCTGGACAACATCTCACTCCCCCCCCCCCCCCCCAGTTCCAAAAGCACATTGCCGGTAACCTCAGCCTTGTTCGTTCTGGTTGATTGGTGACTGTGAGTCCATGACCATCCGCTTCCCTCTTCGCCCTCCGCTCCCATGTAGAGATTATGCTTGCGATCTGGTGCAAGCATGTGGTATTTGCAGTCCTTGGGTGATGAAGTACACAAACATAACCTCCAATGGAAAGCAGGTACACATAGACAGTACATTTGTATGGTACATATAGATGCATTGAAGTGTTATGTCAAAAGGTTGCAGGTACACTGAACAGTTATTTAATCCCAGCTCCACTGGGTTAGGCATGGTGGCAGCATAGTACCCCTTTTTGCCCGAGGTAATGGGCTGCGCTGAGACAGGGCATCGCAACTTGTGCGTTGCCTCTGTTCTCAGAAAATAGTTGCCTTTGTGGCTCATCTGCAGTCGCTGAACCATTGCATGAATCACATAAAATCGGAAATCACATTAATCCATCAGTCATGTTAGTCACAGATCCATTAACCCTTTTGCTTCTGCATGGTGATATTAACTCTTTTCACCAATCATATAAATCATTTTAATCACAGTAATCAGTTTAGCATCAAAATATTAACTCTTGTCATAAATCACGTCATCATACAAATCACAATAATCATTTTGACTTGCTCTTGCCCAGACAAAAGTCTCTTTGTGGGGACCGCCAATGGTGTAAGGCCCCTTTAAGACTCCCGGGTACATTTCCCTTTTAAGACGCCATCTTGTTTTTTCCACGAGGTTGCCACTGGTCATGAATGCCCGGCTGATGTTGATGGCTTGCTGCAGACTGACTGTAGGTTTAGTGGCTAGCAGCTTGTGAAGGAGACCCTCATGGCAAATCCCCATAAAAAAGACGTCTCGCAACGCCTCATCAAGATGTGTGCCAAAATCACACGGCCCCATGAGTCTTCGGATGTCCGCAGCATATTTGTTAACATCCTGGCCCTCAGGTCTGCAGTGGTGGTAGAATTTATGCCTGGCCGTGAGGATGTTCTCCTTCGGTTTCAGTTGGTCATGAATGAGTTCAATCAGCTGCTCATATGCCTTGTCCTTGGCGCTCGTGGGTGCCAGCAAATCCCTGATGAGATGGTAAACCTCATCGCCACAACTGGACAGCAATATCACCTTACGCTTCTCTCTCAGTGCATTCATGTCCCCCGTCAGGTCGTTTGCTATAAAGTAGTACTCGAGCCTTTCCGTAAAGGCCTCCCAGTCGTTACCCACTGTAAAATCCTTTAGCGAGCCCAGAGTAGCCATGGTTGCGTGAAGTTCGTCCGTGTCCTCGTCGCCAATTTGTGATGTATGTAGCACCCAAATCACTGACTCCACACAGTCTGGTGTTGTAGTAACTGCTGTGGCCTTAGTCCTTTATTGTGTAACTCCAGAGTGCCTCTCAGGTGTGGTGGGCAGCCTTTTATACTCGGCCTCGCAGGTACTATCGGGTCTCCCACCACTGCGCTCCCTGTGGCGCACTATACATTTAATGTACCTGGACAATACATAGTAAATAGAGCCCCCAGGACTGGAAGCAAGTGGTGTGAGTCAAACCCTTGAATTCAGTAGCAAGAACTTCTCCACCTGCAGCACCACTCCCTGTCACCTGACCAGCTCTCAATAACTCTAGAAAGCTTCAAACTGTTACACAAACTTACACAGAGCTAGTAGAAATCAAAGAGCAAGTTACCTGAAAGTTGTTGATGATCCCTTTAAAAATGGCTGGTGGAGGGAGGGGTCACACACTCAGCTGAGTGTTCTCTGGAGAGGGCCTGCAGTCAAGTGAGAATGTCCAAAATAGCAGGTCGTGCATCACGATCTGCCTTATTAGCAGTCTTCTGCCGAACGCGGACAATGACTGCTATTGACCCACCCAAAAGGCGACCACCTCGGCCCACGTCAGAAGCGAGGCGGCCACCATTTTTCTGCCTAAACTGGCCTTAAAAGCCGTGCTAAAAGGGGGAATTTCGCGGCCTAAGGCTCTCTCTGCTGAAGAGGGAAGTTCTGTGAGCTCCTCCAGTCATTTTTTCCTGTTTGTCAACCTTCAATAAAATCTTCCTTTAAGGGTGCTGCAATCCCAGTACCATGACCCCAGGTAAATAAATATTTTCTGTACAAAGAAAAATGGCACAGGTTTAAGTGATGGTAGTTAACCAATGCTGTGCAATCTAGTAGGGTTGGGCTACCACTCAACCAGTGCAAATACACCCGAGCGCTGAAGCTCATGGCCTTTTGTTGGCCTGACCGAGGATTCGACAATATAACTTACTCATGTACCAATACCACAAGATGAGAGAGGACTGGTGAATTCAGACCCGACATACAGCACATGTTCGTAAGACAGGTTGGGCTGAAGAAGGCCCTTAGACACATTTTATCCCATCTTTGAGTGTATCCAATTAATGTCCAGTTAAACAGGTTGGTTTAACATCTTTTCTGCAGAAACAGAAAAGCAACAACTTGAAATCTGGAGCAAGATTTAAAATATGTGCTAATGGAAACCATTGAGGAACAGTACGCTCTCAGGTAACATTTGCCACACAGCTAATCAACAAAAACCAAATACTACAGGTGCTGGTAATGTGAAGTAAAAACATAAAATGCTGCAAGCACTCAGCAATCAGGCAATATTTGTGGAGAGAGAAACAGAGTTAACCTTTCATCAGACTGGAACAGGTGAACAGCTTTTACGCAAATACAGAGCCAAGGAAAGAACAAAAGGGAAGGTCTGTGATAGGGTGGAGGGCAGGAGAGATTAAATGACAAAAGTAAGAATGGAGCAAGACAAAATGAAGTGATAATGAGACAAGTATAGATACAGAAATAAAAACAGAAAATGCTGGAAATACTCAGGTCAGTATTTGTGGAGAGAGAAACAGTTAACGAAAGATAATCGACTTGAAACATTGGGGCCGAAATTCAGGGTCGCAAAGAGACCAGTTAATGCCCGTTTGTGGTGGCCATTCCTAAAAATTGAATGGCCGCCACTTTAGAGTCAACAGGCCAACCCGATATAAATTCAGGTGGGGGATTTTTCGGCCTGGACCCCATCCGCCCAAGAAGGAGCACCGCCAAATTAAAATAAAATAAATACTCACCTATTCATTTTCAGCTCGATCTGTCGATCCTCCGCCGTGCGGTGCAGGTTTTTCTGCTAGTGCACCCTTTGAAGACTGTGTATGGCTGGCAGTGCGGCCGCCCTTAAAGGGGAGGGCCCACTGCCGCGGCCACAATGCAAACATTTTTGCCGGCCAACTTGCCGATTGGCCGGCAAAATACTGCCCCCGGGTTCGGCTGGGCTGCCAATGGGCAGCCAGACACCCACTCTTGGGTGCCAGGTCGCTGGCCTGGTCGAAACTCACCCCGGTGGCCCAGTTGCCAAAGTTAAAAAAATTATCAAATCTCTCCTCTTTAACGGAGGGGAGAGAGCGTGGCGACGCACACGTGCTGTGACGTCACCACATTGATTGACAGCGGCGGACGGCCCAACTGACCCATTTTCAGCCAGTCAGCCTGGCTTTGAGTCTAAGGCCCGCCCCCATTATGATCCATTTCCTGTAGGACTTTGAAAAATGTCCTGAAAATGGATCTACTGACCGAACCAGGAATTCCAGCGGTGAGTACCAGCTAAAAACTCATAGGTGCACCAGCTTTCTGGTGCACCTGAATTTTGGCCCCATTAACTCTGTTTCTCTCTCCACAGATGCTGCCTGACTCACTGAGCATTATTTGTTTTTATTTCAGATTTCCAGCATCCGCAGTATTTTGCTTTTGGATAGAAACAGAAGATGGGTCCAGAGGAGATGTAAATGATTACAGCAAAATAGCAGAGGGGAGGGTAGCATAGAAAATCTGGCAAAGAGAAGATTTCCGTGGCCCGAGATTGTGGTGGAGAAAGGTGGGTAGACCCAGGGGTACAGACCACCCACCCCATCCCCGACCGTGTACCGATAGGATATCCCAGAAATGGAGATAGAGAGTTCAAGGAAGGGAAAGGAAGAGTCAGAGAACATGTGAAGGTAAGGGAGGGGAGACAGTTAGAAACAGAGTTGATGGCATTTTTCAGTTCAGGGCGAGAGCAGAAAGTGGTAACGACATAGTCATTAATGTCCTGGAAAAAGAGGTGAAGGAGAGGACCTGAGTAGGACTGGAACAAAGAATGTTTCACGTATCCCACGAAAAAACGGGCATAGCTAGGACTCATACAGGTTCCCATAGCGACACCTTTTATTTGGCGGAAGGGATTAGAGTTAAAGGAAAAGTTTTTCAATGTGAGAACAAGTTCGGCCAGGCAAGGAGACTGGTGGTGGATGGCGACTGGTTAGGCCTCCATTCAAGGAAGAAGTGGAGGGCCTTCAGGCCATCCTCGTGGAGGATGAAAGTGCAGAGGGACTGGACATTCATAGTGAACAGGAGGCGGTTGGGGCCAGGATGCTGGAAACTGTTAAAGCGGTGGAAGGTGGAGGAAGAGTTGTGGATATAGATTGGAAGAGACTGGGCGAGGGGAGACAAATAGAGTCAAGGTAGGAACAAATAAGTTCCGTGGGGCAAGAACAGCCTGAAACGCTGGGTCTACCAGAGAGTCCTCTTTATGAATCATGAGAAAGAGGTAGAAGCGATGTTCCCATCAAGCTATGCAGTTTCGAGGTCCCGCGCAGGCTGCTTGCCGGGTTCACAGTGCAAAAAAAACGCATATTGCCGCAATTTTGAATGGACCGCACAACCCATTATAGGGTGGTAAAAAAATCACTTGTACCAGATTATGGTGAACACTGCCATCTATTGGGGATAGTTAGCTCTTGCACAACATAACATATTTTAAAACTGGTTTGCTAGGTAATGTTTCACATCTTATTATGCTTTAAGATTAGTGTTGATGAGCATTTGCATCAAGTTACCGCACATATCAAACCATGCATTCAGGAGCATTTTCTGGCCAATGAAATAGATCCAGTGGATAGTTAGTTATGTGTGTATTCAATCCAGATCATCATAGGTGGTCCCTCGAAACGAGGATGACTTGCTTCCACGCCAAAAAAAAGGACAAGTTCACAGGTGTTTCAATGAAGGGCCCGAACTACATCCTGAAGGGTGGAATATGCCTGTGCCTGAATTTTTTTAACGTCGGGTGGCCATTGCACACCAGCCACCACACGGGCTTGACAGAGCTAGGTCTTGGTCCAGTGGCAAGGCTTACCCAAGACAACTGGAGACCAGCTCTGCTGCACGGACCTAGTGCGCACACGTATCGCAGTTTGGGCTGGTCCGTGCTGCCCCTGGGCCCCTGGCCCTGAACTCGCACCTCCCCTGGGCCCCGATCCCATCCTTCCACAGTCCCTCACCGCTCCTGCTGTACCTGCCCACGCTCCAATCACCGACCTGGATCTTGATGACGTCACTCTTCACAGCCGTCGCCCTCCTGCACCAGCTCGCGCTGTACCTTGCAGTGGTATGCCTCCATGCTGCCCATGGCCGCCGCTCACCACTCCTTTTATGGCCCCGACCTGCCGCTGATGTTCCCTCGCAGGTCGGGGCCTCCACAGATCACAGATCACTTTGCTAACCAAATGAGGAATGCACATCAATTGCACACATCAACAAGCAAAGCATGAGTAAAATTTTCTATTGGTCTTAAACCGTGTTGTAACTGAAACGCATGGTTCACGAGTCTGGACTCAGATAACGTGTTGTATGATTTTCCAGATGAGAAACGATGGGAGTGAGGTCAAACCAGTGAAAAGAAAATCTTGGAATGAAGTCAGGAAATTCTACTTCACACAAGCAGTGATCAATACATGGCATAGACTTCCAGATAGGGGAGTGGAGATGAATCTCTATCTCAGTGGGATGCTGTGATGGGGAGACGATAGGGTCTTTCTAGATTGATCAGCTTAAATAAGTTGAATTTTAGGAATGCAAAAGATAACCCCTAGCTACTATTCTCTACTACTGCTAATCATCTCCTTAAACCCTTCTCCACTGTCCCCCTGTCTCCACCACACTCGCCTCCAACAACAAGTGTGAAGAGCTCATGGACTTCTTTGTCTCGAAGATTGAGACCATCCGATCAGCTGCCTCTGCCACTTCCCTTCCTTCCAATAGCCCACTTCCACTGAGGTTCCCCCCCGGTCCTAGTCCTGAACTCACATCTTTCTGCAGTTTCTCTCTGATCTCCGCTCTTGACCTCTCCACGCTCATCTTGTCCATGAGACCCACTTCCTGCTCCCTTGATCTTATTCCCACTAAACTGCTGAGCACCCAATTTCCTTTTCTGGCTCCCATGTTAGCTGACATTGTTAACAGTTCTCTCTCCTCAGGTACTGTCCCCCTCTCCTCCAAATCTGCCGTCATCATTCCTCTCCTCAAAAAAACAACCCTTGACCCCTCCGCCCTTGCAAACTATCGCTCCATCTCCAACCTCCCTTTCCTCTCAAAGGTCCTTGAATGTGTTGTTGCCTCCCAAATCTATGCCCATCGTTCCCGGAATTCCATGTTTGAATCCCTTCAATCTGGTTTCCGCCCAGTCACAAATGATATCCTTTGTAATTGTGCCAAATGTAAATTATCCCTCCTCGTCCTTCTGGACCTGTCTGCAGCCTTTGACACAGTTGACCACTCCATCCTCCTCCAACACCTCTCCACCATCGTCCAGCTGGGTGGTACTGCACTTGCCCAGTTCCATTCTTATCTATCTAATCGTAGCCAGAAAATCACTTGTAATGGCTTTTCTTCCCACTCCCGCATCGTTACCACTGTTGTTCCCCAAAGATCTATCCTTGGCCCCCTCCTATTTCTCATCTATATGCTGCCCCTTGGCGACATCATCCAAAAACACAGCGTCAGGTTCCACATGTACGCTGACAATACCCAGCTCTATCTCACTACCACTTCTCTTGAACCCTCCATAGTCTCTAAATTGTCAGACTGCTTGTCCGACATCCAGTACTGGATGAGGAGAAATTTTCTCCAATTAAATATTGGGAAGACCGAAGCCATTGTCTTTGGGCCCCGCCACAAACTGCATTCCCTAGCCACAGACTCCATCCCTCTCCCGAGCATCTGTCTGAGGCTGAACCAGACTGTTCGCAATGTCGGTGTCATATTTGACCCTGAAATGAGTTTCCAGCAACATATCCGTGGCGTAACTACCCGTTTATTTCCACCTCAGTAACATTGCCTGTCTCCGCCCCTGCCTCAGCTCATCTGCTGCTGAAACCCTCATCCATGCCTTTGTTACCGCTACACTTGACTACTCCAACGCACTCCTGGCTGGCCTCCCACATTCTACTCTATGTAAACTTGAGATCATCCAAAACTCAGCAGCCCGTGTCCTAACTCGCACCCAAGTCCCGTTCACCCATCACCCCTGTGCTTTCTGACCTACATTGGCCCCCGGTTAAGCAATGCCTCGATTTCAAAATTCTCATCCTTGTTTACAAATCCATCCATGGCCTCGCCTTTCCCTATCTCTGTAATCTCCTTCAGCCTCACAAACCCCCTCGAGAAAGCTACGCTCCTCAAATTCTGCCTTCTTTAAAATTCATGATTATAATCACTCAACCATCAGTGGCTGTGCCTTCAACTGCCTGGGCTCTGAGTTCTCTAATTCCCTCCCTAAACCTCTTTGCTTCTCTATCTCTTTTTCCTCCTTTAAGATGCTCCTTGAAACCTACCTCTTTGACCAAGCTTTTGGTCATCTGCCCTTATTTCTCCTTGTGTGGCTCAGTGTTAAATTTCTTTTTTCTGTCTTATAACACTCCTGTGAAGCGTTTTGGGACGTTTTAGAATGATAAAGGCGCTATATAAATACAAATTGCTGTTTTTGTTGAATTATTTTTCTCACCGGTATCTAGCTTGACATATACAAATTAGCTTAAACAAAATTTTGTATATTACTTGGCCCTCGTTATAAAAACCCACATGCTAAACAGTGGACAGTATAGGTAAAGACCGGCTCCGCCAAGTTAACAACAGAAATGTATTTATTTGTGTATCTGTGGTATGTGAAGGAACAGATTTATCTATTTACATTACTGAAGTGGGTAAGGAACACAGCATGGCTGGGGCTTTCCAATCGGGAGGCATCTCCATAGGGCAGGACATCTGTTTGCCTTGGAGCTGACATGTGATTGTGTCCATATTTCCAGTTTCAGTCCCATGCTCCTGATCTTTGGGTATCCTGTGCAAAGGGGAGCGGGCAGGTCGGAAGGCCTCCTCGTAGGACTGCTCCTGGGCATGGCCAAGGTGGCCATCAACCGGTCCAGGCAGCGGGCGGTCGAGGGGGTCGTTCAGCCCGACTGCCTGCCTCTCTTCCGCGGTTACATCCGAGCCAGGGTGTCCCTGGAGATGGAACACGCGGTGTCCACTGGTACACTCATGGCCTTCCGCGAGAGGTGAGCATTGTAAGGGACCAGAGTGCATCATCACCCCTGGCAACCAAATTTTAATTTGACCATTTATTGTCTAAAAAGTTTTATTGTTTAACGTCCAAAGTTTAATTTGTGTATTTGTCGGTTTTAGTGCCCCCTTTTAAGTAGGGCACTTGATTTATAGTTTTACTAAAATAGTTGTAGAGCTGTTGAGTGGGAATGACTTGAGAGCTGTGAGCTGAGGGAGGAGGTGCTGCAACTGCTGTCTGCAGCCAGAGAGACAGTGAGTGTAAGCATCGGCTCCCCAAGGATTATTGGGCATTATCTGAACATTGCATTTTAATATTTCTCACTGCAGAAAAGAGCTGGCAGTCCCTGTTGTGGGAGGGGCCCAGGTATTTTTCCTTTTTGTACATGAAAAATCCACATCAGATGGGCGGGGATGGTCTGAGACTTTACAATGGCCAGGATAAGGCAACTCATCACAGGTAATGGGCAAAGGTGGAGGGTCCATTGTTAAGCAATGTGAACTCATTAGAGAGCCATTACCTGGATGAGATAACCCCGAGAGGCGGGAAACCAGAACAAAAGAAAGCCATTAAGCCTAGACCGGTTGGAAGCGAAAACCCATCCCCAGCCATCAGTGGAATACATGTGGGCCACTCAAACAGAAGCCTCGAAACAAGGAAAACTTATTGGACCAGAAGAAGCAAACAAACAGGATCCTCGAAACAAGGAAAAAACTTTATTTGGCCTGAAGAAGAATACAGACTCGGGATATAAAAGGTGGCCATGTGGCCATCACTCTCTCTTTGTTCTTGTTTGCTTCACCTCTACAAGGACTGAGCACTCCATCTGGTTCAGAGAGAAGAAACCATAGACAGTACGGAACCAGAAGAGACATGTTTTTACCAGGAGAAGCAGCGAGTAAGCCAACGAATCGGTGAGCATCATCCCTGCCCACGCACCTTTAAGATCACAGCCACTGTGTGAGGAAGTGTCGTGTGTTCTCCCAGCCGAGCCTTAGAAGGGTTTTAGTGGGGAGGTTTTGCTGCGAGGGCCATAGGGATACACCCAGCCGGTCGGTACAGATTCGGGGGTACACTGTGGATCCGAGAAGAGGGTTTAGACGTTGGCTACTTTGCGATAGGGGCGGTTTAGACATAGAAACATAGAAAAATAGAAAATAGGTGCAGGAGCAGGCCATTCAGCCCTGCACCGCCATTCAATATGATCATGGCTGATCATGCAGCCTCAGTACCCCACCCCTGACTTCCCTCCATACCCCTGATCCCTTTAGCTGTAAGGGCCACATCTAACTCTCTTTTGAATATGTCCAACGAACTGGACTCAATAACTTTCTGTGGCAGAGAATTCCACAGGTTCACAACTCTCTGGGTGAAAAAGTTTCTCCTCATCTCGGTCCTATATGGCTTACCACTTATCTTTAGACGGTGACCCCTGGTTCTGGACTTCCCCAACATCAGAAACATTCTACCAAAATCTAACCTGAGCAGTCCCGTCAGATTTTTAGAAGTTTCTATGAGATCCCCTCTCATTCTTCTAAATTCCAGTGAGTATAAGCCTAGCCGATCCAGTCTTTCCTCATATGTCAGTCCTGCCATCCCGGGAATCAGTCTGGTGAACCTTCGCTGCACTCCCTCAATAGCAAGCACGTCCTTCCTCAGATTAGGAGACTAAAACTGCACACAATGCTCAAGGTGAGGCCTCACCAAGGCCCTGTACAACTGCAGTAAGACCTCCCTGCTCCTATACTCAAATCCTCTAGCTATGAAGGCCAACATGCCATTTGCTTTCTTTACTGCCTGCTGTACCTGCATGCCTACCTTCAGTGACTGATGTACCATGACACCCAAGTTTCTTTGCACCTCCCCTTTTACTAATCTGCCACCATTCAGATAATAATCTGCCTTCCTGTTTTTGCCACCAAAGTGGATAACCTCACATTTATCCACATTATACTGCATCTGCCATGCATTTGCCCACTCACCTAACCTGTCCAAGTCCCCCTGCAGCCTCCTAGCATCCTCCTCACAGCTCACACTGCCATCCAGCTTAGTGTCATCTGCAAACTTGGAGATATTACCTTCAATTCCTTCATCGAAATCATTAATGTATATTGTAAATAGCTGGGGTCCCAGCACTGAACCCTGTGGCACCCCACTAGTCACTGCCTGCCATTCTGAAAAGGACCCGTTTATTCCCATTCTTTGTTTCCTGTCTGCCAACCAGTTCTCAATCCATGTCAATACATTACCCCCAATACCATGTGTCTTAATTTTGCACACTAATCTCTTGTGTGGGACACGCCAGGGCATTGGATTGTACTACATCGTCACTGAGTTTACTTGTAGTTTTGCTGTGTTGAGGTAGTTTTAATAAAGCATTGACGGTTGAGACCGAGGTATTTGTCCGTGATTCATTCATCTGTTCAGCACAGTAATCACTCCCAAGTCTAGAACTATTGTAACGTAGGGGTGCATTAAAAACACCTAAGGGAAACCACTTACATGAGTCACCAGGAGAGAAAGAAGAGGCCTGAGGTTATTTGCATGGCTTATTTGGAGTGAACATCAGTTATGGTAGGTGAGGGAGGCCCAGTCACTGTGTAGGAGAGGCAGCAGCTTTAAAGCTGCTGGTAAAAAGTTAACAAGCAATTCTAAAATGTCTTACCTTCTTCTGGGGGCTTGTGCATGTCAATTATTGGGGAGCCATAGAACAGGCCCTCACCACCGGTGACATTTTCTTTGTCCCTCTGCTGACCTTTGAACGCTGTACGCAAGGAGCTGATCGGCGGCCTGTGTATCCAGCATTGAATCAGAGCAAATGACACGGTGTTTCCCTCATTATTTATTTTTCAGGGACCAATTAAAAAACGGTTTAGAGGTATTCTGCTCCTATGCACTGCTGGTGCGTATAAGTTTAAGGTGTGGCTGAGTTCTCTAATGGTCAAAAATATCTGTTTTCAAGGTGGTCCAGGACAGATCTTCACCTCTTTTCCCTGTTCCCAGCTGAGGGATTAAGTCACAGCCGGCGGTGGAGGGGAGCCCTCTGCTGGCTGAATTTTATTGCTGCATGCTGCAGTGATCCTAATGTGTGAATAATATTCGTTTTCAAACTCGAATTCAAATTTAGATCATCGGCATTTTAAATTTCTGAATCTGAATCAGAAGGTCAAAAGAAAATTAGATTATCTAGGTTCTCTCTATCTCCAAAACAGTTTGGATTCCACATTTCTTGTCAAGTTTTTTGGTGGCACACTATCTGTTTTTGTTCATCTGAGAACAAAATGGTTAAATAGGGTCTCAGAAATGGAAATGAGACAGTGGTACACGGTGCTGACCAACTAAAAATAGAGGAAAAAGTCAGTCATTTATGCCTGTAGTTTAATTGATAAATGACAGATTGGAGGCCATGGTTATAATGTCCCTTGCTGTGTACTGTACAGAACTACAGTAATAGACACTATTTGTCTCTTTGACCAGAACAGAACTATTTGTAACAGAACAGAGAGTGCAGCAGTCCTCATCAATGGAAAACAAAAGGAAGTTCATGATAATATTTTACCATTGAATTCTAAAGTAAATAATAATGGTAATATTCCTTCGATGGGATTCATTTTGAAATTTATTAAATCTTAATGGTGAGATTCATTGTTAAAAGTCAAGGCAACAGATTTATTTTAAAGCTGAATGTAGCTCTTGGCTTCAGTAAAATCTTAATAATACAAGATATAATGGAGGTGAATTTCTTGGCTGTTTTTGGCATATTTCTGATAGACAAATGGGGTAAGAATTTCTTTGTTGCAAGAAAATTGGGCAGGCGCTGTTTCTGCCCTTTTTCTGTTGTTAAATGTCTTCCCTTGCGTTCCCACTCACTTTTTGGGCCTTCCAGCGATCCACCCAAGTCCCAAGTCTCAATATATGCTAATTAGGGCCAATGGCATCGCACCTCCCAATTTTCTGCTCTCACACTCAGTAACTTTGACTAAGAATTATAAGGTGCAACTGTTGCCAGCCTCACATAATGGAGGAAAGGAAATCAGGCATAGGAACAGGAGCAGGCTCCTCTGGCCCGTTTCTTCAGTTAATTGGACCATGGCCGATCTCCACCTCAACTCCATTTACCCACCTTTGTTCCAGAGTTCCAGATTTCCACTACCTTGTGCATGAAAAATGCTTTTGGATTTCATTCCTAAATGGCCTAGTTCTACTTTTAAGACTTGGCCCCCTTGTTTTGGATCCACCCGCCAGAGGAAATCATTTCTTTATATCTATTCTATTGAATCCCTTTATCATTTTAAACAGCTCAATTAGATCACATCTCAACCATTGAAACTCAAGGGATTACAAACCAAGTTTACGCAACCTATCCTCATAGTATATCCCTTTAAGCCCTGGTAGAATTCTGATGAATCTGTGCTATATCCAATCCAAGGCCAAAACATATTTCCTGAATGCAGGATCGAAATGGGGTTTGACCAAAGCTCTGCACAATTGAAGCATAATTTCCTCCCCTTTGTATTCCAGCCCTCTTGAAAAAAAGATTAACATAACATTAGCCTTTTTGGTTTCTTTTAGTAGCTGTGATTTGTGTACATGGAGACCTAAGTCCTTTGTGCATCCACTTCTTCAAGTCTCCCACCATTATGAAAATATTATGAATTGTCTTTGTAATATAGAGCTCTACCTAGTGGACTACTGTGGTAATGCAACTGCCGATGTAAAAACAAAAAAGCATCATATGACAAGGTCACATGACACGTTTTCTGCCGAGCTATTTTGTAGTCTGTGTATCTATGATGTTGTAAAGAACATATCTGTTATGTATTAATGCTTGGGGGTCACCAGACACCAGAGGGTACGACGGTCGGAGGTCATTGGGCTGTACGCATGTGGCACGTGTGCTTGGTCACCTGTATATAAGCTGTGTGTCTTTGTCAAGCTCGCACTCTTGGGCTGGAATAAAGATGGATCAGGTTGCACCTGAGTGAGTGTACAGTAACCAGACTCTTGAGTCATTACATTTGGCGACGAGGTAATTTAAGAACATTCGCATACACAATGGGCACTGTTGGAATCCTGGAGAGATTCGTGGAGGGAAAGGATTGGGCGGATTTTGTCGACAGCCTGGACCAGTATTTTGTGGCCAACGGCATGGAGACAGAGGCCTACGTAGTTAAGCGTAGGGCAGTTCTCCTCACCGTTTGTGGTCCGAAAATTTATGGCCTCATGAAGAATCGTCTCTCGCCTGTATGTCCGGCGGAAAAAGGGTACGAGGAATTGTGTACGTTGGTGGGTAACCATCTGAAGCCAAAAGAGGGGATCATCATATCATGCTACCGTTTCTACACGCATGTTTGAGCTGAGGGCCAGGATGTGTTGGGATTTGTCGCCGACCTGTGACATCTTGCTGAGCCATGTAAGTTCGGGAACATGCTGGAAGACATGCTGCGTGATGTCTTCATGATAGGCATCAACCATGATGCGATCCTCAGGAAGCTGTTGGCTGTAGAGATGCTGGATTTGCAAAAGGCCATCGCGACTGCCTAGGCATGCATGATGACAGATGATAATTTGAGGCAGATATCATCAATGAGTCGGAGTTCCACGGCAAGTACTATAAACAAGATGGCGTTGTCGTCGGGCAGAGCTGCTTACGCAAAACTTGCCGCTGCTCAGAATCCGCCAACTGGTTCGAACCAGATTTCACCCTGTTGGTGTTGTGAGGGCAATCATCGGCTTCATCAGTGTCGGTTTAGACAATACTCATGCAATGGATGCTCCAAAGTGGGGCATCTTCACAGGATATATCTACAATGAAGCAAGCATGGTTGATGAGGACCAGTTCAATGATGGCCCAGATATGCAACCCGAAGAGGAAGTGAATAGACTGTATTCGTTCCTGAGCAAGAGCCAGCCGATAGTCGTTAATGTGAAGCTGAATGGTGTGCCTGTATCAATGGAGCTGGACACGGGTGCGAGCCAGTCGATAATGAGCCAAAGGACATTCGACAAGCTGTGGGACACTAAGGCTGCGAAACCGAAGCTGAGTCCAGTCAATGCCAGGTTGAGTACTTACACTAAGGAAGTCATGCCGGTGCTCGGCAGTGCAGCAATCGAGGTGTCATATGACGGTCTGGTTCACGAGCTACCATTATGGATCGTCCCAGGTAATGGTCCAACACTGCTCGGCAGGAATTGGCTCGAGAAAATCAAGCTGAACTGGAATGATGGCAAGATGTTGTCCTCGGTGGATGATACTTCATGTGCTCATGTATTGAAAAAGTTTCCTTCTTTGTTTGAACCGGGCATTGGCAATTTTACAGGAGCTAAGGTGCAGATTCACCTGGACTCCAATGCAAGGCCTGTCTATCACAAAGCTTGGTCTGTTCCGTACATGATGAGGGAGAAGGTTGAAATTGAGCTTGACAGATTCCAGCGTGAAGGGATCATATCACCGGTCGAGTTTAATGAGTGGGCTAGTCCCATTGTTCCTGTGTTGAAGAGTGATGGCACTGTCAGGATTTGTGGAGACTACAAGGTTACAGTTAACCAATTTTCGAAACAGGATCAGCATCCGTTACCGAGGACTGATGACCTGTTTGCCATGCTAGCTGGTGGAAAGTCGTTCACGAAACTGGATCTGACGTCGGCCTATATAACACAGGAGCTTGTCGACACTTCGAAGAAACTCACCTGCATCAACACCCATAAAGGACTGTTCGTCTACAACAGGTGTCCTTTTGGGATTTGTTTGGCTGCAGCCATATTTCCGAGGAATATGGAAAGTTTACTGAAGTCCGTTCCTAGAACTGTCGTGTTTCAACATGATATTCTGATCACAGGTCGTGACACTGCTGAACATCTGAACAATCTTGAAGAAGTCCTACAGCATCTGGACAAAGTAGGACTCAGGCTGAAATGCTCGAAGTGTGTGTTCATGGCACCTGAAGTCGAATTCCTCGGGAGGAAGATTGCTGCTGATGGCATCAGGCCCACTGATTCGAAAACCGAGGTCATCAAAAATGCACCCAGGCCTCAGAATGTGATGGAGCTGCGTTCGTTCCTTGGGCTACTCAACTATTTTGGTAATTTCTTACCCAGATTGAGCACTTTACTAGAGCCACTGTATGTGTTACTAAGAAAAGGCGACAACTGGGTCTGGGGTGTGTCTCAAGGTAGAGCCTTTGAGAAAACCAAGAATCTGCTATGTTCAAACAAATTGCTTGTTCATTATGATCCATATAATCATCTTGTATTGACCTGTGGTGCTTCATCATATGGGGTTGACTGCGTACTCCAACAAGCAAATGAATCAGGCATGCTACAACCTGTTGCGTAATCTTCAAGAAGTCTGTTTAACGCGGAAAGAGCTTATAGTATGGTCAAGAAAGAAGCCTTGGCCTGTGTGTATGGGGTAAAAAAAATGCACCAGTACCTATTTGGTCTTCATTTTGAACTAGAAACAGATTACAAGCCACTCATTTCATTATTTGCAGAAAACAAAGGTATTAATACCAAAGCATCTTCCCATATTCAAAGGTGGGCGCTGACATTGTCTGCCTATGATTATGTCATCCGTCATAGACCTGGTACTGAGAATTGTGCCGATGCACTGAGTCATCTGCCCTTACCCACAACTGAGATGGAGATGCCTCAACTCGCAGATCTACTGTTAGTAATGGATGCTTTTGAGAGTGAAGGAACCTCTGTCACTGCTCAACAAGTTAGGATCTGGACCAGCTATGACCCTATTTTATCGGTTGTGAAATGGTGTGTACTGCAGTGGTGATTGGTCTGCCATATCTATGGAGATGCGAGGAGACTAAACCTTACAACCGTCGCAAAGATGAGCTGTCCATTCAGTCAGACTGTTTACTGTGGGGTAATCATGTAATCATGCCTAAGAAAGGTAGAGAAAAATTTGTACATGAACTTCATAGCACTCATCCTGGTATTGTCACGATGAAGTCCATTGCTAGGTCTCATGTATGGTGGCCTGGAATTGACTCTGATCTGGAATCATGCGTGCATCAGTGCAACACTTGCATGCAGCTAAGTAAAGTACCAGCAGAATCTCTGCTGAATCTTTATATCCTATATGGAATTGCAAAATAAACAAGTTGCAACAGAAATTTCAACACCCAGGCTGTAAAGGATATCATGCACAGAATTTGGTGAGTAGTTTCCTCTTCGACTTACATACATAAGGACATGAACAGGAGTAGGCAATCTAGCCCCTCGAGCCTGCTCCGCCATTCAAAAAGATCATGGCTGATCTGGCCGTGGACTCAGCTCCACTTACCCGCCCGCTCCCCATAACCCTTAATTCCCTTATTGGTTAAAAATCTATCTATCTGTGATTTGAATATATTCAATGAGCTAGTGTCAACTGCTTCCTTGGGCAGAGAATTCCACAGATTCACAACCCTCTGGGAGAAGAAATTCCTTCTCAACTCGGTTTTAAATTGGCTCCCCCGTATTTTGAGGCTGTGCCCCCTAGTTATAGTCTCCCCGACCAGTGGAAACAACCTCTCTGCCTCTATCTTGTCTATCCCTTTCATTATTTTAAATGTTTCTATAAGATCACCCCTCATCCTTCTGAACTCCAACGAGTAAAGACCCAGTCTACTCAATTTATCATCATAAGGTAACCCCCTCATCTCTGGAATCAGCCTAGTGAATCGTCTCTGTACCCCCTCCAAAGCTAGTATATCCTTCCTTTAGTAAGGTGACCAAAACTGCACGCAGTACTCCAGGTGCGGCCTCACCAATACCCTATACAGTTGCAGCAGGACCTCCCTGCTTTTGTACTCCATCCCTCTCGCAATGAAGGCCAACATTCCATTCACCTTCCTGATTACCTGCTGCACCTGCAAACTAACTTTTTGGGATTCATGCACAAGGACCCCCAGGTCCCTCTGCACCGCAGCATGTTGTAATTTCTCCCCATTCAAATAATATTCCCTTTTACTGTGTTTTTTCCCAAGGTGGATGACCTCACATTTTCTGACATTGTATTCCATCTGCCAAACCTTAGTCCATTCGCTTAACCTCTCTTTGCAGCCTCTCTGTGTCCTCTCTGCAGCCTCTCTCTGTCCTCCACATAATGACAAGACAAATTCTTTATATTTGCCAGAGATAGTGCAGCAAGAGAAATCAGGTATTACCTCAGCCATGGAATGAGGCATTCATTGGCTTCACAAACATCAATCAGAAGATAATCTCTTATTTTATAACATTAGCAGAGGGAGAACTGTTGGCCAGGACTGCAATGACTCCTCACTAATCTTCATTTGGTGTCTTGGGATATTTAACTTCTGGCTGAACCATCATCTGGAGGGAGGAGAGCATGCCGGGAGATCTCAGAGATGCAGTAATCATGACCATCTTTAAAAAAGGGGACAACTCCGACTGTGGCAACTACAGAGGAATCTCCTTGCTATCAGCCACTGGGAAAGTCATCGCTAGAATCCTCCTCAACCGTCTTCTCCCTGTGGCTGAGGAGCTCCTACCAGAGTCACAGTGCGGATGATCAACAGACATGATCGTTATGGTGCGACAACTGCAAGAGAAATGCAGGGAACAACACCAACCCTTGTACATGGCCTTCTTTGACTTCACAAAGGCCTTTGACACTGTTAACCGTGAGGGACTATGGAGCGTCCTCCTCCGTTTTGGCTGCCCCCAAAAGTTTGTCAGCATCCTCCACATGCTCTACGACGACATGCAAACCGTGATCCTGACCAACGGATCCACCACAGGCCCAATCCACGTCTGGACCAGGGCAAAGCAGGGCTGCCTCATTGCGCCAACCTCTTCTTGATTTTCCTCGCTGCAATGCTCCATCTCACGCTCAACAACCTCCCCACTGGAGTGGAACTCAACTATAGAACCAGTGGGAACCTGTTCAACCTTTGTTGCCTCCAGGCTAGATCCAAGGCCGTCCCATCCTCTGTCGTCAAACTACAGTAGGCGGATGACGCTTGAGCCTGTGCACATTCAGAGACTGAACTCCAAGCCATCGTCAACATCTTCACCGAAGTGTACGAAAGCATGGGCCTTACACCAAACATCCATAAGACAAAGGTCCTCCACCAACCTGACCCCGCTACACAGCACTCTGCCCCCCCCAAGTCATCAGATTCCATACCTCGAGAGCCTATTCTCAACAAGGGCAGACATCGAAGACGAGGTCCAACACCACCTCCAGTGCGCCAATGCAGCCTTCGGTCGCCTGAGGAAAAGAGTGTTCGAAGATCAGGCCCTCAAATCTGGCACCAAGCTTATGGTCTACAAGACTGTAGTGATACCCGCCCTTCTGTACGGCTCAGAGACATGGACCATGTACAGTAGACACCTCAAATTGCTGGCAAAATACCACTAACGATGTCTCTGCAAGATCCTTCAAATCCCCTGGGAGGACATTAGCGTCCTCGACCAGGCCAACATCCCCAGCATCGAAGCACTGACCACACTCGACCTGCTCCGCTGGGTGGGCCACATTGTTTGCATGCCTGACACAAGACTCCCAAAGCAAGCGCTGTACTTGGAACTCCTACACGGCAAGCAAGCCCAAGGTGGGCAGAGGAAACGTTTCAAGGACACCCTCAAAGCCTCCTTGATAAAATGCAATATTCCCACTGACACCTGGGAGTCCCTGGCCAAAGACCGCCCTAAGTGGAGGAAGTGCATCCGGAAGGGCGCTGAGCACCTCGAGTCTCGTCGCTGAGAGCATGCAGAAAACAAGCGCAGGCAGCGGAAGGAGCAAGCGGCAAACCAATCCCACCCACTCTTTCCTTCAACGACTGTCTGTCCCACCTGTGACAGAGACTGTAATTCCAGAATTGGACTGTTCAGTCACCTAAGAACACATTTTTAGAGTGGAAGCACATCTTCCTCGATTTCGAAGGGCTGCCTATGATGATGATGAGTATGGACCACACCCAAGTCTGAGCAATGGGCTTGCTTAGATCGGGAAACACCGCACCCCACCACCCCGCCCCCCCCCCACCCCCCCCCACCCCCCGGGCTTGGTTTGATGCTGCTTGCTGAATAGTGTAAGAGTTCTCATGCTTTCAGTTCGGCTTCCACCCCACCGCCCCCCCCCAAGCCTCCCAGCCCGGGCTTCTTTTGATGCATAGTGGCAAAGTGTAACGGTTCTCGGGCTACAACCTCCACTTTTTTTGCATGCTTAACACCCACTCAAAGCCCGTTTTACCGCTGAAATGACATATTACGCCCATATATCGCCCATTTAGCCACAAAATAGAAACTGACGGGCATTTTTAGGAACCTTATCGCCGAGCATTACTTTCCCCATGTGTTTAACGCCGGGAAAAAATATTACCGTCCGTCCACTTTTTTGGGGCGGACTCATCAGAATGGGCGAAATCAACAGCCATAATATCGGCCAACATTACTTTCCCCATGGAATTAACGGCGAGATTCAATAATACCGCCCGCCGACTATTTTTTGTCATAAAGAGCACATCTGGCAAAACTAACGCCCAGGAGATCACCCAGCGTCACTTTCACCACCTCGCACACATATCGCCCACAATATCGCTCACCCACAAAACCGTCCAGAAAAAGTGGAACTGTTCTGAACGAACACCAGCGGTGTGGCTAGCATTTTTAAAATCGCACTCTTACGTGAGGAGCTGACATCTGAACGATTTGCCTGAAAGAGCGTTGAAGTGAGTGACAACGCTGACACACTGCTGTGTGTGTGCAGCTCAGACATCAATGGTGCCCATAACCTTGGTGCCAGTTAAAGTTTACGTTGATTGATGTTAAGTTATAATTAACCCTTTCACATTAAGGAATCACAAGTGTGTAACGGTGCAGCTATCTGAAACAATGCGCAACGAGGTAATGTTCATACATGACAACAAATTGCATTCACCCAGATGGAGATATAACAAAGCCATCACCTGCGGACATGCACCTCACTTTCCTTCCACCCTCCCCTTCTTCTCCCCAACTCTACCCCTTCCCCTCCTCGCTCCACGGCACCTGGCCAAGGAGCTCCTCTGGCAGTACCTCATTGGAGGGATGTAGTGGTTGCATGGGTATGGGAGCGGGGGTGCCGAGGGGGCAACATTCTCTGATGCAGGATCTTGGTCCTTGCTCTCATCTGTCATTTGCAGTGGTGGTGCAGAATCTAGGGCTGAAGTGCTGCGCTCGGGGACCACTGGGAGATCTGTGCCAGCAGTGTTCCTGGCTATCACATCCAGGGCCTCCGCCATCCGCGGAATGTACTCGGTCATGGTGGCCAGCTGTCGAGATATGCTCCCCAATGCTTCAATGAGCTGGTCACCAATGTCTACAGTCCTCCTGCACAACTGTACCATCTCTCTGCTCTCATGTGGCGCATGTGGAACAGACTTGCCACATCCACGAGACCTCTGTGGGGTCGGCGACGTCCTTGGGACAACTGGGCTCCCCTGTAGTGAGGTGCTTGGGGCCGGTATTTCCAGAGTGGAGGCGGGAAAGACCAAAGGATCACTAGATGGCCTTGTGGTGGAATGGCTTCTGGAGCGTGGCGATGCAGGTTTCTTGAAGTCCGCACTCTCATCTGTGGAGAACAGACCCAGCGGATTGAGGGCAAGAACCGGAGCTCCTCAGCACCAGATGTTGCATCGTCCGTGTCATGTATCTCACATTACTGTATATAACTGTATCTTACCATGCTATACATGACTGTAACTGGATATGACCTGTAACAATAAGCATACCTTACCACCAGGGGTGCACTTGCAGGAGACACTCCATACCGGTCACACTGAGGTATATAAAGGGAGGTCTCAGGCAAGTGCAGCACTGGAGAGCTGGAATTAAAGGTGCAGGTCCTGAGTGACCTTGACTTCAGCATGTGTCTCGTGTAAGTCAGTACATTAGAGTCAGGACTTAACAGTGGCGATGAGTTACGGGATCACAGAATCCACAGAATGGCTACCAACAGCTTAGAAGAGAAATACAATGCTGGAGACAATTGGGATGACTTTATAGACAGGCTCCAGCAAAGCTTTGTGACCAAAGACTGGCTGGGCGACGATAAGGCAGACAAGAGAAGAGCCCATTTCTTGACCAGCTGTGGCTCGAAAACATACGCTTTAATGAAAGACTGCTGGCACCCGAGAAACCAGCAAGCAAGTCATTTGAGGAGTTGAACACACTGGTGAGAGACCACCTGAAGCCAGCGAGCAGCCTACACATGGCCAGACACAGGTTCTACAACTACAGACGCTGTGTGGGCCAAAGCTTACCCGACTTCGTGGCGGAACTTCGGAGGTTGGCTAGTTCATGTGAGTTCCCCGATGAACTAAGGAGAGAAGTACTGAGAGACCTTTTCATTGAAGGAATATGCCACGCAGGCAAATTCTGAAAGCTTATAGAGACTAAGAACTTGACTCTAGAGGCAGCAGCACTGGTTGCACAGACGTTCTTGGCAGGCGAAGAAGAAACAAGGCTGATCTATACTTGGGTACGACAACCAATGAGGCATTGGAACAAGGGGTTCACATTGTGAAACAAACCGCTACCCCCACACACAGACAAAGGCAGGAGAGCAGGCCTTCAACAGCAGACAGTGGCACCAGAAGCCATCAAAATCAAGGGCCACATGAACGGCCGATCACACCACATCAACCCACAATGCGAGCAATCAACAACAGATTGAGAGAAGCTCAAGGGAGATCAGCCAGATGCAGCTCAACCTTCGGAAACAATGGAAACGGTCTGTGTTGGAGATGTGGGGGAAGGCACTCAACCAGGGTGTGTCGATTTCAGCATGCTGTTTGCAAGAACCGCAACTACACAGGGCATCTGGCTCGCTTGTGCAGAAAAACAGCAGCTCCGCTGGTATACGAATCGGAAGGGTCGGAAAGCAGACCAAAAGATGGTTGGAACAGTGCGCGGGACGCCGAGGTACAGCGGGTTAACACGATCAATGTCCACTGTTCTTACACCAAGATGCCTCCAATTATGATGAGGGTTCTACTCAACGAGATACCCGTCAACATGGAACGGGACACAGGGGCCAGTCAATCCCTTATGAGCGTTCAACAATTTGAACAGATGTGGCTGCACAAAAGCAACAGACCAAAACTCACAAAGATCGACACCAAACTAAGGACCTATACTAAAGAAATCGTCCCAGTCCTTGGCAGCGCCATGCTCTCAGTCACACACAAAGGAATGGTGAACCAACTTTCCCTGTGGATTGTCCCCGGGGATCTCCCAGCCCTGTTGGGGAGAAGCTGGCTAGCAGAACTTAATTGGAAATGGGATGATGTTCACGCCATGTCGTCAGAGGAACAGACCTCCTGCTCAACAGTTCTAAACCGTTTTGAACAACTCTTTCAGCCAGGTGTGGGCACCTTCAAAGGGGCTAAAGTTAGAATCTACATCACACAGAATGCTAGACCGGTCCATCACAAGGCTAGAGCTGTGCCTTATATGATGAGGGAAAAGATTGAAAATGATCTGGACCGTCTTCTGCGGGAAGGCATAATTTCTCCCGTGGAATTCAGCGACTGGGCAAGCCCTATTGTCCCTGTCATGAAGCCTGATGGATCCGTGCGAACCTGTGGGGATTACAAGTCTACCATAAACAGAGTCTCCCTACAGGACCAATACTCACTGCCCAGAGCAGAGGACCTATTTGCCACGTTGGCCGGAGGAAAACTTTTCTTGAAACTTGACCTCACATCTGCGTATATGACGCAAGAACTGACCGAAGAGTCTAAGCTACTCACCACCATCAACACACATCGAGGCCTTTTTGTGTACAATCGATGCCCATTCGGCATCAGGTCGGCAGCAGCTATATTCCAGCGCAACATGGAGAGTCTGCTCAAGTCCATCCCGGGGACGGTTGTGTTTCAAGATGATATACTCATCACGGGCAGGGACACCGACTCTCATCTCCGCAATCTTGGGGAAGTACTAAGTTGATTGGATTGGGTAGGCCTAAGAGTTAAGAAATCCAAGTATCTGTTTCTCGCGCCTGAGGTTGAATTTTGGGCAGAAGGATTGCCGCTGATGGAATCCGCCCAACCGAATCCAAAACCGAAGCGATTCGCCTGGCACCCAGGCCCCGGAATGTCTCGGAACTGCGCGCCTTTCTCGGGCTACTCAATTACTTTGGGAACTTTATGCAGAACTTGAGCACGCCGCTGGAGCCTCTCCACGTGCTACTCAGAAAGGGGTGCGATTGGTTTTGGGGGGACGCCCAAGAACGCGCCTTCAATAAGGCATGCAACCTTCTATGTTCCAAGAGCATTTTAGCCTTTTTTGACCCAGGTAAAAAGTTAGTCCTTACGTGTGATTCATCAGCGTACGGGGCCGGGTGCGTTTTACAGCACGTCAATGATGCGGGTAAATTGCAGCTCGTTGCTTATGCCTCTAGGTCACTTTCGTGGATGAAGCGCGGGTACGGTATAGTTGAGAAGGAGGCGCTCGCGTGCGTGTATGATGTCAAAAAGATGCACCAATACCTTTTCGGGGCCAAGTTTGCATTAGAAACCGACCACAAACCCCTCACATCCCTACTCTCCGAGTGCAAGGCATTCAACGCCAACGCCTCGGCGCGCAGTCAGCGGTGGGCACTCATGCTGGCGGCTTACGACTACACGATAAGGCACAGACCAGGCACAGACAACTGTGCCAACGCGCTTAGCAGGCTACCCCTGGCAACCACAGAAGGGTCTGACGAACAGGACTGTGAGATAGTCATGGCAATCAATGCCTTTGAGTCCACAGGTTCGCCTATGACGGCTCGCCAAATCAGAGCCTGGACGGCCAGCGACCCCATGTTATCCTTAGTTAAAAGATGTGTCTTAACCGGTGACTGGGCAGAGGCTCGTGATGCCTGCCCCGAGGAGATCAAACCTTTCCATAGGCGCTTGCATGAACTGTCACTACAGGCAGACTGCCTGATGTGGGGCAGCCGAGTGGCTATGCCCTTACGAGGCAGGGAGGCGTTTGTCCGGGAGCTCCATCGTGAGCACCCGGGGATCGTCCTTATGAAGGTCATAGCCAGATTTCATGTCTGGTGGCCTGGCAGTGATGCGGACTTGGAGCTCTGCGTCCGTCGGTGCACCATTTGTGTCCAACTCAGTAATGCCCCCAGAGAGGTCCGCCTAAGCCCCTGGCCCTGGCCCACCAAACCGTGGTCGCGGATGCATGTAGACTATGCGGGCCCATTCATGGGCAAAATGTTCCTCGTAGTCGTTGATGCATTTTCAAAATGGATCGAGTGCACTATTTTAAACGCGAGCACCACCTCCACCACTGTGGAGAGCCTTAGAACCATGTTTGCAACGCAAGGAATTCCTGACATATTGATCAGTGATAATGGTCCGTGCTTCACCAGCTTAGAATTTCACGATTTTATAGTTGACCACGGCATAAATCACGTTAAGACGGCACCTTTCAAGCCAGCCTCCAATGGCCAGGCAGAGCGAGCAGTGCAGATCATTAAACAAGGCATGCTTAGAATCCAAGGTCCCACGCTGCAGAGCCGCCTGTCGCGACTGCTGCTGGCATACAGATCTCGTCCGCATTCGTTGACTGGGGTTCCCATCGCACAACTATTGATGAAACAAACCTTAAAGACCAGGCTCTCGTTAATCCTCACAGACATGCCTGAAATTGTTGAGGCTAAGCATCAAAAGCTAACTGAGTACCATGACCGAAATTCGACGGGGAGGTGGAATGAGATAGGGGACAAAGTGTTTGTGCTAAACTATGGCCGGGGTCCCAAATGGCTTGCAGGGACGGTAACAGGCAAAGAAGGAAACAGGCTACTGGTTGTACAAATGGACAATGGCCAAACCTGCCGGAGGCATGTAGACCAATTAAAAAGTAGATTCACTGATAATACTGAAGAACCAGAGGCAGATTACAATGTGGAACTCACACCACACCTGGTGGACAGACAGGTGGAACAACCTGAGGAAAGGGCAGTCTCAACAGACAGCCCAGGCGAGATACCAGCAATCACACTGAAAGAAAAACAGACACCAAGGCAAACAACTGAACCATAACTAAGACGCTCCACGCGAGAGCGCAGACCACCTGAGAGACTGAATCTATAAAGGCAATAAGACCCTGGGGGAGGGTGATGTCATGTATCTCACATTACTCTATATAACTGTATCTTACCATGCTATACATGACTGTAACTGGATATGACCTGTAACAATAAGCATACCTTACCACCAGGGGTGCACTTGCAGGAGACACTCCATACCTGTCCCACTGAGGTATATAAAGGGAGGTCTCAGGCAAGTGCAGCACTGGAGAGCTGTGAATTAAAGGTGCAGGTCCTGAGTGACCTTGACTTCAGCATGTGTCTTGTGTAAGTCAGTACATTAGAGTCAGGACTTAACAGTCCGGAGAGTCGGGCCCCATGCCCCCACCTTCTGGCCTCTGTGGTCTTGCCTTGAGACTCGCTGCTGGCTTGAGCTGCAAAACAAAATGAGGTTATTAGAGGAGAAGAGGGTGCTAGGGTCACAAGGTGTGTCCAGCACTACACACAGCATATACACAACAAAAGCACCACCGCTCTCAAAATCATCGCAAACATCACATTTCATGACCATCAACACATTTGCATTGCAATGATTTTCATTCGTCCATCATCATTTCTATAACTATTTTAGAAATCATCTATCATATATGATTGTTTGGATATGAGTAGGTGTGGCATCTATTGACTTCACATCACGCAATGGTGTAAGCTTTACTCACGTGGCATCACTTCAGGGTCTGCAGATGCGTCCGTGACTATTCGGGGGTGCTTCCCCACGAGTACGAGCACCCGCTCCTCCATGTCAGTGATGTTGCTGGTGACTGGTGGCCCCCCACTCGTTTGCCTTTGCACGGACCTCATCGTCGATAGCTTCTTCTGTAAAAGGTGACAGGACGACATGGCATGAGATCATTGCGTGATATCATTGCTAGGTACTGTCACAGAGACTGATACAACACATAACCGACAGACGTAATCATGATTATTATGAAAATTATCATTCTTTACCTCAAGACGTACACCGTGACCGCAGGCTTTGAGTAAAACATTCCTGGTAAACGTGAATGACCTCACATCTGATGATAGTCACTCAAGACTGTTACAAATCAAATTATATAAATACATAAGTACATGTAAATCAATGTAATACTTACTCTTGCAGATCCCACAAGGTCGTTCCATCGTTTGTGGCATTGTTTGCCCTCACGAACCTTGTTGGTTGCCGACGAGACCACTTCAGCTATCTCAGTCCATATCCTCTGGTATGCCTTTGGGGTGGGCTTCCCTAACCCTATAATTCACAGAGTCCAGCTGAGTCAGGAACAGAGGTCAGTGATGCACGCTCTGCTGCACTTACTCTGGTCGATTGGGGCTGTGGATTTTTAGGCCCAGACTCTTCAGGGTCAAAGCCATGCGTATGGCAGTGTAGCGATTATATTATTGGACAAGTAATCTAGAGGCCTGGTCTAATAACACAGCAAAACTTGATTGAAATCCCATCTTGGCAGTCTGAAAATTTTTATTCAGTTTATAAAAATCTGGAAATACACAGCTGGTAGCAATAAAAGTGACCATGAAGCTGTCATATTTTTGTAAAAACCCATCTGGTTCACTAATGTATCTTAGGGAAGGAAACATGCCGTCCTTACCCGGTCTGACCTATATGTGACTCCAGTCTCACACGAACATCGTTGACTCGTAACTGACCTCCGAAGTGGCATAGCAAACCATTTTGTTGTATCAAACTGCTACAAAGAATAACAAGAATGAAACTGGACAGACCATTCAGCTGCAACTTAGGCATTGGATCAGGATAAAATGTACATCCAGCCCTGTCAATCCTGCAAAGTCCTTCTCACTAACATTTGGGGTCTAGTGGAGACCAAGTCTGTCTTCCCATTGAGGACACCTTCTACTGTGTGGTGTGGCACTACCACCGTGCTTTGTGGGATAGATTAAGAACAGATCGAGCAGATCAACATGTGGCACAGCGGGCCAACAGCAGCAGAATTGGATTCCACCATAATCTGTAATGTCATGGCCAGCATATTCCTCACTCCTGCATTACCATCAAGCCAGAAGACCAACCCTGGTTCAATAACAAGCATAGAAGATTGTACTGGGAGCAGCAACAGGCATACCTGAAAATGGCTGTTAGCCTGACGAAGCTACAACACAACTTGTTAAATGATATGCATGTTATAGACAGTGCTAAACATTCCCACAAACAACAAATCAGGTCATAGCTCTGCACCCCTATTACAACCAGTGGTGAATGGTAGTGGACAATTAAGCAACTGATGGAAGGAGGAGGCTCCATGAACATCCCTATCTTCAACAATGGCGGAATACAGCATGTGAGCTCAAAAGACAAGGTTGAAGCATTCAAGAGCATCTTCAGCCAGAGTGCCAACTGGATGATCCTTCTTGATCTCCTCCCCATCATCACAGATGCCAGTCTTCAGCCAATTCAATTCACTTCACGTAATATCAAGAAACACCTGAGTGCACTGGACACAGCAAAGGCTACAGGCCCTGACAACATCCAGGCTGTAATGCTGAAGAGCTGTGTTCCAGAACCAGCCAAGCTGTTCCAGTATAACTACAACACTGGCATCTACCTGGCAAAGTGGAATGTTGCCCAGGTATGTCCTACCCACAAAAAGCAGCTCTATCAGCCCACTCTCAATTATCAGCAATGTGATGGAAAGAGTTGTCAACAGTGCAATGAAGCAGCACTTACTTACTAATAGCATGTTCACCGATGGTCAGTTTGGGATCCGCTAGGACCCCTTTACAGATGTGGTCCAAACAAAAGCTGAATTCCAGAGGTGAGGTGAGATTGACTTCCCTTGACATCAACGCAGCAGTTGACCGAGTGTGGCATGAAGGAGCCCCAGTAAAACTGAAGTAATTGGGGTTCAGGGGTGAAACTGTTCAGTAGCTAGATCTGTATTTGGCACTAAGAAAGATGATGGTGGTTATTGGAGGCCAATCATCTCAGCCCAAGGATATCACAGCACAGGTTCCTCAGGACAATGTCTTAGACCCAACAATCTTCAGTTACTTCATTAATGACCTTCCCTCCATCATAAGGTCAGAAGTGGAGCTGTTTGATGATGATTCACAGTTCTTCAGATAATGAAATTGCCCATGCCCATGTGCAGAAAGACCTGAATGTTCAGGCTTGGGTTTAGAAGTGGCAATGACCTTCTCCCCATGATATTCAGAGGCAGCACCATCACAGAGTCTCCCATCAACATCCTGGGACAACTAACTGAAACCTCAACTTAAAATTAACCCTTTAAGCCATGGTATAATTCTGGTGAACCTACACTGTTTTCTCTCAAAAGTTAACATATCCTGCCTGAGGTTCGGTGCTCAAAACTGAACGTAATACTAGAGTTAGAGTCTGACCAAGGTTCTGTACAATTGAAGCGTAACTTTCTCCCCTTTGTATTCCAGCCTTCTTGAGATAAAGGCCAACATTCCATTAGCCTGAAGAAGGGTCATCGACCCGAAACGTTAACTCTGCTTCCTTTCCACAGATGCTGCCTGACCTGCTGAGATTTTCAGCATTTTCTGTTTTTATTCCATTAGCCTTTTTGTTAATGTTTTGTACCTGTGCACTAGCTTTTAGTGATTTATGTACATGGACACATTCAGGTCAACCTGCACCCATTCAAAGTAATGTAGGCAGCTCGCTAGCTTTGTGCTGCCTGTTGATTAACATGATTGTGGTGTGCAACTCCCTATGGAAACAGGACCTCTCTCCTCCTGTCCATCTGCTGTACCAAGGCCTCCAATACTGCATCCGAGAACCTTGGCGCTCGCAGCCTCCCCTGTGGGACATCAGTTGCATCACCTGCTGTTGGTAGAATGCACCTCCCCTTTAAGAGTTGCAGATTGACTTTAAGAAATGCAGGATAGCTTAAGTTGGTGTTAGCTTTGCATGGACTTGGCCCCCTACATGCAGCCACTCAGCAGTGATTTCCATGCTAGGCTGTTGAAGTTTCAGGATCACACGTAGTCTTTAGCATTCCAAAATGGAATAAAGCACTAATTAATAAGCCCAAATTTCCCCAACTTCTTTTTCCGGCACTCTCCCAAGATGCGCCGACTTTGTGAGCTCAAAATGACGCCAAAAAACTTACCAAGAATTCTGGCCACTCTGCTCTGTGTCCCGGGTTCTGGCGTGGCGTTTCTCGTTGAGTGGGGGACGGAGCTACAGCCCTGCGCCTAAAACAATGCCGGCAGCTGCGCGCAGGCGCAGTGGAGTCTGTGCACATGCACAGTAGCTCCTCGTGCTCCCAGCGCGTCGCCTCCCCTATTGCTGGCCGAAGGGATGAACCGACGCATGCCGCCTCTATCCCTGGCCGAAGGGACGACCGATGCTCGCCGCCCCTATCCCTGACCGAAGGGATGACCCGATGCTCGCCGCCTCTATCCCTGGCCGGAGGGACGACCGATGCTCGCCACCCCTATCCCTGACCGAAGGGATGACCCGATGCTCGCCGCCTCTATCCCTGGCCGGAGGGACGACTGATGCTCGCCACCCCTATCCCTGACCGAAGGGATGACCCGATGCTCGCCGCCCCTATCCCTGGCTGAAGGGATCTCAGCACGGCTGTGGTAAGGGTGTGTAGATGTAGCCTCAGAGTCACTGTGTTCCTGCCCCCGATCACAATCCAGTGGCACCTGTTGGAATCGCATATGTGTGAACGTCAAGCAAGGATGAACTGTGATGCCTCACCGTGGCTGAACAGCCTGCTGATACTCACTTACAGGGGATTTGTGATGTATGAAGCACTCAAATCACTGACTCCACATAGTCTGGTGTTGTAGTAACTGCTGTGACCTTGGTCCTTTATTGTGTAACTCCAGAGTGCCCCTCAGGTGTGGTGGGCAGCCTTTTATACTCTGTCTCGCAGTGCCCCTTGTGACGCACCATTATAACTATACATTTAATGTACATGGACAATACATAACAGGAATAATTGTCAATTGGGCAGGGGGTGCCTTTGCAAAGCAAAGAACCAAAAGCCTCCAGAGACAATAGCAGGCGTGGCATGTCTGTCAGACAGGTTCCCACGGAGTTCATGAAATCCTGTTGTGCACAGTTGCATACACGAGGTGACTTAAGTTTTCTTTTTTCTTTTTTCTTTCTTTTTTCTTTATTATTGATGGTTTTTATGCTTCTTTAATGTTGTTGTGAAGATGTTTAGAGCTTTTAATGCTTTGCAAGATCCTCTGTGCTTCCCTTCCCCCCACTCCCCCCAACCCATCTCTGGCTACCTGCGCTGATTTCTTAACTCTCCGCACGGGTTTTCTGTGCGGCCACAAGTGTCCGCATATGCTGGCCTAAGTTAGTTTGGAGCAACTATTAGCTGTCCAAACTGGCTTAAATGGCTAAAACAGGCGTAGGTGGCTGGTAACGCCCCCTTTTGAAAGCAAAACTAAACTAAAAAAAATCCTAACTAACTCACTTACACTGGCGCAAATTAGATGTGTGGAATGGGGATTTTTATGATACTCCAGAAAAATCAAGTTGTTCCAAAAAAAAAACGGAGCAATTCCTGGGCAAATTTGGGCCCAATATCTTTATAGTTAAGCACTGCAGCTCAAAACAAAGGGTGTGGGTGTATGGTTAATACCAGCAATGATAGACTGAATCTAAAACAGGCCTTGTGATAGGTGACAGATGATAGATGACCTTTATTAAATTGTACATATCAGTGAAATTGTTTATCGAATAAATTTTAGGCAGCAGAATAACAGTTAATGACTGTAGCCACTCGAAAACTGACACACAAAAAGAGACATAAAAAACACAAATTACATTAAAAATAATAAGCAGTTAATGAAAGATTGAATTAGGATTGAGCATTTCTACAATTAGAGAAGTTGTTTGATTTCAAGAAGAATCTTTACCAAATATGGCTGAATTGTTAGTTTGTTATCCCCATGGCAACAATATTGTGCATTGACAATATAGTGTCAGTGGTGGAATAATGAGAGATCATTGGGAATGTTTTGAGATCAAGGACATGTTAGATCTGTAAGAACACAAAGCTGGCTGTAGAAGGGTTTATTTGACCTGGGTGGGAGTGAATCTATACGTCATTTGGTAACTGAAAAAGCTCATTTATTTTGAAGTAAATGCATTTTATTTCTACTTTTCTCTCATCCTTTTACATAGAACTACTTAAAGTGGACACTGACCCACTGGTACTCAGGGTCAGAAGGTGGACCCTGCACGAGAACACACTCTCCGTTCCAACACACTCCACACACTGTTGGACACTGAGTCACTGGTACTCAGGGTGAGAAGGGTGGGCCCTGCACGGGAACACACTCTCCGGCTCCCAGGACAAATTGATCAAAGTGAGTGTTATTCACGGGGTGCCAGCACCAGATCCAAACAGTAAACTGAACCATTAGGACCTGGATTTGAATCTTGCCAGCTTCTGACTGGTGGGCTGGCTGTTGAGATGGAATACCCATCAGATTAGGTTATCCCTGCGTGAGGCATTCATGGGTAATGAGTTAGACGAGGGGATTAAATGTAGTATCTCCAAATTTGCGGATGACACTAAATTGGGTGGCAGTGTGAGCTGCGAGGAGGATGCTATGAGGCTGCAGAGTGACTTGGATAGGTTAGGTGAGTGGGCAAATGCATGGCAGATGAAGTATCATGTGGATAAATGTGAGGTTATCCACTTTGGTGGTAAAAACAGAGAGACAGACTATTATCTGAATGGTGACAGATTAGGAAAAGGGAAGGTGCAACGAGATCTGGGTATCATGGTACATCAGTCATTGAAGGTTGGCATGCAGGTACAGCAGGCAGTTAAGAAAGCAAACGGTATGTTGGCCTTCATAGCGAGGGGATTTGAGTACAGGGGCAGGGAGGTGGTACTACAGTTGTACAGTGCCTTGGTGAGGCCACACCTGGAGTATTGTGTACAGTTTTGGTCTCCTAACTTGAGGAAAGACATTCTTGCTATTGAGGGAGTGCAACAAAGGTTCACCAGACTGATTCCCGGGATGGCAGGACTGACCTATCAAGAAAGACTGGATCAACTGGGCTTGTATTCACTGGAGTTCAGAAGAATGAGAGGGGATCTCATAGAAATGTTTAAAATTCTGACGGGTTTAGACAGTTAAAATGCAGGAAGAATGTTCCCAATGTTGGGGAAGTCCAGAACCAGGGGTCACAGTCTAAGGATAAGGGGTAAGCCATTTAGGACCGAGATGAGGAGAAACTTCTTCACCCAGAGAGTGGTGAACCTGTGGAATTCTCTACCACAGAAAGTTGTTGAGGCCAATTCACTAAATATATTCAAAAAGGAGTTAGATGTAGTCCTTACTACTAGGGGGATCAAGGGGTATGGCGAGAAAGCAAGAATGGGGTACTGAAGTTGCATGTTCAGCCATGAACTCATTGAATGGTGGTGCAGGCTCGAAGGGCCGAATGGCCTAATCCTGCACCTATTTTCTATGTTTCTATGTTTCTATGTACAGCACAGAAACAGGCCATTTGGCCCAACTGGCCTAAACTGGTGTTTATGCTCCACATGAGCCTTCTCCCATCCCTCTTCATTAGCACAACCTTCTATTCCTTTTTCCCTCATTTGCTTATCTAGCTTCCCCTTAAATGCATTGATGCTATTCACCTCAACTACTCCTTGTGGTAGTGTATTCCACATTCTAACCACTCTCTAGGTAAAGAAGTTCCTCCTAAATTCCCGACGTGATTTATTAGTGCCTACCTTATATTTATGACCTCTAGTTTTGGTCTCCCTCACAAGCGGAAACATCTTGGGGCCGAAATTAGCCTGTGCCCCTATTGGGATCGGTAACCTTGCAGGGCTGGGACTTTTATCGCCCAGCCCGGAAATCCCACCCCCGAAGCAGAATTGGACCGTGTGCCCCTGAAACAAGGTGGAGCACTGTCTCCTCTGCTCCACCTCATTGGAGGGGCGCTCCAGGGGAGGCAACACAGTGCTGAGGTCAGCACTACAACACCCCGCCCCTTCAATTAAAGGGGAGGGCCACTGCACATGCTGCAGGCATTATTGGTGGCCCAAAACGGAGTGCCGGGCTGCATGGTAGCAGTCCAATTGATGCGAGGGTCACCATTGTCGGGCCGACCCAAGAGTTGGCCAACAAAATAAAATGGAGGCCCAGAGCGATAAAGACCTCCCTTTTAAGGGGCGCATTGGCAGCCCGCGGGGCAATTTCCTCCAAGGGGAATCAAAGGGGTCTGCACAGGGCAGTGAGGGGTCGGTTTGCATGGCGATGATGTCATCGTCTGTTGCGCGTCGGCCCGGGGCGTCAATCGCGGGGCATGGCGCTGCCTGTATAGCACCTCCCAAACCTCTGGGGCCATTTTTCCTGAGGTGCTAACGCTGCCCTCCCCCGGGCAAAAAGGACATTGTGCCCTGTTAGCGTCTCCCGGGCAATTTCGGCCCTCTTCTCTACATCTGCCTGTCAAACCCTTTCATAATCCTCTATCAGGTCACCCCTCAGCCTTATTTTCTAGAGAAAAGTGCCCATGTTCAATCTTTCCTGATAGGTATATCCTTTCAGTTCTGGTACCATCCGTGTACATATTTTTTGCGCCTTCTCCAGTATCTCTACAGTACTTTTATAATATAGAAACTAAAACTGTGCACAGTACTCTAAGTGCGGTCTAACCAAGGTTCTGCTTATCAATTCTATCCCTGTAGGAATAAACCCCAGTGTGTTGTTTGCTTTGTTATGGCCTTATTAGCCTACATCACTACTTTTTGTAATTTGTGTGTCTGTACCCCTCTTTGCTCCTCTAACCCATTTAGACTCTTATTTTCCAAGGAATATGTGGTCTCCTCATTCTTCCTATGAAAATGCACCACCTCAAGCATATCTATATTGAAATTAATTTGCCAGTTACATGCCCATTCTACAAGTTTAGTTATGTCTCCTTGTATTTTGTCTTTTCTGAAGGCTTGCTGGGATTTACAGGTTAATTGATCGTGGCACAGTGGCATTGCAACTGAATGACTCAAGTGAATCTTGTGTCCCAAGCAGACTGAGACCATGCACAAGTTTGCAAGGCCTGCTCGTTTGTACAGTTATCCTGCACTTCTTGCATGAATTGCACCCCATGCAGGGGCCATACAGGCCACATGGTTAGTGATTAATACCTATTTTGGGAGGTAGGATGGTCAGGTGCATGGTAATGTACTCTTCAAACATCCAGCTCTTCACCAATTGGTTTCTCTTTTCAGAAAAAAGACTCTCATATTAGAAGGGAAAAGTGAAGAACAGGTGATTATTTCTCCAACTGGAAGCCCCTAACCCGTTCTGAGGAAATGACTCTCCGAACAGTGGACCTGTGATCGGCAGAGGCATTAACAAAGGGTCATGCAGAAGGGTATCCCACAGCTCTGCATTAGTACCTACCATTGTTTCTTAATCTTCTCCCACTAATCATTCACAAACTCAGGTAGTCACAAATTAAAATGTACGACAGCATAATAATGCACCACGTATTGTCAAGTCACATTTATCAGAAGTAGTGATTCCATTGTAATACTTGTTCCTCTTGTGTTTCCATATAGGAACCTGAGGAACCGCCAGTCACACTGCCTGAGGATGTTGAGCTTACTGCCTGACAGCACACAGCTGTACCCACCTGTCTCAAACATCAGCACAATACATCCACTGTGAGGAAATTTTGATCTTGGGATTGAGGAGGGAGCATTGGGAGAAGTATACAGCACACGTGAAGAGGAGCAACTGGAGGTGGTTGCATGAGAACATAGGAACAGGAGTAGGCCCATTGAGCCCCTCGAGCCTGTTCTGCCATTCAATTGAATCATGGCTGATCTGTGACCTAACTCCATATTCCTTAATCCCATTGGTTAGCGAAAATCTATCAATCTCAGCTTAAAAATTAACAATTGATGTAGCATCACTGACAATTTGCAGAAGAGGGTTCCAAACTTCTACCACCTTTTAGAAACATAGAAACATAGAAAATAGGTGCAGGAGTAGGCCATTCGGCCCTTCTAGCCTGCACCGCCATTCAATGAGTTCATGGCTGAACATGCAACTTCAGTACCCCATTCCTGCTTTCTCACCATACCCCTTGATTCCCCTAGTAGTAAGGACTTCATCTAACTCCTTTTTGAATATATTTAGTGAATTGGCCTCAACAACTTTCTGTGGTAGAGAATTCCACAGGTTCACCACTCTCTGGGTGAAGAAGTTTCTCCTCATCTCGGTCCTAAATGGCTTCCCCCTTATCCTTAGACTGTGTCCCCTGGTTCTGGACTTCCCCAACATTGGGAACATTCTTCCTGCATCTAACCTGTCTAACCCCGTCAGAATTTTAAACGTTTCTATGAGGTCGCCTCTCATTCTTCTGAACTCCAGTGAATACAAGCCCAGTTGATCCAGTCTTTCTTGATAGGTCAGTCCCGCCATCCCGGGAATCAGTCTGGTGAACCTTCGCTGCACTCCCTCAATAGCAAGAATGTCCTTCCTCAGGTTAGGAGACCAAAACTGTACACAATACTCCAGGTGTGGCCTCACCAAGGCCCTGCACAATTGTAACAACACCTCCCTGCCCTTGTACTCAAATCCCCTCGCTATGAAGGCCAACATGCCATTTGCTTTCTTAACCGCCTGCTGTACCTGCATGCCAACCTTCAATGACTGATGTACCATGACACCCAGGTCTCTTTGCACCTGCCCTTTTCCTAATCTGTCACCATTCAGATAATAGTCTGTCTCTCTGTTTTTACCACCAAAGTGGATAACCTCACATTTATCCACATTATACTTCATCTGCCATGCATTTGCCCACTCACCTAACCTATCCAAGTCGCTCTGCAGCCTCATAGAATCCTCCTTGCAGCTCGCACTGCCACCCAACTTAGTGTCATCCGCAAATTTGGAGATACTACATTTAATCCCCTCGTCTAAATCATTAATGTACAGTGTAAACAGCTGGGGCCCCAGCACAGAACCTTGCGGTACCCCACTAGTCACTGCCTGCCATTCTGAAAAGTACCCATTTACTCCTACTCTTTGCTTCCTGTCTGACAACCAGTTCTCAATCCATGTCAGCACACTACCCCCAATCCCATGTGCTTTAACTTTGCACATTAATCTCTTGTGTGGGACCTTGTCGAAAGCCTTCTGAAAGTCCAAATATACCACATCAACTGATTCTCCCTTGTCCACTCTACTGGAAACATCCTCAAAAAATTCCAGAAGATTTGTCAAGCATGATTTCCCTTTCACAAATCCATGCTGACTTGGACCTATCATATTACCTCTTTCCAAATGCACTGCTATGACATCCTTAATAATTGATTCCATCATTTTACCCACTACCGATGTCAGGCTGACCGGTCTGTAATTCCCTGTTTTCTCTCTCCCTCCTTTTTTAAAAAGTGGGGTTACATTGGCTACCCTCCACTCCATAGGAACTGATCCAGAGTCAATGGAATGTTGGAAAATGACTGTCAATGCATCCACTATTTCCAAGGCCACCTCCTTAAGTACTCTGGGATGCAGTCCATCAGGCCCTGGGGATTTATCGGCCTTCAATCCCATCAATTTCCCCAACACAATTTCCCGACTAATAAGGATTTCCCTCAGTTCCTCCTCCTTACTAGACCCTCCGACCCCTTTTATATCCGGAAGGTTGTTTGTGTCCTCCTCAGTGAATACCGAACCAAAGTACTTGTTCAATTGGTCCGCCATTTCTTTGTTCCCCGTTATGACTTCCCCTGATTCTGACTGCAGGGGACCTACGTTTGTCTTTACTAACCTTTTTCTCTTTACATATCTATAGAAACTTTTGCAATCCGTCTTAATGTTCCCTGCAAGCTTCTTCTCGTACTCCATTTTCCCTGCCCTAATCAAACCCTTTGTCCTCCTCTGCTGAGTTCTAAATTTCTCCCAGTCCCCGGGCTCTCTGCTATTTCTGGCCAATTTGTATGCCACTTCCTTGGCTTTAATGCTATCCCTGATTTCCCTTGATAGCCACGGTTGAGCCACCTTCCCTTTTTTATTTTTACGACAGACAGGAATGTACAATTGTTGTAGTTCATCCATGCGGTCTCTAAATGTCTGCCATTGCCCATCCACAGTCAACCCCTTCAGTATCATTCGCCAATCTATCCTAGCCAATTGACGCCTCATACCTTCAAAGTTACCCTTCTTTAAGTTCTGGACCATGGTCTCTGAATTAACTGTTTCATTCTCCATCCTAATGCAGAATTCCACCATATTATGGTCACTCTTCCCCAAGGGGCCTCGCACAACGAGATTGCTAATTAATCCTCTCTCATTACACAACACCCAGTCTAAGATGGCCTCCCCCCTAGTTGGTTCCTCGACATATTGGTCTAAAAAACCATCCCTTATGCACTCCAGGAAATCCTCCTCTACCGTATTGCTTCCAGTTTGGTTAACCCAATCTATGTGCATATTAAAGTCACCCATTATAACTGCTGCACCTTTATTGCACGCACCCCTAATTTCATGTTTGATGCCCTACCCAACATCACTACTACTGTTTGGAGGTCTGTACACAACTCCCACTAACGTTTTTTGTCCTTTGGTATTCTGCAGCTCTACCCATATAGATTCCACATCATCCAAGCTAATGTCCTTCTGAACTATTGCCTTAATTTGCTCCTTAACCAGCAATGCTACCCCACCTCCTTTTTCTTTTATTCTATCTTTCCTGAATGTTGAATACCCCTGGATGTTGAGTTCCCAGCCTTGATCATCCTGGAGCCACATCTGTGTGTAGACGTATTTCCTAACTTCACTCTTGAAAGATCTGGCTCTAATTTTTAGACTCTGCCCTCTAGTCCTAGAATCCCCAACCAGCAGAAATAGTTTCTCTCTATCTACCCTATCAGTTTCCCTTAATATCGTGGAAACTTTGATCAACTCATCCCTTAGCCTTCCAAATTCCAGGGAATATAACCCTAGTTTGTGTAATCACTCCTCGTAATTTAAGCTTTGGAGTCCAGGTATCATTCTGGCAAATCTATGCTGCACTCCTTCTTAGGCCAATACATGCTTCTGAAGAACTTAAAACAGTACTCCAGGTGTGGTATGCCTAGAGCTTTGTATAGTTGTCATCATCATAGGCGGTCTCTCGAATGAGGATGACTTGCTTCCACATGAGTTCACAGGTGTTTCAATGAAGGACCCAATATGCCAGTCCTGAACTCCAATTGAAAGGTGGAAGAAGCCTGTGTGTGGATTTTTTTTTAACGTGTGGTGGCCGTTGCACATCAGCCACCACACGGGCTTGACAGAGCTCGATCTTGGCTCAGTGGCAAGGATTAACCAAGACGACTGGAGACCAGCTCTGCTGCACGGACGTAGTGCACACACACATCGCAGTGTGGGCTGGCCCGTGCTGCCCCTGGGCTCTCGGCTCTTCTGGGCCCCATACCCTCATTCGCATCACCCGCACCTTTGGTGCATCACCTCACGGAGCACATCAACAGAAGGTTATTCTGTTGCAGAATAGTCACGAGCATTATTCTCTCTAATTTTTTTTTGGGTGGGGAGGTGTGTGGTCTTTTTAATGGGCTATGTGACACATTTAAATTTCCGCGCATGGGCGGTTTTTCCATTGCAGGGGTCATCAAGGCCTCTGCGTGGCCACGCAGCTTAACAGGAACATTGGTCACGAGAGACTTTGATTAAGGTGTCAACCCTGTCTCAGTGGGTAGCACTATCACTGAGTCAGAAGTGTGTTTTTATTATACTGTGTATATAGATCGACATTCAAAATTCTGTAGAATGTAAATTCTACATTCTGACGGACTCCAACTTATAGTAAGTTTATAGTTGTACCATAACTTCCATTGCCTTGTATTCTAGTCTTCTGATATAAAGACCAGCAATTCATTAGCCCTTTTGATTGTTTTCTGTACCTATCCATGACATTTTAATGATCTGTGTACATGGGACCCTATGGGGTAGATTTTACACTTTTGTGCTTATCGCCCAAAAATGGGCATTATTTCCGGCATGGGTGGTAAAAATGGATTTTCAGATCGCCGGCTTCTCGCCCATTCTCAAAGCAAATTTTTTGAAGTTGGGCGTTACCGCGAGCGATATGAAATGGGCAGTAGCGTTAAATCTCTCTGACCTTCTGCCGTAAAGTGTCGCTGTCCTTAGCAACGGCATGGCAACGCTCGATTCCCGTGATTCAGGAGGTCAAGAGTCATCATGACATGCGCAGAAGAGGAGACAGAGAGAGAGAGAGAGCTCAGAGGGACTCTGAGGGTGCAGTGTGGCTGCTTTGGGAGGAAGTAGGGAGGGTTTAGAGCTCTATAGCAAATAGGGAAACAAAAATTAGTTCTTACCAGCCAGATATTTGCCCGACCTTGGCTTATAATGGAGGGAGAGGAGAAGGCATCACAGCGTGCTGTGGAGACAGATGCTGGAGAGAGCAGTGAGGTGGGAGAGGAGCAAATTGGAGGGCGCAAAAGAGTGAGGAGGTTCTCAGACGAGGCAGGAGGTCGAGTTACGCTAGGGTGATTTGACACAGGGAGGGCGTGGGAAGCCCAACCCAAAGGTCTATCAGAAGATATGGACCGAGATAGCAGAGGTGGTTTCGTCGGCGACCAACGAGGTGCGTGAGGGCAACCAATGCCGCAAACGATGGAACGACCTTGTGGGATCCGCAAGAGTAAGTATTACATTTATTTACATGTACTTTTATGTTTATATAATTTGATCTGTGACAGTCATGATGTGAGGTCTTCCACTTTTACAGGGAATGCGGTCACGCAGCACGTCTTCAGGTAAAGAATGACAATTATCACAATAAGCATGATTACATCTGTCGGTTATGTGTTGAATCAGTCTCTGTGACAGTACCTAGCAAAGATATCACGCAAAGAGATGCCATGTTGTCCTGTCACTTTTTACAGAAGAAGCTATCGATGATGAAGTCTGTGCAGAGGCGAACGGGTGGGGGGCCCCCAGTCCCCAGCGACATCACTGAAATGGAGGAGTGGAGACTTGCATTCGTGGGGAAGCACACCCAGACAGTCACGGAAGCATTTGCAGACCCTGAAATAAAGCTTACGCCACTGCATAATGTAAAGTCAATAGATGCCACACCCACTCATGTCCAGCAATCATATATGATAGATGATTTCTAAAATTGTCCTGGAAATAATGCTGGCCTACTGATAATCACTGCAATGCAAATGTGTTGATGGTCATGAAATGTGATGTCTGTGATGATTTTGATCGTGGTGATGCTTTTGTCGTGCATCTGTTGTGTGTAGCGCTGGACTCACCTTGTGAACAAAGCACCCCCTTCTCCTCTGATAACCTCATTTATGTTTTGCAGCTTGGCCAGCAGCATGGCCCCAGGCAAGACCACAGAGGCCAGAAGGTGGGGACGCGGTGCCCGACTCTTCGGACGATCGTACATCTGCTGCTGAGGAGCTCCGATTCTCGCCCGTCAATCTGCTGGGTCTGTTCTCCATGGATGGGAGTGCGGACTTCGAGGAACCTGCATCACCACGCTCCAGAAGCCATTCCACCCCAAGGCCATCTAGTGCTCCTCCGGTCATTCCCGCCTCCACTCTGGAGGTACCGGCTCAAGCACCTTGCCACAGAGCAGCCCAGTTGTCCCTAGGACGGCGCCGAACCCACGGACGCCTCGTAGACGCGGCAGGTCTGGTCCACGAGCGCCACATGAGAGCGGAAAGATGGTACAGTTGTCCAGGAGGACTGTAGACATTGGTGACCAGATGCTCGAAGCATTGGGGGCATATCCCGACGGCTGGCCACCATGACTGAGTACATTCCGCAGATGGCGGAGGCCCTGGATGCAATAGCCAGGAACACTGCTGGCACAGGCTTCCCAGTGGTCCCCGAGTGTGGCACTCCACCCCTAGGTTCCACACCACCACTGCGAATGACAGGTGAGAGCAAGGACCCAGATCCTGCTTCTGCATCAGAGAATGTTGCCCCCTTGTCAACCCCGCTCCCGTACCCGTGCAACCATCGCCTCTGCCTTCATCCCCCCCAATGAGGCACTGCCTGAGGAGCTCCTCCGCCAGGTGCCATGGAGCGAGGAGTAGAAGGGATAGAGGTGGGGAGAAGAAGGGGAGGGGGGAAGGAAAGTGATGGCTGTGTTATATCTCCATCTGGGTGTATGCAATTTGTTGTAATGTATGGGGGGAGGGGACCACCCTCATGTTTTGCCTTTGTATTCTGTGTTGCTGGAAATGTTGAACATTTGATTGATGTCAATGGTGGAAAAAGTGGGGTGTGGGTGGAGGATGGGTGTTATTGCCTGTGATATATATGATTTCAGACCAATGTTGGTATAACATTTTATTTATTGAACATAACCTTGTTGCGAATTGTCTCAGATAGCTGGACTGTTACACACTGGTGATTCCTTAACATGAAAGGGTTAAATAAAACTTAAATTCAATCAACATAAACTTTAACTGGCACCAAGGTGATGGGCACCATTGATGTCTGAGCTGTGCACAAACAGCAGTGTGTCAGCGTTGTCACTCACAGCAACGTTCTTTCAGTCAAATCGTTCAGATATCAGCTCCTCACGTAAGAGTCTTGCAGCTATGTAGCCACCACGGGCCCTTTCCTGTGGTCTGGACGGGGTCATGGGCATGGTTGCATAGTCAGCCTGATTGTCTGGCCCTAGCTCAGCGCCAGCCCCTCGATATCCTCTTCTTCTCTCTCCTGAGGTGGATCATCAGTCCCTTTTGGCAATTCTTGCCTCCTCCTGATAACCAGATTATGCAGTATGGAGCACACAACCACAAATTTACCTACTTGCTCAGGGTTGTATTGTAGCTCCTCTCCTGAATGGTCCAGACATTTGAAGCGCTGCTTAAGCACAGTTAATGTTTTCTGGACCACATTGCTTGTGTCTCTGTGGCTCTGGTTGTATCGCTTCTCGGCCTCGGTGTGGGTGTCATGCAGGGGGGTCATCAGCCAGGTGGCTAGGCCATATCGGTTATCACCAAGCATCCAGCGTGGTCCTTGTGGCTGACTCTTAAAGATGTCAGAGACATCGCTCTCACGCAGGATGTGAGCCTCTTCGAAGATGCCCGGACATTTGGCATTCACTGCCATCATGATCTGGTTGTGGTCGACACCCTGGGGAACTTAAAAATGCAGTGGAATGCACCAGCCCTGTCAGTCTGAGCATCCGTGGTCATGGGGCAGCTGATAAAGTCCATCCTTCTCGCGTACAGGGTCTCCATGACCCGTCTAATGCAGCGATGGGTTGCATGTTGAGACAGAGGACAAATCTCGACTGCGGATGCCCGAAACGAACCGGATGCGTAGAAAGACAGTGCTATGGTGACCTTGACCCCGACAGGCACCTGATGTCCTGATGGCAGGCTGCCTATGTGGCCTAATGAGGTCACATATTTCACTGATCACCATCTTGTGGAAGCGCAGTCTCTGAAGGCAGGTGTGGTCGGACACGTCGAGGTAAGACCTCTTTTCCTGTACGTGCGGGTTGTGTATGGTCTGGCCCTTCTCTTCATTCTTGCACATCTTAAATTGCAGACATAATGATATGCATCACATATTGAGCCATCTGCACTCTGCAGCATCTGCGTGTTAATCGATGCAGGCTGAGAAATGGCTGGCCCCATTGCAATGAAAGTATAATAGCGATTTATCAGAAGCAATAATTTGGCTTAAAATTACATCTATAGTAAACCCCCCATAGTCCAGAGTATGAAAATATGTCTGTTGAGATGGTCACCTCACCTGAGAAGAACTCCAGAGTCAATGCAAACTCCCCCGAAGTTGAAGCAGCCTTTTGAATGAAGCGACCTGCGATTTTAAAAATGGCAGCCATACTTTAGTTCAGAACAGTTCCACTTTTTCTGGCTGTTTTTTTGGGTGAGCGATAATGTGGGCGATGTGTGCGAGGTGGTGAAAGTGTCGGTGGGCGATCTCCTGGGTGTTAGTTTCACCAAATGTGGTCTTTACGACAAAAAATAATGGGCGGGCGGTATCAAAGAATCTCGGCGTTAATTCCGCGCGGAAAGTAACGCTGGGTGATATTATGGCCGTTGATTTCGCCCATTCTGATGATTCTGCCCCAAAAAAGTGGGCGGGCGGTATTATTTTTTCCCAGCATTAAGCACACGAGGAAAATAACGCTCGGCGATAAGTTTTTGAAAAATGCCCGTCAGTTTTCATTTTGTGGCTAAATGGGCGATATATGGGCGTTATACGTCATTTCAGCGGTAAAATAAACGTTAAGTGGGCGTTAAGCATGCAAAAATTGTGGAAAATCTAGCCCCAATTCTCTTTAAACCTCCACTTTTTCTAGCTTTTCACCATTTATAAAGTACACTGATCTATCCTTTTTAGGTCCAAAGTGGATGATCTCACACTTGCTTCCACTGAAATTTATTTGCCACAGTTTCTACCATTCACGTAATCTATGAATATCTCTTTGTAATTTGATGCATTCACCTACACCACCTCCTATCTTCGCGTCATCGGCAAACTTGGATTTGTGGCTCTCAATCCCATCACCTAAATCTTTAAGAAATACAGTGAATAGTAGAGGGCGCAACACAGATCCCTGCGGGACACCACTAGTCACATCCTGCCAATTACAGTACCTGCCCATTATCTCTACACTTTGTCTCCTGTCACTCAGCCAATTTCTTAAACAGGTCAATAATTTGCCTCTACTACTTGAGCTTCAACTTTAGCTAAACAGTCCATGGGCAAGAACCTCCACTTTTTTTGCATGCTTAACGTCCACTTAACGCCCATGTTACCGCTGAAATGGTGTATAACGGCCATATAGTGCCGATTTTGGCACAAAATGGAAACTGACAGACATTTTTAGGAAACTTATCGCTGAGCGTTACTTTCCCCATGTGCTTGACACCGGGAAAAAATATTATCACCTGCCCACTTTTTTGGGGCGCAATTACCAGAATGGGTGAAATCAACGGCCATAATATTGCCCAGCATTACTTTCCGCACAGGATTAACGGCAAGATTCAATAATACCGTCCGCCCACTTTGTTTTGTCGTAAAGAGCACATTTGGCGAAACTAACGCCCAGGAGATCGGCCACTGTCACTTTCCCCACCTTGCACACATATCGCCCACAATATCGCTCACCTAAAAAACCGCCCAGAAAAAGTGGAACACTTCTGAACGAACACCAGCGATGTGGCTGGCACTTTTAAAATCGCAGGTCGCTTCATTCAAAAGGCTGCCTCAACTTTGGAGGAGTTTGCATTTACTCTTGAGTTCTTCTCAGGTGATGTGAAAATCTCAACAGACATATTTTCAGACTCTGGACTATTGGGGGTTTACTGTAGGTGTATTTTAGTGAAGAAATCATTGCTTCTGATTAATCGCTATTACACTTTCAATACAATGGGGCCACCAAACAATAACTGTGCTTAAGCAGCGCTTCAGATGTCTTGACTACTCAGGAGAGGAGCTCCAATACAACCCTGAGCAAGTAGGTAAATTCGTGGTCGTGTGCTCAATGCTGCACAACCTGGCTATCATGAGGGGCCAAGAATTGCCAGAAGGCACTGATGCTCCACCTCAGGAGAGAGAGGGGCTGGATGCTGACCTCGGGCCAGACAATCAGGCTGGCCATGCCCACGATCCCCTCTAGACCCGCAGAAAGGCTCTTACGTGAGGATGTGGAAATATGCAGGCTATGGCAACATAAAATGGAAAGACCTCCGAGAGTAAGATTAAAGTGCCTTGAACATAAAATGAATTACCAATTGAAATTTGATTAGTCATGCTTCCTTAGCATCGCCAGTAACTAGAATATACTAATCAACAGGGTACAGACAAAATGTATTCAATGGGACAGAATATACTAATCAACAGGGTACAGACAAAATGTATTCAATGGGACAGAATATACGAATCAACAGGGTACAGACAAAATGTAATCAAGGAAATGGGACAGATTGTAACTAGAATAACCCAATCACCAGGGCACAGACAAATGTGTAGTCAAAGGAGATGGGCCAGATTATAGAATAGTATAAACCAGGAGGGGTAACCCCACCTAGGCATCGAGAACCTAGGACCAACACTCGACAGAAGCAGGGACCAGGGGAAAGATCCTTGAAGGAACAATGTCAGGACCGGATTGATCACCCGGGGATGTATTGGGTAACTATGAGAGTATTTTGAGTGGAAAGGAACATCTTTTGGAATGCCTTTCTGCAGGGTTAAATAGTGTACTTCTTCTGTATCGGGGAATTATAGAGTGTAAGCAGTGAGTCTTGTACTTCTGTATTAAACGAACATTAACGGTACTGTCAGTGTGTAATTTGATATTTAACTCAGGAACTGTCACAGGCAACTACTAGTCACACGACTAGCGAAATTGCCGTTTGTGCAATATTGACGACCCAGATGGGACGATTCTGAGTTAAAATAAATTAAAATAAGAAAGACATAGGAGAAATGGCAGGAAAAGATGGAACCTACCAGTCGTGGGAAGAACAGTTTAACCAGACCCTGATCGAAAATGTCAGGGATGGCTTGAAACAATGAGCTCACCCGGATTTCCCGGAAGAGACTCAATCTTCGACAAAACTAACAAAGAAAAGAAGAGGGAGTCTAAATGTGTCTTAATGGCAGCATGTTATGCAGAATTACTTAAGCAGAGAGATCGCAACAAAATGTTACAAAACCAATGGGAGCACGAAAAATCAGGATGTCAGACAGATACAGGAAAATGGACAGAGGAAGTTAAGAGATTGAGGCTTAAATTGGCAGAGCAAGCCAATGAAATTGAGACTCTCCAAAACGATTAAAAAACTCCTTATGTTGCATCTGACCTCTAGTATAACTACGGCAGATAATAGCAAGCAAAATAAGGGTAACCCGGAGTTGGGGGAGGTGAACTTGAAGCAGATCCTCCTCAGTAGCTGCAAAAGCAGTTTTAAAAATCTGAAAGCTGACAGCAAGAGTTTTCAGGAAACAATTAAACAAGGTGAGCAGAAGGACCCTGCGGGATCCAAAAAGAAGTACAAAGCATGGCAATGTATATTGTGGTTCAGGGAAGCATTGTGTTTACAGTAATAAACCGTTTGTTTAAGAGACGAAAAAAATAGAAAAGCATTTCTATGAATCTAAGAAAATAGAACATAGGGGTTAAGTTTCGGGCTGCGCCTAGACCCGCAAGCCACGCCTGATTTCCGCGCTCAAAACCGCGCTGAAAAATTACCTTGGTATTCTCCACTCCCTCAGGTCGATCCAGGCCCTCGGCGCAGCGCAGCACGAGCTGTGGGGGGGCGGAGCCAGGTCCCTGCGCTGAAAACAGTGCCAGGACCTCTGCACATGCGCACTACAGTCCGAAGCACACCGCCCCTAGCCCTGCCAAATGGGCTCACTGGGGCGGTGAAGATCAGGTTGCACCTTCCTCCTTTTCAGCTCCTGCTCGAGCCTGTGGGCTCCAGCTTCCTCCCTGTTCAGCTCACGCTCCCTCTGGCTCTTTCACCGCCCTCCCCAGCTCCTGCTCCGCTGCCCCCCACCCAGTTCCCACCGCTGCCTCCCCCACCCCCCCCCCCCAGCTCCTGCTCCGCTGCCCGACCAAACCCCACCCAGCTCCTGCTCCGCTGCCCCCCCCACCCAGCTCCCGCTCTGTTGCCCCCCCCGCACTCCCCCCCAGCTCCCGCTCCACTGCCCGCTCCCCCCCCCAGCTCCCGCTCCACTGCCCGCTCCCCCCCCCCCAGCTCCTGCTCCGCTGCCCCCCCCATCCAGCTCCCGCTCCGGCTGCCCCCCCACACCCCCCCAGCTCCCACTCCACTCTGCTCCGGCTCTGCTCCCTCTTCCTTCTGCGGGGGCCTGCCCACCCGGCATCTTGCTGGGGACGGGCCCTGCCAAAGTCTTAGGCCCAGCTTCTTCACATTGGCCGGATCCATTCAGCCTCCTCTCTCTCCTCTCCCCCCCCTCCTCGCTCCTCTTCCCCACCCCACCTCCCTCCCTCCCTCTCCCCTCCCCCTCCCTTCCCTCCCTCCCTCTCCTCTCCCCTGCCCTCCCTCCCTCTCCTCTCCCTTCCCTCCCTCTCCTCTCCCCTCCCCCCTCCCCTCCTCTCCCCTGCCCTCCCTCCCTCTCCTCTCCCCTCCCCTCCTTCTCCTCTCCCCCTCTCCTCCTTCCCTCCTTCTCTCTCCCCCCTCCCTCCTTCCCTCTCCCCCCTCCCTCCTTCCCTCTCCCCTCCCTCTCCCCCTCCCTCTCTCCCCCATCCCTCTCCCTCCCTCTCCTCTCCCCCCTCCCTCCCTCCCTCTCCTCTCCTCCCACCCCCTCTTCCTCCCCCCCCCCTCTCCTCGCTGTCAGAAACACATAGACACTGACAGACAGAGAGAGAGAGACACTGACACTGACAGACAGAGAGAGAGAGACACACACTGGGGGGGCCCCGTCCCAGAACGCTGTTGGGGGGCTTCCCGGTGCTGCAGTCGGTGAGTAGAAACTTAAATTTTTATTTATTGATTTTTTAATTTTTTAATTTTTAATTTTTTTTGATTGATTTATTGATTTATTTATCATTTATTATTTATGGCTCTTTATTTGTAAAAGTGATGTGTTTCATGTTTGTAAACTTCCCTTCACCCCCCCCCCTCCCACTCATTCCCTATGCCTGATTTGTAACCTACGCCTGATTTTCTAAGTGTAGGCAAGGTTTTTCTGAGCGTACAAAAATTTACACTTAGTTAGTTTGGAGTAAGTTTTCGCTGCCTAAACTTTCAAAACAGGCTTAAGTGGCCGGACAGGCCCCCTTTTGAAAAAAAAACTCTGTTCCAAAATGAAACTGTTCTAACTGTCTAGAACTGGAGCAAACTAATTGCCGAGAATTGCAATTTCTAAGATACTCCATTCTAAACCAGTTGCTCCAAAAATATAGGAGCAACTCTGGCCGAAACTTCGCTTCTCGGCCTTTTGGCTAAGATCATGCGTAACTGACCTGACAGGGGAGTAGCCACCATGACCTCCGGGTGGTTCTCCCTGGATCAAGAAGGTATATGCTTGCTTTTTTGGAAACAGGAGGTGGGTGGGGTGGCTTGACCCATCCACCTCCACGGGTTGTGTGGGGGACCTGACCCATCCACCTCCATGGCACGAACCTGGTATTGCAGTACTTCCAGGAACGGTGCAGTGGCTCTAGGCCTTTTGGCTAAGAGCATTGGCGCAGAGTGATCCTTGGCGTGTGCAAGGTGACCTTTGGCGTTTGTGATTTGACAAAGAATTGGAACGATTGGCTACGAATTTAAAAAAAAACTCTGGCCGAAACTTGACCCCATAGAATTTGCCATTATGGATGTTTGAAAAGTTATGAAATGTATTGTGTGCGATGCTTCAGTGTGAATGGTAAAGTTAAAAACCATGTAGATGTTTATTTGTCTGTGTGTCTGTAGTTTTTCAACTGGCACTGGTTAGTTTGAAATTGGTTTGAATTAATTTGGAGTTATTGAGGTTAATTAACCTGTGAAAACCAAACTTTCATTATGGCCATGGTGGAATTTTGCTTGGTTTAAATTGTGTGAAAACCTATAGTTCCGGACATGAGGCAATCACATATATTGGATATTTTAAAATAAAAAAACATTTCTGACCAATTCAAGATTGTGACCAGTGGACAAAAGGCTGTGTGCTGCTATTATGCATGAAAGAGAGAACCATTGTAATGTGTAAGCTGTTGGTATGTGTGGTATCATGCATTAGTATGCGTGTTTGTTGAACTTAAAAAAAAGGTAACACTCTGTACAAGCAGAAAGCAACACCTTGTCAAGAGTGAAATAATTATTTTGAGCATTGTAACATTTTAAATTTTGAATTAGGGTGGATGTTTCCCTCAGTATCAGAAAGGGGATCAGGATTGATGAATTAACCCATTGGGCAGGCACGAAAAAGCCACAATGGAGTTTCTATTTTTTTCTCTCCTAAGCAGGACAACTGATGGTGCAAGATTACCAAGAAGAGTTGTTTAACATGGAAGTGACTTCAAGGTGTTACCAAACTTGAACTTTTGCTGGAATAAAGGAGAAAAGCCCCCCAATGCTTCGATAAGCTGGTCACCAATGTCTACAGTCCTCCTGGACAACTGTACCATCTCTCCACTGTCATGTAGTGCTTGTGGAACAGACCTGCTGCGTCCACGAGACCTCCGTGGGGTCGGCGCCGTCGTGGGGACAAATGGGCTGCCCTGTGGCAAGGTGCTTGGGGCCAGTACCTCCAGAGTGGAGGCGGGAATGACCGGAGAACCACAAGATGGCCTTGAGGGGGAATGGCTTCTGGAGCGTGGCGATGCAGGTTCCTCGAAGTCTGCGCTCTAATCCGTGGAGAACAGACCCAGCGGATTGACGGGCGAGAATCGAAGCTCCTCAGCACCAGATATTGGATCGTCCGGAGAGTCGGGCCCCGGGTCCCCACCTTCTGGCCTCTGTGGTCTTACCTTGGGACTTGCTGCTGGCTGAGCTGCAAACTACAAGTGAGGCTATTAGAGGAGAAGGGGGTGCTAGGGTCACAAGGTGAGTCCAGCGCTACACACAGCATCTGCACGACAAAAGCACCACCGCTCTCAAAATCATCACAGACATCACATTTGCAACACATCAACACATTTGCATGACAATGATTTTCATTAGGCCATCATTATATCTATGACAATTTTAGAAACCATCTATCATATATGATTGTTCGGATATGAGTGGGTGTGGCAACTATTGACTTCACATCATGCAATGGTGTAAGCTTTACTCACGTGGCATCACTTCAGGGTCTGCAGATGCGTCCGTGGCTGTCCGGAGGTGCTTCCTCACGAGTGCTAGCACTCGCTCCTCCATCTCAGTGATGTCGCTGGTGACTGGTGGCCCCCCACCCGTTCGCCGCTGCACGGACATCATCGTCGATAGCTTCGTCCGCAAAAGGGCGACATGACATGAGATCAATGCATGATATCATTGCTAGGTACTGTCACAGAGGCTGATACAACACATAACTGACAGATGTAATCATGATTATTATGAAAATTATCATTCTTTACCTGAAGACGTATACCGTGACTGCAGGCTTTGAGTAAAACATTCCCGGTAAAAGTGAAAGACCTCACATCTGATGATAATCACTCATGCCTGTTACAAATCAAATTATATAAACACATTAGTACATGTAAATCAATGTAATACTTATTCTTGCGGATCCCACAAGGTCGTTCCATCGTTTGAGGCATTGTTTGCCTTCAAGAACCTCGTTGGTCGCCGACGAGACCACCTCTTCTATCTCGGTCCATATCCATATCCTCTGGTCGGCCTTTGGGTTGGGCTTCCTACGCCCTCCGTGTGTCAAATCAGCCCAGCGTAACGTGACCTCCTGCAGGAGGGAGGCATTTGCCTCGTCCGAGAACCTCCTGGCTCTTTTGCGCCCTCCAATGTGCTCCTCTCCCACCTCACTGCTCTCTTCAGCATCTGTCTCCACAGAATGCTGTGATGCCTCCTCCTCTTCCACTATAGGCCAAATTTGGGCAAATATGTCGCTGGTAACAGCTAATTTTTGTTTGCCTACTTGCTGTGATGCTCTAAAGTCTCCCTCCTTCCTCCCAAAGCAGCCACACCACACCCAGCCACGCCTTCAGTCCCTCTGAGCTCCCTCTCTCTCTGTCTCCTCTTCTGCGCATGTCATGATGACCCTTGACCTCCTGAATCGCGGGAATCGAGCGTTGCCATGCCTTTGCTAAGGGCAGCCACACTTTATGGCAGAAGGTCAGTGAGACTTAACGCTACCGCCCATTTCATATCGCTCACGGTAACGCCCATTTCCATAGGTGCTTTGAGAATGGGCGAGAAGCCGGCGATCTGAAAGCCCTTTTTTACTGCCCACGCCCATTTTTGAGCGATAAGCACAAAAGTGGAGGTTCTAGCCCCATATAAATAACATCCATAGACATTACCCTATCCAAACTTTAGTCACTTCTTCAAAATATTCAATCAGATTGATCAGGCGTGACCTACCCTCTACAAATCCATGCTGGCTCTCTCTGATCAGCTGAAAATTTTCAAGGTGTTCTGTCACTATCCTTAATTAATTATCTGACAACAGATGTTAAGCAATTGGTCTATAATTCCCTGGTTTTCCTCTCTCACTTTTCATAAATAGTGGAGTGAAATGTGCAACTTACCAATCTAAAGGATCAGTTCCTGAATCAACAGAACTTTGGAAGATTTTAGTTAAGGCATCTGCAATGTTCCCACTTGCTTCCTTTTAATCCCTGGGATGGAAACCACCTGGTCCTGGAAATTTGTCACTCTTTAGTGCCATTATTTTCTTCATTAAAGTTATTTTGCTTATGTTAATTTTGGTGAGTCCCCATCCCTGATTTAGTATTAGTTTCACTGGGATGTCCGGCACGTCTATTGTAAATACTGATGCAAAGTAATTATTCAATATGTCCACCATTTCTTCATTTTCATTTACAATATCATTGTTATAGTTTTCAAGGGGCCCACATTATTACTGACCACCCTCTTTTTCCTAATATAATTGTAAAAAATTTTGTGTTGATTTTGATATCTCTTGCAAGTTTTTTTTCATAATCCCTTTTTGTAGCTCTTACTATTTGTTTTGTCATCTTTTGTTGTTGTCTGTAACTCTCCCAGTGGCAGGATTTTACATTTTTGTATGCTTTTTCTTTTAGTTTTTTGTTGTCCTTTATCTCTTTTGTCATCCCTGGTTGATTTTTTGCCACGTAGAACTCTTGCCCCTTAGAGGGTATAAACTGGTTCTTTATCAAATTCTTTAAAACATTTTTATTTTTTTAACATCTCCCACTGATCTTCTGTCAATTTCACCATTAACAGATTTGCCCAGTTTACTGTAAACAGTCTCTGACTCATTGCATTGAAGTCAGCTTTACCGAAATCTAGATTATTTCGTGTTTCTCCCTTTCAAACACAACATTGAATTTGACCACATTACAATCGGTATTAGTTAAAAGCAGAGAACATGACTGGAGGGTCACCTATTGTCACCCTCAGCTGCTCAGCACTGATTTATTTGTAGTTTGTGCTGTGATAATTTCAAAAGTCACCATTGTGAAATGGGTCAAATTTCCTTGTTCCTGGGCATATTGGATCATAAGAACATAAGAAATAGGAACAGGAGTAGGCCATACGGCCCTTCGAGCCTGCTCTGCCATTCAATAAGATCATGGCTGATTTGATCATGGACTCAGCTCCACTTCCCTTATCCCCTTATTGTTTAAAAAACTGTCTATTTCTGTCTTAAATTTATTCAATGTCCCAGCTTCCACAGATCTCTGAGGCAGCGAATTCCACAGATTTACAACCCTTTGAGAGAAGAAATTCCTCTTCATCTCTGTTTTAAATGGGCAGCCCCTTATTCTAAGATCAAGCCCTCTAGTTCTAGTCTCCCCCATCAGTGGAAACATCCTCTCTGTATCCACCTTGTCAATCCCCCTCATAATCTTATATGTTTCAATAAGATCATCTCTCATTCTTCTGAATTCCAATGAGTAGAGGCCCAACCTACTCAACCTTTCCTCATAAGTCAACTGCCTCATCTCCGGAATCAACCTAGTGAATCTTCTCTGAACTGCCTCCAAAGCAAGTATATCCTTTCGTAAATATGGAAACCAAAACTGCATGCAGTTTTCCAGGTGTGGCCTCACCAAAACCTTATATAGCTGTAGCAAGACTTCCCTGCTTTTATACTCCATCCCCTTTGCAATAAAGGCCAAGATACCATTGGCCTTCCTGATCACTTGCTGTACCTGCATACTATCCTTTTGTATTTCACGCACAAGTACCCCCAGGTCTCGCTGTACTGCGGCACTTTGCAATCTTTCTCCATTTAAACAATAACTTGCTCTTTGATTTTTTTCTGCCAAAGTGCATGACAGTTTCCGACATTATACTCTATCTGTCAAATTTTTGCCCACTCACTTAGCCTGTCTATGTCCTTTTACAGATTGTTTGTGTCCTCCTCACAGATTGCTTTTCTTCCCATCTTTGTATCATCGGCAAACTTGGCTGCGTTACACTCGGTCCCTTCTTCCAAGTCATTCATCTTGATCATGGAGGAAAATCAGATGCGGAGAGGCTCATGAGTAAAGTGACCTTGCCTCATTTTCTGTCCAGTTGTATCAAGTGACTCCATGGCTAAAAATGTGATAGCCCTTGAAAACGGGCAGAGGGATTGCGATGCACAATCGACCTGTGCCCGTTGAAAGGAAAGGAAGGCAGCACACAACCTTTGTGCTGCCTGGTAATTACAATGATTGCAGCATTCAGCCCAGCGCTGAACGTGCTGCTGAGTGGTTGAATCATCAACAGGGGCCCAAGTTCGTGCAAGGCTAGCTCCAACTAAAGCTAGCCTCCACTTCATAAATGCAGTCTGCACCTCTTAAAGGGATGGTGCATTGTGCCTGCAGCAGCTCATGCAACTGGCTAAGGAGGCAAGGCTCAGAAAGAAGAGTGAAAAAGGCTCAACAGGCCAGAGAAAGGGCTCCAAGATTCTCAAACGATCCTATCAGGAAAGGATGAACAGGCTGGGTCTCTTTACTCTTGAAAAGAGAAGGCTGAGGGGTGACCTAATACAGGTCATTTAAATGATGAACGATTTTGATAGAGTAAATACACAGAGAGTGTTTCCACTTGTGGGGAAGAGCATAACTAGAGGCCATCAATATAAGATAGTCACCAAGAAATCCAATAGGGAATTCAGAAGAAACTTCTTTACCCAACGAATGGTGAGAATGTGGAATTCGCTACCACAGGGAGTGGTTGAAGCGAACAATATAGATGCATTTAAGTGGCAGTTAGATAAACATATGTGGGAGAAGGGAAAAGAGGGTTATGTTGATAGATTTAGATGAGGAAAGACAGGAGAAGGCTTGAGTGGAGCATAATTGCCAGCATGGACCAGTTGGGCTGAATGGCCTGTTTCTGTGCTGTATATCCTATGTAATTGTAACCTATGTAAAGGTAGTGAAAGGAGAAGGCAGATCCTCTATCTGCCATCCAGAAACATACTGTGAAGGCAGTGGGAGCAGATAGCCAATGATGTCAATACCAGCAGTCTTTCCCCGAGGATCTGGATGCGGTACCAAATGAAGTTCAATGGCCTCACACGAGTGGTCAAGGTCAGTGAATTTATCTTCAGATGCCATATCCCACCATGTGCATCACTAGCCTCAGACACTACTCAGTGCACTCACTCACCACCATCACTCACCTACCAACAATCGCTATCAATCCCGACTCAAACCTCACATGCATAGCTTCACCTCACCTCACACACTTAGCACTGCTGCAAACCTCACACCCACATCTCACAGCTTGCACACAGTGCCAGCTATACAACCATGACAAGCACATCACCCAAACACATTGCCCGCACTTACTGACACACTTCTCTCTCTCTTGCTGGGTAAGGTGGCACATAACCGCAGGCAGCAGCTAACCTGCAGGGGAGAGACAAGCCTGCATATCCTTAACCAGCTGAAGGAGATAGTGCTTGACATTATTGGAAGGGCTGCTACTGAGGCCAGGGCCAGTGGCGAGGCTAAAACCATTGATGATGATGGTATGCTCATATCTAATCCTCCTTCTCACATCCCACTTCCCCTAATCCCACAATCTCTTCTCGCTTACAAGCTGCTGATGGTATGGGCATGCACATCCTGCCTCCCCCGTCCCCTGACCACAACCCAACCCTAGTGTCTTTCTCCAGTCAGATAGGCAAGAACTCCAACCTGGCCAAGCAGTGCAGGAAGAGCTAGGGTGATGGAGAAGAGAAGACACAGTCACTCGATCTCACACTCGCAGGCACCAACTCAGATACTAGCACTGGACATACTTTAGAGGGTAGCTTGGAGGTGGAATCTGCATGTGGTGAGATACCGGGCACGAGTGGCCTGTAGCCAGGGCAGGGGATGCAGCGCAGGTGCAAGTTCCCCGGAGGATGAGGTCGCACATGGGTTCTGCTGCAGAGGACTCAGATGAGCACTTCACTGGGCCAGCCTATTGAAGAAGGGTGATGGGCATGCACACAGAAATGCTTGGTGCATTGGCAGGCCTGCCAGAGAGCGTGTTGTCATTGTCAAGGAATATGGAGGAGTCCAACGCCAACCTCACATAGGGCTTTGCGCAAAACTTGGAGCCCATGATTTCCAGGACAGAAGTGATGGGCAACGCTATTAGATCACTTCTGGACCCAACCATGATGAAGGGTTTGATGGGCGATGTCTCAGCTTCCATTGCAGCACAATCAGAAGTGACCCAATATCTGAGTGCTGCAGTGGAGGCTCAGACTTCTGTTATGGAAACTCAGACTGCTTACATTGTGGTTATGTTTGCCAGTGTTGTAGGGTACCACAGCAGTGAAACAATCTGTCCTCCAACAGATTACTGGGTTTGCTGAGGCAGGAGTGGCAGTGTCTCCATGGAGCAAGAACCTGCTCTCCTGTCTCAGGAGGACAGCATTCGGTCTCCCACCACTGCCACTCCATCAACCAGCCAGCCCAGACTACTGCTGCCCATGCCGAGGTGGTGCAGTATGAAGCCAGGCCTTCAAGGCTCAGAACTGCTCGAGGTCATCCTCCAAGGCCATCAGCCGTCTTGCCTGCTGAAAGTCAGCAGCCTTCCACCAGGTATGCTGCAGCCAGTGGAGTAACAATTCGTAGGAGCACTAGGTCGAAGATCAGCCATGATCTTATTGAATGGCAGAGTAGGGCGAGGGGTCTACATTCTGATGTTCTTATGACAGGCAACGGCACACTGAAGACAGACGCTAAGGGAATGCACAAAGATGATGAGTTCATTTTTTAATGTAATATTGGATTGATTGATTTATAAATTTGCTTCGGAGTCTTTGGGGCCGAAATTGCCGTGCGACCCGTTTGGGGGCAGTAACCGAGTCAGGGTGGGACTTGGCGTGTTCGCGCCTCCGCTAACTCCCACGCAATATTCCGGGAGCCAGTAGCGCCAGTACACCAGGCATTCACCAGCATGTTGTGCTGGGCGTGATCGCATACCAACTGCACATTCAGCAAGTGGTACCCTTTGCGGTTACAGTACATCTCACCATTGAGATGAGGTGGCCACAAATCCATGTATGTGCAGTTGATGGCACCCTGCACCATGGGGAAGCCCGATATCCTGGCAAAGGCATTTGCCCTCTCCTCCTGCTTCTCTCTCCTAGCGCACAAAGCCTCTGAGACCTCCCGGATGCAACGATGGACGGCAAACTGTGAGATGTTTGCTATGTCGCATGTTCCAGCCTTGAAATATCCGCTGACAAAAAAATTCAGGGCCATGGCCAGCATGAGGGTCACTGGCAGTGATGTCATCGCCCTGCTCTAAGGCTACAGATCCGGTTCCAAGAGGTTGCAGAGTTCTGTGACCACGTCCTTGGTGACATGGAGCCACTGAACATACTGCTCCTGGCTTAGGTGCAGATAGGAGAAGTGCTCCCTGACGGCCCAAGTGGATAAGGCCTCCTGCTGAGAGCCCGCCTCCTTCTCCTCCCTCCATGAGCAGCTTTCCTTCTTTGCTGCCTCTGCTCCATCTCCCTGTCATGCTGCAGCACAACAGGGACTGCAACTCGAGCCCCCATGACTGGATGTACTCAGAGGCTTACCAGTAGCAGCCAATGCCTTCCCAACGTCCAGCAGCACTCCCTGCACACTTTACCAACTTTTCAAATCCCTTGCAACAACCCAGTACTCCTACATACTCTGTAAGAGCCAGTACATATCAATAAGCAACGAACATATAAGTTGGATGTATTCCTTTAAGTAGCACTGGTGGCGGCTCCCTCATACAACTGAATGCGCAGTCAGCTGTGTGTGTTTAGAAGAGGGCATTAAATGGAATGGCGAGTGTCATGTATTCAACCAGCATTGTAACCCATGTATAATCTGACCTAAGTTGCACACTGTGAGAACAATGACCACCAGGTGGGAGACACTCCTAACCTGGACCTTCAGGCATAAAAGGGGAAGCTCCACCCACCTTCATCACTTGAGTGCTAAGGAATAAAGGACAGGTCACAGACTGACCTTCTCTCAAACATGGACCTCGTGTGCATTTATACTGTATAGTAAGGACGTATCAAATGGTGACGAGAAACTGGGATTTAAACTACACGAGCATGGCCATGAACAGAACAGATGAGAGGTACTGTGTTAAGGAATGGTTGGGACAGAGATTGAACATTGTTAAAGCAGCACACAGTTCTCCAGGCAGACAAGGGCAATCGGGCATGCCCCAACATGTAGTCGAACCCAGAGGGGGAGTTCGACAGAGACAATGGCAAGCTGAACGGCGATTCACGCCATTGCAAGGGACAATGAGGCCAGTAATGGGGCCATCAACACCTGTTAATGGCGCATTCAAGGACAGTCACGGGGCAGTCAGGGACGATCGACTGGCAAGGGATCTTTTGTTTCAAACAACAGCTCATGTTGGAGGCGTGGAGGCACACACTCAGCCAGAGTTTGCAGAGATGAGCAAAATATCTGCAGAAATTGCAGAAGTGAACGCTGGGGGAAATCGCTGGAAGCTGAAGTTCAGCGAGTTCATGTGGAGCACGTATACAGTTCATACACCAGGACGTCACCGATAATGATGAAAGTGCTCCTCAATGGCATCCCAGTATCAATGGAGCTAGACACGGGGGCCAGCCAGTCCCTGATGGGTATCAAACAGTATTAAAAGTTGTGGGCGTCCAAGGCCAGGAGGCCAAAATTATCGCCAATTGACGCACAGCTACGAACTTACACAAAACAGATAATTCCGGTGCTAGGCAGCGCCACTGTAGTCATGACCCACAAAGATTCGGAGAACAGGTTGTCACTCTGGATTGTCCCAGGGGAAGGTCCCGCACTACTGGGGAGGAGTTGGCTTGCTGTCATGAACTGGAAATGGGGCGATGTCAATGCAATTTCCTCTGTGGAGCGAGTATCATGCTCACAGATCCTGGACAAATTTGACTCATTATTTCAACCCGGCATCAGAACTTTCATGGGGGCCAAGGTAGTGATTCACATAAGCCAGGACGCCAGGCCAGTACATCACAAGGCCAGAGCGGTGCCGTACGTGATGCGGGAAAAGATAGAAGGCGAATTGGACCGCCTGCTGAGGGAAGGCATCATCTCGCCAGTCGAATTCAGTGACTGGGCAAGCCCGATCGTGACGGTGCTCAAGGCGGATGGGTCGGTCAGGATATGTGGTGATTACAAGGCCACCATCAATCGGGTGTCACTCCAACACCAGTACCCGCTACCGAGAGCGGAGGACCTCTTTGCGACGCTATCTGGTGGCAAACTTTTTTCAAAATTGGACCTGACCTCAGCTTACATGGCCCAGGAGTTGGCGAGTGAGTCGAAGAAGCTGACTACCATCAGGACACACAAGGGGTTGTTTGAGTACAACAGATGTCCGTTCGGGATTCGCTCGGTCGCCGCGATCTTCCAACTAAATTTGGAAAGCCTCCTCAAGTCGATTCCAGGGACGGTGATTTTTCAGGACGACATCCTCATCACGGGTTATGATACTGAAGAACACCTCCACAACCTGGAGGAGGTGCTACGCAGACTGGACCGGGTAGGGCTGCGACTGAAAAAGGTGAAGTGCGTCTTCCTAGCTCCAGAGATAGAATTCCTGGGGATGAGGGTAGCAGCAGACGGGATCAGCCCTACTGTGTCCAAGACGGAAGCGATCCAGAGAGCACCCAGACCCCGTAACACGACGGAGCTGCGTTCGTTCCTGGGGCTCCTGAACTATTTTGGGAACTTTCTTCCCAAATTGAGCACGCTGCTAGAACCGCTACACGTGCTCCTACGCAAAGGTCGCGAATGGGTCTGGGGGGAAAGTCAGGAAAGGGCTTTTAATAGAGCACGCAATTTGTTATGTTCCAACACTCTGTTAACACTATACGACCCATGTAAGAAACTTGTGTTAATGTGCGATGCGTCGTCCTATGGTGTCGGGTGTGTGTTGCAGCATGTCAATGTCAAGGGTCAGTTACAGCCGGTCGCTTATGCCTCCAGATGTCTGTCCCAGGCAGAAAGGGGCTACGGGATGGTAGAAAAGGAGGCGCTTGCATGTGTATATGCGGTAAAGAAAATGCACCAGTGCCTGTTTGGCAGGAAATTTGAGCTGGAGACAGATCACAAACCCCTAACGTCCCTTTTGGCCGACAACAAGGCCATAAATGCAAACGCATCGGCCCGTGTACAGAGATGGGCACTCACGTTAGCCACCTATGACTATACAATTCAGCACAGACCGGGCACCGAAAACTGTGCCGATGCACTCAGCAGGCTCCCACTAGCCACCACTGAGGGGGCTACCGAGCATGCTGCTGAGATGGTCATGTCTGTTGAAGCTTTCGGAAGCGAAGACTCATCCGTGACAGCCGTCAGATTAAAGTCTGGACAAATAGAGACCCGCTATTGTCTCTAGTCAAGAAATGTGTCCTGAATGGGGACTGGGCAGCCACGTACAGGGCATGCCCTGAGGAATTTAAACCATTTCACATGCGCAGGGATGAACTCTCGATTCAGGCCGATTGCCTACTGTGGGGAAACCGAGGAGTCATGCCCAAGATGGGCAGAGAGGTGTTCATCAGAGAACTTCACAATGAGCACTTGGGCATTGTCACGATGAAGGCAATTGCCAGGTCACACGTTTGGTGGCCAGGGATAGATGCAGATCTGGAACTTTGTGTTCGCAGGTGCAACACGTGTGCCCAGCTGGGCAATGCGCCCAGGGAAGCCCCCCTTAGCCCCTGGCCATGGCCCACCAAGCCTTGGTCACGCATCCATGTGGACTACGCAGGTCCTTTCACGGGAAAAATGTTTTTGGTTGTAGTAGACGCCTACTCCAAATGGATCGAGTGTGTCATTTTAAATTTAAACACATCCTCTGCCACAGTAGAAAGTCTACGGACAATGTTCGCCGCCCACGGTCTACCAGACATCTTGGTCAGCGACAATGGCCCGTGCTTCACAAGCACTGAATTCCAGGACTTCATGGCAGGCAATGGAATTAACCATGTCAGAACGGCACCGTTCAAGCCGGCCTCAAACGGCCAGGCAGAACAAGCAGTGCAGATAATCAAACAGGGGATGCTCAGAATCCAAGGGGGCTCCCTACAAACCCACTTATCATGCCTCCTGTTGGCCTGTAGATCCCGACCACACTCGCTCACAGGGGTTCCACTCATAGAGCTGCGAATGAAAAGGAAGCTCAAAACCCGGTTATCCCTTATACACCCCACCATGAAAGAAATTGTCGAGAGCAGGCGCCAGCCACAATATGACTACCATGACAGGAATGCGAGGGCGCGATGTATTGATGTAAATTATCCTGTTTTTGTCCTCAGCTACGCTGCAGGGCCCCAATGGCTTGCAGGCACTGTGATTGCCAAAGAGGGAAATAGGATTCTGGTAGTTAAACTTACCAATGGACAAATCTGCCGCAAACACGTGGATCAAACAAAAAGGAGGTTCAGCAACCCCATAGAAGAAGCAGAGGATGAACACGATGTAGAGTTCACTCCACCACAGGTTACCGAACACCGGAACCAAAGGGAGAAGGGCCCAATCACTGTGGGCAGTCTGGATAGGCCTGAGGCACTGCAAACAGCAGACACTCAGGCCAGCGCCCAACAACCGGAGCCCCAACTCAGGCGCTCTACAAGAGAGCGTAAACCACCAGAGAGACTCAACCTGTGATCCCAATAAGACTTTGCGGGGGAGGTGATGTCACGTATTCAACCAGCATTGTAACCCATGTATAATCTGAACTAAGTTGTACACTGTGAGAACAATGACCACTAGGTGGGAGACACTCCTAACCTGAACCTTCAGATATAAAAGGGGAAGCTCCACCCACCTTCATCACTAGAGTGCTCAGGAATAAAGGACAGGTCACAGACTGACCTTCTCTCAGGCATGGGCCTCGTGTGCATTTAAACTGTATAGTAAGGACGTATCAGTGAGGTTGAAAATTGCAGGTCATGCGTCTAATCAGAGTTACACGCTGACTGACGTCACAATCTGCCGAATCTGCATGCACGTTCCGCCCACGCAATCGCTCTTACCAAGATGGTGTTCAGTGCAGGCCGCGGCAGAAGTGGGCGGAAACGAGGCGGACGCCATTTTTTCTTCAAAACCGGCCCAAAGTACCAGCGCTACGCTGTCAAATTTCACGGCCCATATGCTCCAATTCTGTATTGAGCTCATATTTTCTAGTCATAAGTCCAGTGGTGCTGTCAATTTATCTCCCAGCTTTCGGAAGGTATGGGAAGGTGGGTGAGGGCATTGTAAATATTTAAAAGTTGGGGTCCAATGATGTTAGTCGGACCCTGATGTGATTTTGACCCTGGGCTACTCTCGATGAGTGCCAAACATGCCATGAGTAAGTTAGCAACAGGTGAACCCAGGGCCAGAGGAGGCTCAATAAGGCAAGTTTTAAAAATCTATGTGCTCCTCTGGGCTCCACAAAGAAACCTTTCACCTCTTCTGTTATGTATGTATGTAAACCTCACCAATACGTAAGATTTCCAATAGGGGGCACATCTGTGGGGGACCTAAGGGTCACCTGTGCACCCTGGGGCAAGCAGGTATAAAAGGTGATTCACCATGCTGCACCAGGCAAAGAACAAAAAGGGCCACTGTACAGCAAAATTCTAAAAGGACAAAGGGTGTTAAAAAAACAAGCCTGAAGGCTTTGTGTCTTAATGCAAGGAGTATCCGTAATAAGGTGGATGAATTAACTGTGCAAATAGATGCTAACAAATATGATGTGATTGGGATTACGGAGACGTGGCTCCAGGATAATCAGGGCTGGTAACTCAACATCCAGGGGTATTCAACATTCAGGAAGGATAGAATAAAAGGAAAAGGAGGTGGGGTAGCATTGCTGGTTAAGGAGGAGATTAATGCAATAGTTAGGAAGGACATTAGCTTGGATGATGTGGAATCTATATGGGTAGAGCTGCAGAACACCAAAGGGCAAAAAACATTAGTGGGAGTAGTGTACAGACCTCCAAACAGTAGTAGTAATGTTGGGGAGGGCATCAAACAGGAAATTAGAGGTGCATGCAATAAAGGTGCAGCAGTTATAATGGGTGACTTTAATATGCACATAGATTGGGCTAACCAAACTGGAAGCAATACGGTGGAGGAGAATTTCCTGGAGTGCCTAAGGGATGGTTTTCTAGATCAATATGTCGAGGAACCAACTAGGGGGGAGGCCATCTTAGACTGGGTGTTGTGTAATGAGAGAGGATTAATTAGCAATCTCGTTGTGCGAGGCCCCTTGGGGAAGAGTGACCATAATATGGTGGAATTCTGCATTAGGATGGAGAATGAAACAGTTAATTCAGAGACCATGATCCAGAACTTAAAGAAGGGTAACTTTGAAGGTATGAGGCGTGAATTGGCTAGGATAGATTGGCGAATGATACTTAAGGGGTTGACTGTGGATGGGCAATGGCAGACATTTAGAGACCGCATGGATGAACTACAACAATTGTACATTCCTGTCTGGTGTAAAAATAAAAAAGGGAAGGTGGCTCAACTGTGGCTATCAAGGGAAATCAGGGATAGTATTAAAGCCAAGGAAGTGGCATACAAATTGGCCAGAAATAGCAGCGAACCCGGGGATTGGGAGAAATTTAGAACTCAGCAGAGGAGGACAAAGGGTTTGATTAGGGCAGGGAAAATGGAGTACGAGAAGAAGTTTGCAGGGAACAATAAGACGGATTGCAAAAGTTTCTATAGATATGTAAAGAGAAAAAGGTTAGTAAAGACAAACGTAGGTAAAGACAAAGTTAAAGCACATGGGATTGGGGGTAGTGTGCTGACATGGATTGAGAACTGGTTGTCAGACAGGAAGCAAAGAGTAGGAGTAAATGGGTACTTTTCAGAATGGCAGGCAGTGACTAGTGGGGTACCACAAGGTTCTGTGCTGGGGCCCCAGCTGGTTACACTGTACATTAATGATTTAGACGAGGGGATTAAATGTAGTATCTCCAAATTTGCGGATGACACTAAGTTGGGTGGCAGTGTGAGCTGTGTGGAGGATGCTATGAGGCTGCAGAGTGACTTGGATAGGTTAGGTGAGTGGGTAAATGCATGGCAGATGAAGTATAATGTGGATAAATGTGAGGTTATCCACTTTGGTGGTAAAAACAGAGAGACAGACTATTATCTGAATGGTGACAGATTCGAAAAAGGGGAGGTGCAACGAGCCCTGGGTGTCATGGTACATCAGTCATTGAAGGTTGGCATGCAGATACAGCAGGCGGTTAAGAAAGCAAATGGCATGTTGGCCTTCATAGCGAGGGGATTTGAGTACAGGGGCGGGGAGGTGTTGCTACAGTTATACAGGGCCTTGGTGAGCCCACACCTGGAGTATTGTGTACAGTTTTGGTCTCCTAACTTGAGGAAGGACATTCTTGCTATTGAGGGAGTGCAGCGAAGGTTCACCAGATTTATTCCCGGGATGGCGGGACTGACCTATCAAGAACGACTGGATCAACTGGGCTTGTATTCATTGGCGTTCAGAAGAATGAGAGGGGACCTCATAGAAACGTTTAAAATTCTGACGGGTTTGGACAGGTTAGATGCAGGAAGAATGTTCCCAATGTTGGGGAAGTCCAGAACCAGGGGTCACAGTCTAAGGATAAGGGGTAAGCCATTTAGGACCGAGATGAGGAGAAACTTCTTCACCCAGAGAGTGGTGAACCTGTGGAATTCTCTATCACAGAAAGTTGTTGAGGCCAATTCACTAAATATATTCAAAAAGGAGTTCGATGAAGTTCTTACTACTCGGGGGATCAAGGGGTATGGTGAGAAAGCAGGAAGTGGATACTGAAGTTGCATGTTCAGCCATGAACTCATTGAATGGCGGTGCAGGCTAGAAGGGCCGAATGGCCTACTCCTGCACCTATTTTCTATGTTTCTCCACTCTGGAGTCTGAATAAAGAGACTAAGGTGACGACAGTTTGAGCTTGCAATACAGTCCTGTGGATTTATTCTGAACATAACACATTGGCAACGAGTAACGGATCACGAATTTTCATGAGATAATGGTTGCCGTTGGTATTCTTGAGAGATTTGTTGAGAGTGATGATTGGGAAGCCTTCGTTGAGCGCCACGACCAGTACTTTGTGGCCAACGATCTGGACAAGGCTGAGATGGTGATCAAGCGCAGGGCGATTCTCCTCACCGTATGTGGGTCTTCGATATATGGCCTCCTTAAAAATCTGCTGGAACCGGTCAAACCAACGGACAAGTCTTACACATAGCTGTATATGCTGGTTATGGAAAACCTCAAGCCGAAGGAGAGCATTTTGATGGCCCGGTATCGCTTTTACACGCACCATCGCTCCGAGGGCCAGAACGTGGCGACCTAAGATGCCTTGCGGGACAGTGCAAATTTGCAGGATCCTTGGGGGGAATGGTGCGGGACTGTTCCGTGCTTGGAATCGGCCACGAGGTCATTCTTCGCAAACTGCTGTCTGCCAAATCCCTAGATCTGAGCAAGGCCATCACGAAATCTTCACAGAAGTGAAGCTCATCGGCAAGTACTGTGCATAAAATAATGTTTTCCGCAGGCAGAACTGTACAGGGCAGGGCCCACACGAATGCAGAGGCCAGACCTAGGCCTAGAGTGACTCAGAGTCCGTCGGGGGGGGCGTGACTGCGTATCCATTAGCACCATGTTGGCGCTGCGTGGGCAGTCATAGAGCTCATCAACGTCAATTCAAGCCCTATGTGTGCAAAGGCTGTGGAACAATGGGGCACCTCCAGCGAATGTGCAAATGACCTCTGACTCACCATATGGCAGAGAACAGGAGAGGCCGACCGATCCAGCGAGGATCATGCTTGTTACGTCCATAATAAAGTAATGTGATTGAGTATTGTAGACGTGAGTAATTGTGACCTTAGTCTCTTTATTCTAACTCCGGAGTGTTGGTACAGCATGGGAGGCCTGCTTATATACAGTGCTCCCAAGGGATGCTGGGATCCCTTGGGACTCCAACAGATACGCCCTCTGGTGCTGGTAGAATGCTGCTTACATAGGGTTGCATACATAACATCACTCCCTCCCAAAGTCAATAGTACACTTATTTACAGGGTGAGACGATCTGGGGCTTTCCGCTCCCTAGTCGATTGTCTCGGTACAAACACAGGTGCAGGTGAGTTGGTTGGGCCTTCGCTGGGCTGCTGCGCAGCTGGCCTTGCTGGGCTGCTGGGGATGATGAGTTCAGCTTCGTGGTCAACTGTGATGTCGGTTGCAACTTGTGTGTGTGTCGGAGGGTCGAAGTTGGTGGTGTCTTCTTCAGGTTGCTCATGGCTGTCTGTAAATCGCAGTTTGGTTTGGTCCAAATGCTTTCTGCAAGTTAGTCCATTTGCGAGTTTGATCTGAAACACCCTACTCCCTTCTTTGGCTATGACAGTGCCAGCAAGCCATTTGGGACCATGTCCATAATTGAGTCCAAATACAGGGTCATTGACTTCAATATTGCGTGACAGATTTGCGCGATCATGGTACATGCTTTGTTGATGCCGCCTGCCCTCGACATGATCATGGAGATTAGGGTGGACGAGAGAAAGCCTTGTTTTGAATGCCCTTTTCATGAGCAGCTGGGGAACCCCGGTGAGCGAGTGAGATCTGTTGCGGTGGCTGAGCAGGACTCAGGACAGGCGGGTCTGCAGGGAGCCTTCCGACACGCATTTCAAGCTTTGCTAGATGGTTTCGACTGCCCGTTCTGCCTGGTCGTTGGATGCGGGCTTGAACGGGGCAGATGTAATGTGCTTGATCCCATTGCGGGTCATGAATTCCTTGAATTCAGCGCTGGTGAAGCATTGACCCGTTGTCGTTGACAAGGACATCAGGCAGGCCGTGCGTAGCAAACATGGCTTGTAGGTTTTCGATGGTGGCAGTGGACGTACTTACAGACAATATTACACACTCAATGCACTTTGAAAAAGCATCCACAACAACCAAGAACATTTTGCCTAGAAACGGACCAGCAAAGTCAATGTGGATCCTAGACCACGGTTTGGAGGGCCATGACCACAACCTTAGTAGTACCTCCCAGGGTGCATTGCTCAGTTGAGAGCAAGTGTTGCATTGGCACAAGCAAGACTCCAAATCTGAGTTGATGCCGGGCCACCACACATGGGATCTGGCTATAGCTTTCATCATTACTATGCCTGGGTGGGTACTGTGTAGGTCACGTATGAACGTTTCCCTGCATTTCTTGGGCAAAACCACATGATTATCCCACAAAAGACAGTCCGCTTGTACGGACATTTCATCTTTACGCTGCTGGAATGGCTTGATCTCTTCATGCATCTCCGCTGGGACGCTGGACCAGCTCCCATGGAGGACACAGTCTTTTACAAGGGACAGTAAAGGATCTTGGCTGGTCCAGGTCCTGATCTAGCGGGCTGTAATGGGTGACTTTTCATTTTCAATTGCATCCATTACCAAGAGCAAGTCTGCAGGCTGTGCCACTTCCACCCTGGTGGTGGGCAATGGTAGCCAAGTGAGGGCGTCAGCGCAATTCTCTGTGCCTGGCCTGTAGCGAATTACATCGTGAGCGCCCAGCTTTGGATGCGAGCAGATGCATTGGTATTTGTTATATATGTGGAGTTGTATTTCCTCTGTACAGCCACCAGAAGCCTCATCCCCTGGAGTCCCTAGGGATCCCATAATCCCTTGGGAGCACAGGTATTTAAGGAGGATTCACAGGTTGGAGAGGCACTCTGGAGATCTACAATAAAAGTCTAAGGTCACACTTTACTTTGAGCTCACAGTGTTCAGTCTGACTCTTCTCCATACACAGCAATTGGCGACGAGATACAGATAGCGAACCCAAAGATGCAGAGAACAGTGGACACCCTGGAGAAATTTTCGGAGGGAGATGATTGGGAAACTTTTGTGGAGTGACTTGACCAATACTTCGTGGCCAACGAGCTAGATGGGGAAGAGAGCGCTGCCAAACGAAGGGCGATACTCCTCACCATCTGTGGGGCACCAACGTATGGCCTCATGAAGAATCTGCTCATTCCAGCAAAATCCACGGAGAAATCGTACGACGATTTGTGCACACTGGTCCGAGAACATTTGAACCCAAAGGAAAGCGTTCTGATGGCGAGGTACCGGTTCTATACCTACAAAAGGTCTGAAGGCCAGGAAGTGGCGAGTTATGTCGCCGAGCTAAGACGCCAAGCAGGACATTGCGAATTTGAAGGACATTTGGAGCACATGCTCAGAGACTTTTTCATACTTGGCATTGGCCACGAAACCATACTTCGCAAACTTTTGACTGTAGAGACCCCAATCTTGAGTAAGGCCATAGCGATAGCTGAGGTGTTCATTGCCACCAGTGACAATACAAAGCAAATCTCTCAGCACACATGTGCTGCTACAAGTACTGTGAACAAAGTGATGTTGTTTTCGAATCGTAACGTACAGGGCAGGTCACACATACCTGCAGCTGCACATCCGCAGATGACTCAGAGTCCACCATCAAGGGTGATGAATGCAAGGCCATTAACATCATGTTGGCGTTGCGGGGGTGATCATCATTTCCATTCATACCGAGTCAAAGGGTAGATTTGAAAAGGCTGTGGAACAATGGGACACCTCCAACGAGTGTGCAGGCGAGCTGCAAAGCCTGTTAAACCTGCAAACCACCATGTTGCAGAGGAGGACAGATCCACGGAGGATCACGATGAACCAGAGCCTGAGATAGAGGAGGTAGAGGAACATGGGGTGCACACATTCATCACGAATTGTCCCCCGACAATACTGAATGTTGAACTAAATGGACTCCCGGTATCAATGGAGCTGGACACAGGCATGAGCCAGTCCATCATGGGCAAAAAGACTTTCGAAAGGTTGTGGCGCAACAAGGCCTCAAGGCCAGTCTTAACTCCAGTTCGCACGAAACTAAGAACTTACACAAAAGAACTGATTCTTGTAATCGGCAGTGCTACCATAAAGCTCTCCTACGATGCACAAGCTACCACTCTGGGTGGTACCGGGCGATGGCCCCACGCTGCTCGGCAGGAGCTGGCTGGGAAAGATACACTCGAGCTGGGATGACATCCGAGCGCTGTAGCCCGCTGACGACACTTCGTGTGCCCAGGTCTTTAACAAATTTGCTTCGCTGTTCGAACCAGGCATCGGGGAATTCCAAGGAGCAAAAGTGCAGATCCACCTTATTCTGGGGGCATGACCCATCCATCACAAGGCGAGAGCAGTACCGTACGTGATGAAAGAAAGGGTAGAGATCGAGCTAGACCGGCTGCAAAGAGAGGGCATCATTTCACCGATCGAGTTCAACGACTGGGCCAGTCCTATTGTCCCAGTCCTCAAGGGAGACGGCACCGTCAGAATCTGTGGTGATTACAAAGTAACTATCAATTGTTTCTCCCTGCAGGACCAATACCTACTACCAAAGGCTGAAGACCTCTTTGCAACGGTGACGGGAGGAAAGACGTTCACGAAGCCGGATCTGACTTCAGCCTACATAACGCAGGAACTGGAGGAATCATCGAAGGCCCTCACCTGCATCAACACGCACAAAGGTCTTTTCGTTTATAACAGATGTCCGTTTAGAATCCGATCAGTGGCGGCGATATTCCAAAGAAACATGGAATGTTTACTGAAGTCAGCCCAGCATACCGTGGTCTTCCAGGATGACATCTTGGTCACAGGTTGGAACACAGTCGATCACCTGCAGAACCTGGAGGAGGTTCTTAGTCAACTCAACCGCGTGGGGCTCAGGTTAAAATGCTCGAAGTGCATTTTCCTGGCACCAGGAGTGGAGTTCTTGAGACAGAGGATTGCGTCGGACGGCATCAGGCCCACCAACGCGAAGACGGAGGCAATCGAGAATGCACCGAGGCCACAGAACGTGACGGAGCTGCGGTCGTTTTTGGGACTCGAACTACTTTGGTAACTTCTGACTGGGTCTCAGCACACTGCTAGAACCACTACATGTCTTACTATGAAAAGGGGGCGAATGGGTTTGGGGCAAAAGCCAAGAAAATGCCTTTGTAAAAACAAGAAAATTGTTGTGCTCAAATTGCTAGTGTTGTATGATCCACGTAAGCATTTGGTACTAGCATGTGATGCGTCGTCATATGGTGTCGGGTGCGTATTGCAAGAAGCTAATGATTTCGGGAAACTGCAACCGGTTGCTTATGCATCCAGGAGTCTGTCTAAGGCTGAGAGAGCCTACAGTATGATTGAGAAAGAAACGTTAGCGTGTGTCTATGGGGTAAAGAAAATGCATCAATACCTGTTTGGGCTAAAATTCGAATTGGAAACTGACTATAAGCCACTTATATCCCTATTCTATGAGAGTAAAATGATAAATACCAAAGCATCAGCCCACATCCAGAGATGGGTGCTCACGTTGTCCGCAGAGTGGGAGAGCTGTAGTCTTTGGAGATTCTATTGTAAGGGGAATAGATCGACGTTTCTGCAGCCGGAATCAAGACTCCAGGATGGTATGTTGCCTCCCTGGTGCAAGGGTCAAGGACGTTTTAAAGGGGGAGGGTGAACAGCCAGTTATCGTGGTGCATATAGGTACCAACGATATAGGTAAAAAACGGGATGAGGTCCTACAAGCTGAATTTAGGGAGCTAGGAGTTAAATTAAAAATTAGGACCGCAAAGGTAGTAATCTCAGGATTGCTACCAGTGCCACGTGCTAGTCAGAGTAGGAATCGCAGGATAGCTCAGATGAACACGTGGCTTGAGGAGTGGTGCAGAAGGGAGGGATTCAAATTCCTGGGACATGGGAACCGGTTCTGGGGGAGGTGGGACCAGTACAAACCGGACGGTCTGCACCTGGGCAGGACCGGAACCAATGTCCTAGGAGGAGTGTTTGCTAGTGCTGTTGGGGAAGGGTAAAACGAATATGGCAGGGGGATGGGAACCTATGCAGGGAGACAGAGGGAAGTAAAATAGGAGCAGAAGCAAAAGATAGACAGAAGAAAAGTGAAATTGAAGGGCAGAGAAACCCAAGGCAGAAATCAAAAAGTGCCATATTACAGCAAAATTCTAAAAGGGCAAAGTGTGTTAAAAAGACAAGCCTGAAGGCTCTGTGCCTCAATGCGAGGAGTATTCGTAACAAGATGGATTAATTAACTGCACAGGCAACAATTAATGAATATGATATAATTGACATCACGGAGACATGGCTCCAGGGTGACCAAGGCTGGGAACTCAACATCCAGGGGTATTCAACATTCAGGAAGGAGAGACAGAAAGGAAAAGGAGATGGGGTAGCATTGCTAGTTAAAGAGAAAATTAACGCAATAGTAAGGAAGGACATTAGCTTGGATGATGTGGAATCGGTATGGGTGGAGCTGCGGAATACCAAAGGGCAGACAACGCTAGTGGGAGTTGTGTACAGACCACCAAACAGTAGTAGTGAGGTTGGGGACAGCATCAAACAAGAAATTAGGGATGTGTGCAATAAAGGTACAGCAGTTATCATGGGCAACTTTAATCTACATATAGATTGGGCTAACCAAACTGGTAGCAACATGATGGAGGAGGATTTCCTGGAGTGCATTAGGGATGCTTTTCTGGACCAATATGTCGAGGAACCAACTAAAGGCCATCCTAGACTAGGTGATGTGTAATGAGAAAGGAGTAATTAGCAATCTTGTTGTGCGAGGTTCCTTGGGGAAGAGTGACCATAATATGATAGAATTCTTTATTAAGATGGAGAGTGACACAGTTAATTCAGAGACTAGGGCCCTGACCTTAAGAAAAGGTAACTTCGATGGTATGAGACGTGAATTGGCTAGAAAAGACTGGCAAATGATACTTCGAGGGTTGACGGTGGATAGTCAATGGCAAATATTTAAAGATCACATGGATGAACTTCAACAATTGTGCATCCCTGTCTGGAGTAAAAATAAAACGGGGAAGATGGCTCAACCGTGGCTCACAAGGGAAATTAAGGAGAGTGCTAAATCCAAGGAAGAGGCATATAAATTGGCCAGAAAAAGCAGCAAACCTGAGGACTGGGAGAAATTTAGAATTCAGCAGAGGAGGACAAAGGGTTTAATTAGGAGGGGGGAAATAGAGTACGAGAGGAAGCTTGCCGGGAACATAAAAACTGACTGCAAAAGCTTCTGTAAATATGTGAAGAGAAAAAGATTAGTGAAGACAAATGTAGGTCCCTTCCAGTCAGATTCAGGTGAATTTATAATGGGGAACAAAGAAATGGCAGACCAGTTGAACAAATACTTTGGTTCTGTCTTCACGAAGGAAGACACAAATAACCTTCCGGAAGTACGAGGTGACTGAGGTTCTCGTGAGAAGGAGGAACTGATCCTTATTAGGTGGGAAATTGTGTTAGGGAAATTGATGGGATTGAAGGCCGATAAATCCCTGGGGCCTGATAGTCTGCATCCCAGAGTACTTAAGGAAGTGGCCCAAGAAATAGTGGCTGCATTGGGGATCATTTTCCAACAGTCTCTGGATCAGTTCCTATGGACTGAAGGGTAGGTAATGTAACACCACTTTTTAAGAAAGGATGGAGAGAGAAAACGGATAATTATCGACCGGTTAGCCTGACATCAGTAGTGGGGAAAATGTTGGAATCAATTATTAAAGATGAAATAACAGCGCATTTGGAAAGCAGTGACAGGATTGGTCCAAGTCAACATGGATTTATGAATGGGAAACCAGGCTTGACAAATCTTCTGGAATTTTTTGAGGATGTAACTTGTAGAGTGGACAAGGGAGAATCAATGGATGTGGTGTATTTGGACTTTCAAAAGGCTTTTGACAAGGTCCCACACAAGAGATTGGTGTACAAAATGAAAGCACATGGTACTGGGGGTAATGTACTGATGTGGATACAGAACTGGTTGGCAGACAGGAAGCAGAGAGTCGGGATAAATGGATCCTTTTTAGAATGGCAGACAGTGACTAGTGGGGTGCCGCAGGGCTCAGTGCTGGGACCCCAGCTATTTACAATATACATCAATGACTTAGATGAAGGAATTGAGTGTAATATCTCCAAGTTTGCAGATGACACTAAATTGGGTGGCAGTATGAGCTGTGAGGAGGATGCTAAGAGGCTGCAGGGTGACTCGGACAGGTTAGGTGAGTGGGCAAATGCATGGCAGATGCAATATAATGTGGATAAATGTGAGGTTATCCACTTTGGTGGCAAAAACACGAAGGCAGAATATTATCTGAATGGTGGCAGATTAGGAAAAGGGGAGGTGCAACGAGACCTGGGTGTCATGGTACATCAGTCATTGAAAGTTGGCATGCAGGTTCAGCAGGCGGTGAAGAAGGCAAATGGCATGTTGGCCTTCATAGCTTGGGCTTTTGAGTATAGGAGCAGGGAGGTCTTACTGCAGTTGTACAGGGCTGTGGTGAGGCCTCACCTGGAATATTGTGTTCAGTTTTGGTCTCCTAATCTGAGGAAGGACATTCTTGCTATTGAGGGAGTGCAGCGAAGGTTCACCAGACTGATTCCCGGGATGGCTGGACTGACATATGAGGAGAGACTGGATCAACTGGGCCTGTATTCACTGGAGTTCAGAAGGATGAGAGGGGATCTCATAGAAACATATAAAATTCTGACGGGACTGGACAGGTTAGATGCAGGAAAAATGTTCCCGATGTTGGGAAGTCTCGAACCAGTGGTCACAGTTGTTGATGCCCGTTCATTGTATATATTCAAGAGGGAGTTAGATATGGCCCTTACGGCTAAAGGGATCAAGGGGTATGGAGAGAAAGTAGGAAAGGTGTACTGAGGTGAATGATCAGCCGTGATCTTATTGAATGGTGGTGCAGGCTCGAAGGGCCGAATGGCCTATTCCTGCACCTATTTTCTATGTTTCTATGTTTCTATGCATACAACTACGCAATCCGTCACAGGCCAGGCACAGAAAACTGCCGATGCTCTCAGTAGGATGCCATTGCACACCAAGGGGGTGGAAATGGCGCAGCCCGCAGAGGGCCTTGGTGAGGCCACACCTTGAATATTGTGTACAGTTTTGGTCTCCTAACTTGAGGAAGGACATTCTTGCTATTGAGGGAGTACAGCGAAGGTTCACCATACTGATTCCCGGGATGGCGGGACTGACATATCAAGAAAGACTGGATCAACTGGGCTTGTATTCACTGGAGTTCAGAAGAATGAGAGGGGATCTCATAGAAACGTTTAAAATTCTGACGGGTTTAGACAGGTTAGATGCAGGAAGAATGTTCCCAATGTTGGGGAAGTCCAGAACCAGGGGTCACAGTCTAAGGATAAGGGGTAAGCCAGTTAGGACTGAGATAAGGAGAAACTTCTTCACCCAGAGAGTGGTGAACCTGTGGAATTCTCTACCACAGAAAGTTGTTGAGGCCTATTCACTAAATATATTCAAAAAGGAGTTAGTTGTAGTCCTTACTACTAGGGGGATCAAGGGGTATGGCGACAAAGCAGGAATGGGGTACTGAAGTTGCATGTTCAGCCATGAACTCATTGAATGGCGGTGTAGGCTCAAAGGGCCGAATGGCCTAGTCCTGCACCTATTTTCTATGTTTTTATGTTTCTATGTTTATGTTTCTATCTAGCCATGGTTATGGAAGCATTTGAGAGTGAGCAATCACCTGTCAGTGCCTGGCAGATCAAAACCTGGACAAGCCAGTACTCTTTATTATCGCTAGTCAAAAGCTGTGTGCTTCACGGGAGCTGGTCCAGTGTCCCAATGGAAATGCAGGAAGAGATAAAGCCGTTCAAGTGGCGCAAAGATGAAATGTCTATACAGGCAGACTGCCTTCTGTGGGGCAATCGAGTAGTGACCTCCACAGTGCCCACCCAGGCATCGTAATGATGAAGGCGATAGCCAGATCCCACTTGTGGTGGCCTGGTATCGATGCGGACTTAAAGTCCTGCGTTCACAGATGTAATACATGCTTGCAGTTAAGCAATGTACCCAGAGAGGCGTCACTAAGTTTATGGTCTTGGCCCTCTAAACCGTGGTCTAGGGTACACGTCGACTATGCAGGCCCGTTCTTGGGTAAATTTTTCCTTGTGATTGAAGACACATACTCCAAGTGGATTGAATGTGAGATAATGTCGGCTAGCACGTCCGCATCCACTGCTGAAAGCCTGTGGGCCATGTTTGCCACTCACGGCCTACCTGATATCCTGGTGAGCGACAACGGGCCATGTTTTACCAGTGCTGAGTTCAAATTCATGACCCGTAACGGGATCAAACATGTCACATCTGCCTGTTTAAACCAGCACCCAATGGTCAGGCAGAGAGAGCAGTGCAAACCATCAAGCAAGGCTTGAAGAGGGTAACTGAAGGCTCACTGCAGACTCGCCTATCCTGCTTAGCTACCGCACAAGACCCCACTCCCTCACTGGGATCCCACCTGCTGAACTGCTCATGAAAAGAGCACTCTCGTTAGTTCACCCTGATCTACATGAACAGGTAGAGAGCAGCCGGCTTCAACAAAGTGCATACCGTAATAGTGCAAATGTGTCACGCGAGATTGAAATCAATGATCCTGTATTTTTATTAAATTATGGACAAGGTCCCAAGTGGCTTCCCAGTATTGCGTGGCCAAAGAGGGGAGCATGGTATTTTGGGTCAAACTTTCAAATGGACTCATTCACTGGAAACATTTGGACCAAATCAAATTAAGGTTCACAGACTATCCTGAGCAACCCACCTTGGACCCTACCTTTTTTGATCCCCCAGCATACACACCAGTGGCAACCAGCACCACAGTTGACCACGAAGCAGAACCAATCATCAACAGCAGCCCTGCAGGGCCCAACACACCAGGCAGCCCAGCAAGGCCAGCTGCACAACAGCCCAGCAAGGGCCCAACAAATGATTCAACAACACCAGCTTTCACACCGAGATGATCAACCAGGGCAAGAAGGGCCCCAGATCGACTCACATTGTAAATAGTTACACTATTGACTTTGCGGGCGGGGGGAGTGTTGTTATATATGTGGACTTGTATTTACTTTGTACAGCCACCAGAGAGCTCATCCCCTGGAGTCCCAAGGGATCCCATAATCCCTTGGGAGCATAGGAATTTAAGGAGGATTCACAGGTTGGAGAGGCACTCTGGAAACCTGCAATAAAAGAATAAGGTCACACTTTACTTTGAGCTCACAGTGTTCAGTCTGACTCTTTCTCCATACACAACCTTTGCTCTCTGAGAATAGTGGTATGAGCGGCTTATGGTCAGTTTCTAACTCGAACTTAAGCCCAAACAGATACTGATGTATTTTTTTCACTCCGTAAACGCATGCCAGAGCTTTTTTTTCAATCATGCTGTCGGCCCTTTCGGCCTTGGACAAGCTCCTGGATGCATAAGCGAACGGTTGCAATGTTCCCGACTCGTTTGCTTGTTGTAACACATATCCGACCCCGTACGAAGACACATCGCAAGCTAGCACTAAACGTTTACAAGTATCATATCGGACAAGCAGTTTGTTGGAATATAACCGATTTCGGGCTTTCTCAATAGCTGTCTCTTGTGATTTCCCCCATACCCAGTCATCTCCCTTGCGTAGCAACACGTGTAAAAGTTCTAGCAAGGTGCTTAACCCGGGTAGGAAATTGCCAAAATAACCACGTTCTGTGGTCTCGGTGCATTGTTGATGGCCTCCGTCTTGGCACCGGTGGGTCTGATGCCGTCTGCAGCGATTCTTCTCCCTAAGAACTCGACCTCTGGTGCCAGGAAAACATACTTCAAGTGTTTCAACCTGAGCCCCACACGATCGAGCCGACTTAGAACCTCTTCCAGGTTCTGCAAGTATTTGACGGTGTCCCGACCTGTGACCAGTATGTCGTCCTGGAAAATCACGGTGCATGGAACCGACTTTAGCAGACTCTCCATGTTCCTTTGAAAAATAGCCGCGGCCGATCGAATCCCAAACGGACATCTATTGTAGATGAACAGACCTTTGTGCGTGTTGATGCAGGTGAATCCTTTCGAAGATTCCGCCAGCTCCTGCGTCATGTAGACCGAGGTCAGGTCCAACTTGGTCTTTCCTCATGCCAGTGTCGCAACTAGGTCGTCTGCCTTGGGTAGCGGGTACTGGTCCTGCAGCGAAAAACGGTTAATCGTTACTTTATAGTCCCCGCAAATTCTGACCGTGCCATCGCCCTTGAGAACCGGAACATCGGACTGACCCACTCGTTGAACTCAACCGGCGCGATGATACTCTCTCGTTGCAGCCTGTTTAGCTCAATCTCCACTTTCTCTTGCATCATGTATGGCACCGCCTTTGCCTTGTGGTGGATGGGCCATGTACCGGGAATCAAGTGGATCTGCACCTTCGCCCCCGAGAAACTCCCGATGCCTGGCCCAAACAACGACGGAAACTTGCTCAGAATCTGGGCACATGAGGCATCACCAACGGATGAAAGCGCTCGGATGTTGTCCCAGTTCCAGCGGATTTTTCCCAGCCAGCTTCTGCTGAACAGTGTTGGACCATCTCCTGATACTATCCATAGGGGTAGTTCGTGCACTGCTCCTTGATAGGAGATTTTTACTGCTGCACTGCCAATTACAGGGATCAGCTCTTTAATGTAAGTTCGCAGCTTGGTGCGAATGGGGCTCAACTTGGGCCTGTGTGCCTTGTTGCACCACAGCCTGTCGAAGGACTTTTTTCCCATGATGGACTGACTCGCACCCGTGTCCAATTCCATGGATACTGGAATTCCGTTCAGTTCAACTTTTAACATGATTGGTGGACATTTTGTGGTGAAGGTGTCTAACCCGTACACTTCTGCCTCCTCGGTTCGAGTCTCTAGTTCGGTTTGATCCGCCATGGATCGATCTTCCTCTGCAACGTGGTAGTTTGCAGGGTTTTCAGCTCATCTGCACATTCGCTGGAGGTGTCCCATTGTTCCACAGCGTTTGCACGCATAGTGTTTGAAGCAGCATTGATGGGCTCGCTGATCACCTCCGCAGAGCCAACAAGGTGTTAACTGCCTCGAATTAACGCTTGATGGCGGACTCTGAGTTATCTGACGTCGTGCAGCTGCAGGCGTGTATGTTCTGCCATATGCATTCCTGCCTGAAAACGACGTTACTTTGTGTACAGTCCTTGCCGAAACATCTTTATGCTGCGAAATTTGTATGGTGTTATCGCTGGTGGACATAAATGTCTGGGCTATCGTTACGGTTTTGCTCAGATTCGGTGTTTCAACAGTCAATAGTTTGCGAAGGATAACCTCATGGCCAATGCCAAGCACAAAAAAGTCTCTTAGCATTTGCTCCAGGAATCCATCAAATTCGCAATGTCCTGCAAGGTGCCTTAGTTCGGCGACGTAGCTCGCCACTTCCTGGCCTTCAGACTATTGACATGTATAAAATTGATACCTTGCCATCAGATCGCTTTCCTTCGAATTTAGGTGCTCCCGGACCAGCGTACACAGTTCTTCATACGATTTGGTTGCTGGTTTCACCGGAGCAAGAAGATTCTTCATGAGGCCATAGATTGTTGCCCAGCAGACGGTGAGAAGGATCGCCTTCGTTTGGCAGCGTTCTCATTCCCTTCCAGCTCGTTGGCCATGAAGTATTGGTCAAGTCGCTCCATGAAGGCCTCCTAATTGTCCCCTTCTGAGAATTTCTCCAGCATACCAACAGTTCTCTGCATTTTCACGTGATGGTTCGATACCTCATCGCCAGTTGTTACGTCCATAATAAAGTAATGTGATTGAGTACTGTAGACGTGAGTAAGTGTGATCTTATTCTAACTCCAGTGTTGGTATAGCAGGGAGGCCTGCTTATATACATTGCATGCTAGGATCCCTTGGGACTCCAACAGACATGCCGTCTGGTGGCGGTAGAATGCTGGTTACATAGGGTTGCATACATAACAATGCTGAACGAGCAGGAGAGGCAACTCAACCTGAGGATGAAGAGGAAGTATATGGGATACACACCTTCATCACCAAAAGCCCTCCGATAATGTTAAAAGTTGAACTCAACGGCAGTCCAGTCTCCGTGGAATTAGATAGGGGGGCGAGTCAATCAGTTATGAGCCAGAAGACATTCAAGAGGCTGTGGGTCGACAAAGCACAGTGACCCAAGCTGATCCCGATCCAGGCAAAGCTGCGCACCTACACGAAGGAACATTTGGTAGTTCGGACATAAGAGTATCCCATGAGGGAGCAGTGCATGATTTACCACTGTGGATTGTTCCAGGTGTTGGGCCAAAGCTGCTTGGTAGAAGGGGGATGGGGAAGATTCGATGGAAGTGGGAAGACCTCTGCGTACCTTCTTCGGTGAACGACGTCTCCCCTGCTCAAAGGTCGAGCAAACCCCGACCTTCAGCTGAACCAGGCATCGAAGTGCAGATCCATTTGCAGATCTCCGAGGCACAGGCCGCTCATCACAACCACGAGGGGGTGAAGATCAACCGAGCAGTGGTACAGGTGCGGTACCCACCATCCAAAGTCATCGACTTCTTCGTGCGGATGGAAGAGGCTCCAGGTCGACCATGCCGAGTGGGACTCTGGCCGAAACGATCCGAATGCGTCTTCCCAACGCCAGAGACAAAATACCTGAGGAGGAAGATCGCGGCAGTCAGCATCACGGACACGGACGAGAGTGCATCCAGACCACGGGATGAAGGTGTGTCCAGACCACGGGACTAAGGTGCATCCAGACCACAGGGCGAGAGAATGTTCAGACCATGGGATGTCGCCGCAACGAAACAGAGGTATGTGTTGCCCAGCAGGAAGACGTCTGGGTTTGGGGCAAAGATAAAAGAGCGGCCACTGAGAAGGCCAGGAACGTTCCAATAAGTTCTTTGCACTATGTAACCCAAGTGAGCGTTCTTTTTCGGCCAATGATGTACTATAATATGGGGTCAGGGACACCTTACACAAGCCAAAGTAGCAGGCGAACACCAACCGGTCGTATATGTATCTGACAAAGTACATGTAACAAGTAATGTGTTCTCACACAGGATCGGGCATGGTATACAGCAAGCCAAAGTAGCGGGCGAACCCCAACCAGTTGTATATGTATCTAACAAAGTATTCGTAGCAAGTGATGTGTTACCGCATGGGGTCGGGCATGTTGTGCAGCAAGCCAAAGTAGTGGGCGAGCCCCAACCGATTGCACATGTATCCAACAAGTTAACCAAGTCAGCAGCTTGGGTTCACGGGACACAAGAGACGTACCAAAGAGGGTCCCAATATTTGCTCAAGTCAGACAAGCTGCCCATCCCACAGTTTTGGGAGAGCAGAGGTACCATTATCTTTGCGTTTTTTCGAGAACTGGCTGTGTACTGTAACATGATCCGCCATGGGCCAGGCACTGAGAATGGCACTAATGCCCTCAGTTGGCCACCGTTGCCCACCACTGGGGTGGAAATGGCGCAGCCTGCAGACCTACTCGTTGTCGTGGAAGTGTTAGAAAGTGAGGGGTCAACCGTAACGGCCCCCCAGTTTAGGATCTGGACCAGCCAGGATCCCACGTTACCGCCTGCCAATGGCGAACCACTAGACAGGATGTTGCAGCTTATCCGTCGCAAAGACGAAAGGCCCATCCCAACATTGCAACATTTAAAATTCTGATGGGTTTAGACAGGTTAGATGCAGGAAGAATGTTCCCAATGTTGGGGAAGTCCAGAACCAGGGAACACAGTCTAAGGATAAGGGGTAAGCCATTTAGGACCGAGATGAGGAGAAACTTCTTCACCCAGAGAGTGGTGAACCTGTGGAATTCTCTACCACAGAAAGTTGTTGAGGCCAATTCACTAAATATATTCAAAAAGGAGTTAGATGAAGTCCTTACTACTAGGGGGATCAAGGGGTATGGCGAGAAAGCAGGAATGGGGTACTGAAGTTGCATGTTCAGCCATGAACTCTTTGAATGGCGGTGCAGGCTCGAAGGGCCGAATGGCTTAATCCTGCATCTATTTTCTATGTTTCTATGTTTCTATGCAAAGTAAGGCAGGGCGGCCACACACAGTCGATGGTCCGGGACTCTCATACCATGGCTCTGAATCCACGGGGACCACGAGGCCTCCCGCCACTACTGAAAGTCTCAAGGCCATATCGGCCATCCTGGGCTTGCCAGACCTTAGGGTCAGCGACAATAGTCTGGAGCAGGCAGCCCAAATCACAAAGCCAAGCACCACACGTGTCACGGTAGACTCCCTACAGACCTGGCTATCCCGGGTGCTACGCAGTCACCAGACAGAATCACTCAGAGCCGAGCCTTCCATAGGCCATCAGCAGAGAATGTACCATGATCGCACGGCTCCCCCACACAACATCAGAATGAGTGATGTAGACCATGTTCAGGGCTCCAGATGGGCCGCTAGCATTATATTAGCCAAAGGGGGGGGAATGGAGTGTGTGTGATAAAAATGGAGCGTTTGATTGTGAAACCATGTACTGGGCAAACACAGATAGCATTTGGACCAGACCAAACTGCGAACTGCAGATAACCAGGAACCCCTGTGAGAGGACCTGGCCCCCAGCGACCCACTAACACAATCGACCTCGCGTCAACCACAAGGATGAACCCACCACGTCAGGACTTCAACCCAGGCGATCGACCCGGGGATGCAGGGTGCCAGATCGCCTCAACTTGCAAATAACTTGTACATAAGACTTTGGGAGGGAGTGACATTATGTATGTATGTAAACCTCACCAGTATGTAAGACTTGCCACTAGGGGGCACACCTGTAGGAGACCTAAGGGTCACCTGTGCACCCTGGGGCAAGCAGGTATAAAAGGTGATTCACCATGCTGCTTCTCCACTCTGGAGTCTGAATAAAGAGACCAAGGTCACAACTGTTTGAGCTTGCAATAGAGTCCTGTGGATTTATTCTGAACATAACATCTTCTGCCCAACCTCCCCCAACCATGATCACCTACCAACCAGAGCCTTCTGCCCCACCAACCCACCAACTTGCATTAGACCCAGATTGCCCACACCACCCATTATGTCACCACCTGTATCTGCAGGTCCCGGCACAACAAACCGTAGGTTCCAAATCAGTATGGCACCAGTTACAGATCCGCAGCAAACAGTACCATAGGATGGTACTGCCAGTGACAGTCAAGCTCACCTCCCTCATCGGTTTTACTATCACCTCATGGAGTGCTAGGCAGGTCATCCCTCCTCACATCTACATCCACTTCACCAACATCGCAAATTGACCAGTCGGCAAACCGAGATGCTGATCCACCCCTTCACTTCCCCACAGATTCTGTTGTCTGCCTCCATATTTTTTGTGTTATCCACTGCATTTTGACTGACATTGTTTACTCCAAGCAACCTTTGGAAAGTCAGAATACTCACTTAAAATATTTTCAATTCTTGTAAAAGTTCACAAAATGTTTACCCCTAAATGTAATCACTTGTCTTTAATGGCCACATCCCTTTAATTTACCCAGCAGGCCACTTTGGCGAGCTCCCTGTGGCAGGCTCATTTCAGGCCAGGCTTTGCCTGCTTATTTAGTAAAGCCTGATCATAGAATCATAGAATCATAGAATTCTACAGCACGGAAAGAGGCCATTTCGGCCCATCGTGTCTGCGCCGGCCAACAAGAGGCTATCCAGCCTAATTCCACTTTCCAGCTCTAGGCCCGTAACCCTGCAAGTTACGGCACTTCATGTGAACATCCAATTACTTTTTAAACGTGGTGAGGGTTTCTGCCTCTACCACCTTTTCAGGCAGTGAGTTCCAGACCTCCACAACCCTCTGCGTGAAGAAATTTCCCCTCAAATCCCCTCTAAACCTACTAATTACTTTAAATTTATGCCCCCTGGTTGTTGACCCCTCTGCTAAGGGAAATAGGCCCTTTCTATCCACTATATCTAGGTTCCTCATAATTTCATACACCTCAATGAGGTCTCTCCTCAGCCTCCTCTGTTCCAAGGAAAACAAACCCAGCCGATCTAATCTGTCCTCATAGCTAAGATTCTCCACTTCCAGCAACATCCTCGTAAACTTCCTCTGTACCCTCTCCAGTGCAATCATGTCCTTCCTGTAATGCGGTGACCAGAACTGTATGCAGTACTCCAGTTGTGGCCTAACCAGTGTTTTGTACAGTTCAAGCATAATTCACCTGCTCTTATATTTTATGCCTCGGCTAATAAAGGCAAATATTCCGTATGTCTTCTTAACCACCTTATCCACCTAGCCTGCTACCTTCAGGAATCTGTTCCTCTACAAAGGGACCTGGGAGTTCTGATGGGACTGGACAGGTTAGATGCAGGAAGAATGTTCCCGATGTTGGGGAAGTCCAGAACCAGGGGACACAGTCTAAGGATAAGGGGTAAGCCATTTAGGACTGAGAAGAGGAGAAACTTCTTCACTCAGAGAGTTGTTAAGCTGTGGAATTCCCTACCGCAGAGAATTGTTGATGCCAGTTCATTGAATATATTCAAGAGGGAGTTAGATTATGGCTAAAGGGATCAAGGGGTCTGGAGAGAAAGCAGGAAAGGGGTACTGGGGTGAATGATCAGCCATGATCTTATTGAATGGTGGTGCAGGCTCGAAGGGCCGAATGGCCTACTCCTGCACCTATTTTCTATGTTTCTATGTTTCTACACTTCTCAATGTCTTACCATTTAATGTTTATTCCCTTTCTTTGTTAGCCCTCCCCAATTGCATTACCTCACACTTCTCTGGAATAAATTCCATTTGCCACTGTTCTATCCACCTGACAAGTTGTTTAATATTTTCCTGCAGTCCGCAGCTTTCTTCTTCATTATCAATCACTCAGCCGATTTTTGTATCATCTGCAAATTTCTTAATCATACCCCTATATTCAAGTCTAGATCATTGATATATACCACAAAAAGCAAGGGACCAAGCACTGAGCTCTGCAGAACACCACTGATCCTTGAGGATGTATGTTTTTTTTAAACCTGTGGAAAATATTCCAAGGTAAATGGTTCCATTCTCCAAGCTTCAAACACGAGCTGTGCATTGTCTAACAAATTGGTGCTATGTTCCCATGGCAAACAACTGAGACCTTGTTGTAAATCATTGTGCTCACTGAACACTAAACTAATTTTCTTTGTTTCACTCTGGCGTGGTCTTCTCAATGGCAGGGCCACTGTCGTGCTCCAGAGATTGCATGATGGGAAATTACAGGCTGTTATTTTCCGATCAGTAACTTATGAGTGGAACATCAAGATCTATGCACTCGCAGCACACTCTCTGTGATCATTGCACCCCACCAGGAACACATGAGTACTGAATCAGCATGAGCATCTGTCAACGCCATCATCACCAACTATATTAATTCTCATTCCTTGAGTCCTAATGTAAGCCATATAGCAGCAGAGGTGATATAAGCAATGCATTATGTTCCTCGGTTTTCAACTTCATCATTATCCTGGTCTGTATGGCTCAGCTGCTGATTAGATTCACTTCCTGAGCCACTGTGGAATTATTCAATCCCTCTGTATGTCTTTTTAGCTCTTTTCCAGTCTTTTGATTTTTCTCTTTATTTTTATTGTTTTCCACATTACTTTATGTGAAAGCAAAGTTTTCTTAGTTTTATTTACATCTCCTCCCCACTGTTCGTGGCCTCACTGTCAAAAGGCTCAAAACATAGGTGCTGATAAAGTTCAAAGCTGTAATGTATGCATCAATGAGTATGCTCACAGGTTTGCAGAGCTGTTACCCAAGTCCCAAAACCTCCCTCGGGAGCCGGCGCCTCACAACTTGAGCCACCTCCGGGAAATCACCTCCATGCCTTTCAGTTCTGCGTGGAGGGGATTCCTGTACAGGCTACTCTAGCACACTCTCCACCTTGCCATCCTCGTCTACCGTCCGGACACACCATGGTGCACCATCTTGCAGTCCGGAGGAGGCAGGGGTCCCCAATGGAATGCACTCTACGCGGGAGTCCTCACCTTATTTATTGGGGACTTCGCCTGGAGGGTGGTGCACGGAGCAGTCCCGTGCAATAAGTTTTTAAATCGGTTCACGGGCTCCCAGGCTGCCTGCAATTTCTGTGGTCTGGAGGAGTCTGTGTTCCATGTTTTTATGGAATGTGAGAGATTGCAGCCCCTCTTCCATTATTTGAAGTGGCTGCTTCTCAGATTCTGGTTGCACTTCAGTCCCACACTCCTGATCTTTGGGCACCCTGTGTGGAGGGGAGCGGGTAGGTCCGAGGGCCTCCTCATAGGACTGCTCCTGGGCATGGCCAAGGGGGCCATCAGTCAGTCTAGGCAGCGAGCAGTTGAGGGGGTCGTTCAGCCCGACTGCCTGCCTCTCTTCCGTGGTTACATCCGAGCCAGGGTGTCCCTGGAGATGGAGAACGCGGTGTCCACCGGTACGTTCGCGGCCTTCCGCGAGAGGTGGGCGCCGGAGGGACTGGAGTGCCCGGTCTGTGACGAATTGTATAGTCATAGGCTGCTAACGTAAGTGCCCACCTCTGTATGTGGGCCGATGCATTCGCATTTATGGCCTTGTTGTGGGCCAAAAAGGACGTCAGGGGTTTGTGATCTGTCTCTAGCTCAAATTTCCTGCCAAACAGGTACTGGTGCATTTTTTTACTGCATATACACATGCTAGCACTTCCTTTTCTACCATCCCGTAGCCCCTTTCTGTCCGAGACAGACTTCTGGAGGCATAAGCTACCGGCTGTAATTGACCTTTGGCATTCACATGCTGCAACACACACCCGACCCCATAGGACGATGCATCACACGTTAAAACAAGTTTCTTACATGGGTCATATAACGTTAACAGTTTGTTGGAGCACAACAAAATTGCGTGCTCTATCAAAAGCCCTTTCCTGGCTGTCCCCCCGACCCAATCGTGACCTTTGCAGAGGAGCACATGTAGCGGCTCTAACAGCGTGCTCAATTTGGGAAGAAAGTTGCCAAAATAGTTCAGGAGCCGCAGGAACGAACGCAGCTCCGTCGTGTTACGAGATCTGGGTGCTCTCTGGATCACTTCTGTTTTGGATGCAGTCGGTCTGATCCTGTCTGCTGCTACCCTCATCCCCAGGAATTCAACCTCTGGAGCTAAGAAGACGCACTTTGGCTTTTTTAGTCGCAGCCCTACCCGGTCCAGTCTGCGTAGTACCTCCTCCAGGTTGTGGAGGTGTTCTCCAGGGTTTAATTAAGAGGGGGAAAAATGGAGTACAAAAGGAAGCTTGCAGGGAACATAAAAACTGACTGCAAAAGCTTCTATAAATATGTGAAGAGAAAAAGATTAGTGAAGACAAACGTAGGTACCTTGCAGTCGGATTCAGGTGAATTTATAATGGAGAACAAAGAAATGGCAGACCAATTGAACAAATACTTTGGTTCTGTCTTCACAAAGGAAGACACAAATAACCTTCCGAATGTACGAGGGGACAGTAGGTCTAGTGAGAAGGAGGAACTGAAGGATATCCTTATCAGGCGGGAAATTGTGTTCGGGAAATTGATGGGATTGAAGGCCGATAAATCCCCGGGGCCTGATAGTCTGCATCCCAGAGTACTTAAGGAAGTGGCCCTAGAAATAGTGGATGCATTGGTGATCATTTTCCAACAGTCCATTGACTCTGGATCAGTTCCTATGGATTTGAGGGTAGCTAATGTAACACCACTTTTTAAGAAAGGAGGGAGAGAGAAAACAGGTAATTATAGACCGGTTAGCATGACATCAGTAGTGGGGAAAATGTTGGAATCAATCATTAAGGATGAAATAGCAACGCATTAGGAAAGCAGTGACAGGATTGCACCAAGTCAGCATGGATTTATGAAAAGGAAATCATGCTTGACGAATCTTCTGGAATTTTTTGAGAATGTAACTAGCAGAGTGGACAAGGGAGAACCAGTTGATGTGGTGTATTTGGACTTTCAAAAGGCTTTTGACAAGGTCCCGCACAAGAGATTGGTCTGCAAAATCAAAGCGCATGTTATTGGGGGTAATGTACTGACGTGGATAGAGAACTGGTTGGCAGACAGGAAGCAGAGAGTCGGGATAAACGGGTCCTTTTCAGAATGGCAGGCAGTGACTAGTGGAGTGCCGCAGGGCTCTGTGCTGGGACCTCAGCCCTTTACAATATACATTAATGATTTAGATGAAGGAATTGAGTGTAATATCTCCAAGTTTGCAGATGACACTAAACTAGGTTGGGGTGTGAGCTGTGAGGAGGAGGATAAGAGGCTGCAGGGTGACTTGGACAGGTTAAGTGAGTGGGCAAATGCATGACAGATGCAATATAATGTGGATAAATGTGAGATTATCCATTTTGGGGGCAAAAACAGGAAGGCAGAATATTATCTGGATGATGGCAGATTAGGAAAAGGGGAGGTGCAACGAGACCTGGGTGTCATGGTTCATCAGTCACTGAAAGTGGGTATGCAGGTACAGCAGGTGGTGAAGAAGGCAAATGGTATGTTGGTCTTCATAGCTAGGGGATTTGAGTATAGGAGCAGGGAGGCCTTACTGGAGTTGTACAGGGCCTTAGTGAGGCCTCACCTGGAATATTGTGTTCAGTTTCGGTCTCCTAATCTGGAAGGAAGTTCTTGCTATTGAGCGAGTGCAGCGAAGGTTCACCAGACTGATTCCAGGGATGGCTGGGCTGTCATATGAGGAGAGGCTGGATCAACTGGGCCTTTATTCACTGGAGTTTAGAAGGATGAGAGGGGATCTCATAGAAACGTATAAGATTCTGACGGGACTGGACAGGTTAGATGCGAGAAGAATGTTCCCGATGTTGGGGAAGTCCAGAACCAGGGGACATAGTCTAAGGATAAGGGGTAGGCCATTTAGGACTGAGATGAGGAGAAACTTCTTCACTCAGAGAGTTGTTAACCTGTGGAATTCCCTGCCACAGAGAGTTGTTGATGCCAGTTCATTGGATATATTCAAGAGGGAGTTAGATATGGCCCTTACGGCTAAGGGGATCAAGGGGTGTGGAGAGAAAGCAGGAAAGGGGTACTGAGGGAATGATCAGCCATGATATTGAATGGCAGTGTGGGCTCGAAGGGCCAAATGGCCTACTCCTGTACCTATTTTCTATGTTTCTATGTTTCTATGTATCACGACCTGTGATGAGGATGTCGTCTTGAAAAACCACTGTCCTTGGAATCGACTTGAGGACGCTTTCCATATTTTGCGGAAAGATCGCGACGGCCGGACGAATCCCAAACGGACATCTGTTATTCTCAAACAACCCCTTGTGAGTCATGATGGTGGTCAGCTTCTTCGACTCACTCGCCAGCTCCTGGGTCATGTAAGCTGAGGTCAGGTGCAATTTTGAAAAAAGTTTTTCACCGGATAGCGCCGCAAAGAGGTCCTCCACTCTCGGTAGCGGGTACTGGTCTTGGAGTGACACCTGATTGATGGTGGCCTTTTAATCGCCACATATCCTGACCGACCCATCCGCCTTGAGCACCGTCACGATCGGGCTCGCCCAGTCACTGAATTCGACTGGTGAGATGATGCCTTCCCTCAGCAGGCGGTCCAATTCGCATTCTATCTTTTCCCGCATCACGGATGGCACTGTTCTAGCCTTATGGTGTACTGGCCTGGCGTCCGGGTTTATGTGAATTACTACCTTGGTCCCCATGAAAATGCTGATGCCGGGTTGAAATAATGAGTCAAATTTGTCCAGGTCCTGTGAGCATGATACTCGCTCCACAGAAGAAATTGCATTGACATCGCCCCATTTCCAGTTCATGACAGCGAGCCAACTCCTCCCCAGTAGTGCGGGACCGTCCCCCGGGACAATCCAGAGTGGCAACCTGTCCTCCGAATCTTTGTGGGTCACGACTACCGTGGCGCTGCCTAGCACCGGAATTATCTCCTTTGTATATGTCCGTAGCAGTGCGTCAATCGGCAATAATTTTGGCCTCCTGGCCTTGGACACCCACAACCTTTTGAAGTGTTTGATACTCATCAGGGACTGACTGGCCCCCGTATACAGCTCCATTAATACTGGGATGCCATCGAGGAGCACTTTCATCATTATCGATGGCGTCCTGGTATATGAACTGTATATGTGCTCCACATGAACTCGCTAAACTTCAGCTTCCAGAGATTTCCCCCAGTATTCATTTGGCCTCGTAGGACTTACATCGGGCCCGTCCTCCTCTTACATCAACCTGGCTGCAGGCTTCCTGCACATACGTGCCAAGTGACCGCTGACGTTGCAGTTTCTGCAGGTATATTGCTGATACCTGCAAGCTCTGGCTGGGTGTTTGCCTCCACACCTCCAGCATGAGCTAGAGGCCCCATTGTCAGAAACAAAAGGTCCATTACCAGTCGATCGTCTCTGACTGTCTCTGTAACTGTCCTTAAGCGCACCGTTAACAGGTGTTGATGGCCCCATTACTGGCCGCATTGTGCATTGCGATGGCATGAATCGCCGTTCAGCTAGCCATTGTCTCTGTTGAATTCCCCCTTTGGGTTCGACTGCATGCTGGGGCATGTCCAATTGCCCTTGTCTGCCTAGAGAACTGTGTGCCGTGTTAACAATGTTGACTCCCTGGTCGTTTGCCGCATTTGAGCCAAGATTTTTGCCATAAATGATTCTGGTCTCTTCCTCCCCTGAGATAATTGTCTGGGCTATCAGAGCCGCCACTTCCAAGGTCAAGTCTTTGGTCTCAATCAGTTTCCTGAAAACCCTACCTTGCCCGATGCCCTCAATAAAAAAGTCTCGCAGCATCTCCGCTCTGCATGCATCTGGGAACTTACATAGGCTCGCCGGAGATCTGCAACGAAGTCTGGAAAGGTTTGCCCTTCTCGCCGCCGGTGCGTGTAAAACTGGTGTTTTGCATGTATCGCCATGTGTATGCTGTTCCCCGATCAACTTACTGAGCTCTTCAAATGTCTTGTCCGCCGGCTTCTCTGGTGCTAGAAGGTCCTTCATCAGGGAGTACGTCCTGGATCCACAAACTGTCAGGACATGAGCCCTGCGTTTGTCGGCCGAATCCTGTCCCAACCATTCCTTAATAACAAAACTTTGCTGTAGTCTCTCAAAAAAGTCGTCCCAATCATCACTAACACAGTACCTCTCTTCTGTGCTGCTAGTGGCCATGCTCGCGTGGTTTAAATCCCAGTTTCTCATCGGCAATAATATGTCCTTACTATATAGTATAAATGCACATGCGGCCCATACTTGAGAGAAGATCACTCTGTGACCAGTCACCTTTATTAGGAAGACCTCAAGAGATGAAGGTGGGTGGAGCTTCCCCTTTTATACCTGAAAGTCCAGGTTAGGAGTGTCTCCCACAAGTTCGCCCCCTGTGGTCAGTGTTCTCAAGCTATACAACTTAGGTCAGCTTATACATGGGTTACAATGACAGTTGAATACATGACACAGGGTGTCCCTGGAGATGGAGCACGTGGTGTCTACCGGTACGCTCGCGGCCTTTCGCGAGAGGTGGGCGCCGGAGGGACTGGAGTGCATCATCACCCCCCGCAACCAAATTTTAATTTGATCATTAATGTTTAAAGCTTAATTTGTCTATGTTTGTCAGTTTTAGTGCCCCCCCCCCCCCCCCGCTTTTTAGCTAGGGGGCACTTGTATAATTTGTGTTGTATCAGTCTCTGTGACAGTACCTCGCAATGATATCACGCAATGATCTCATGCCATGTCATCCTGTCACCTTTTACAGAAGAAGCTATTGACGATAAGATCCATGCATAGGCGAATGGGTCAGGGACCACCAATCCCCAGCGACATCACTGAGATGGAGGAGCGGGTGCTCGCTTCCAGCCATGGAAGCATCTGCAGACCCTGCAGTGATGCCACGTGAGTAAAGCTTACACCATTGCGTGATGTAAAGTCAATAGATTCCACACCCACTCAATCCGAACAATCATATTTGATAGATGATTTCTAAAATTGTCATCGAAATAATGCTGGCCTAATGAAAATCATTGCAATGCAAATGTGTTGATGGTCATGAAAAGTGATGTCTGTGATGATTTTGATAGCGGTGGTGCTCTTGTCGTGCATATGCTGTGTGTAGCGCTGGACTCACCTTGTGACCCTAGCACCCCCTTCTCCTCTAATAACCTCATTTGTATTTTGCAGCTCAGCCAGCAGAGCGGCCCCAGGCAAGACCACAGAGGCCAGAAGGTGGGAACACGGGGCCCGACTCTCCGGACAATCCTACATCTGGTGCTGAGGAGCTCCGATTCTCGCCCGTCAATCCGCTGGGTAAGGATGAGAGTGCGGACTTCGAGGAACCTGCATCGCCATGCTCCAGAAGCCATTCCACCCCAAGGCCACCCAGTGGTCCTCCGGCCATTCCCGCCTCCACTCTGGAGGTACCGGCGCCAAGCACCTCGCCACAAGGCACCCCATTTGTCCCCAGGATGGCGCCGATCCTGCAGAGGCCTCGTGGACGTGGCAGGTCTGGTCCATGAGCGCCACATGAGAGCGGAGAGATGGTACAGTTGTCCAGGAGGACTGTAGACATTGGTGACCAGCTCATCGAAGCATTGGGGGGCATTTCCCGACAGCTGGCCGACCATGACTGAGTACGTTCGGCGGATGGCGGAGGCCCTGGATGTGATAGCCAGGAACACTGCTGACACAGGCCTCCCAATGGTCCCAAAGCACGGCACTCCACCCCTAGGTTCCGCACCACCACTGCGAATGACAGATGTGAGCAAGGACCAAGATCCTGCTTCTGCATCAGAGAATGTTGCCCCCTCAGCGCCCCCCGCTCCCATACCCATGCAACCACCACCTCTGCCTTCATCACCCCCCCAATGAGGCACCGTCTGAGGAGCTCCTCGGCCAGGCGCCATGGAGCGAGGAGGGGAAGGAGTAGAGGTGGGGAGAAGAAGGGGAGGGGGGGAAGGAAAGTGAGGTGCATGTCCGCAGGTGATGGCTGTGTTATATCTCCATCTGGGTGTATGCAATCTGTTGTAAAGTATGGGGGGAGGGGATCACCCTCCTGCTTTGCATTTGTATTCTGTGTTGCTGGACATGTTGAACATTTGATTGATGTCAATGGTGGAAAAAGTGGGGTGTGGGTGGGGGTTGGGTGTTTTTGCCTGAGATGCTTATGATTTCAGACCAACGTTGGTATAAAATTTTTTGTATTGAACATAATCTTGTGCATTGTCTCAGATAGCTGGACCGTTACAAACTGGTGATTCCTTAATATGAATGATACAACTTAACTTCAATCATCGTAAACTTTAACTGGCACCAAGGTGATGTCTGGGCTGCACACACACAGCAGTGTGTCAGCGTTGTCAGTCGCAGCAACATTCTTTCAGGGAAATCATTCAGATATCAGCACCTCACGTAAGAGTCTTGCAGCTATGTAGCCACCAGGAGCCCTTTCCTGTGGTCTGGAGGGGACTGTGGGCATGGTTGCATAGCCAGCCTGATTGTCTGGCCCCAGGTCAGCATCCAGCCCCTTGTCCTCCTTCCTCTCTCTCCTGAGGTGGAGCATCAGCCCCTTCTGGCAATACTTGGCCCCTCCTGATAGCCAGATTGTGCAGCATGGAGCACACGATCACGAATTTACCTACTTGCTCAGGGTTGTATTGTAACTCCCCTCCTGAGTGGTCCAGACATCTGAAACGCTGCTTAAGCACAGTTATTGTTTTGTGGACCACATCGCATGTGTCTCTGTGGCTCTGGTTGTATCGCTTCTTGGCCTCAGTGTGGGTGTCATGCAGGGAGGTCATCAGCCAAATGACTAGGACATATCGGTTATCACCAAGTATCCGGCATTGTCCTTGTGGCTGATTCTTAAAGATTTCAGAGACAGCCCTCTCATGCAGGATGTGAACCTCATCAAAAGTGCCCGGACATTTGGCATTCACTGCCATGATGATCTGGTTATGGTCGACAACTAGTTGGCCCTTCAGGGAGTGAAATCCTTTTCTGTTATGAAAACGCTCCGAATCCTGAAAAGGTGGCTGCATGGCGATGTGAGTGCACTGTATAGCTCCCTGCACCCTGGGGAACTTAGCAATGTGGTAGAATGCTCCAGCCCTGTCAGTCTGAGCCTCTGTGGTCATGGGGAAGCTGATAAAGTCCATCCTTCTTGTGTACAGGGCCTCCATGACCTGTCTAATGCAGCGATGGGTGGCATGGTGAGACAGAGAGCAAATCTCGACCGCGGAGGCCAGAAAGGAACCAGACACATAGAACAACAGTGCCGCGGTGACCTTGACCTCGACCGACACTGAGGTTCTGATGGCAGGCTGCATATGTGGCCTGATGAGCTCACGTATTTCATTAATCACCTCCTTGTGGAAGCACAGTCTCCAAAGGCAGGTGTGGTCAGACACGATGAGGTAAGACCTCTTTTCCCTTTACGTGCTGGGTATATATGGTCTGGCCCTCCTCCTCATTCTTGCACGTCTTAAATTGGGGACATAATGATGTGCATCACACATTGAGCCATCTGCACTCTGCAGCATCTGCGTATTAATCGATGCAGGCTGAGAAATGGCTGGCCTCATTGCAATGAAAGTATAATAGCGATTGATCAGAAGCAATAATTTCCTCACTAAAATACACCTAGAGTAAATCCCCAATAGTCCTGAGTCTGAAAATATGTCTGTTGAGATGGTCACTTCACCTGAGAAGAACTCCAGAGTCAATCCAAACTCCCCTGAAGTTGAAGCAGCCTTTTGAATGAAGCGACCTGCGATTTTAAAAATGGCAGTCACACCGCTGGCTTTAGTTCAGAACAGTTCCACTTTTTCTGGGCGATTCTTTGGGCGAGCGATATTGTGGGTGATATGTGTGCGAGGTGGTGAAAGTGACAGTGGGCGATCTCCTAGTTTCGGCAAATGTGCTCTTTACGACAAAAAAAAATGGGCGGCGGTATTATTGAATCTCGACGTTAACTCCGTACGGAAAGCAACACTGGGCGATATTATGGGCATTGATTTCGCCCATTCTGATGATTCTGCCCCAAAAAAGTGGGCGGGCGGTATTATTTTTTCCTGGCGTTACGCACATGGGGAAAGTGATGCTTGGCGATAAGTTTCTGAAAAATGCCCGTCAGTTTCCATTTTAAGGCTAACTGGGCGATATATGGGCATTATACGTCATTTCAGCAGTAAAATGGACGTTAAGTGGGTGGTAAGGATGCAAAAAACAATGAAACTCTAGCCCTAGTTTTAGTTTCCCCTGTGAGTGGAAATATCCTCTCTACATCCACCTTGTCGAGCCCCCTCATTATCTTATAAGTTTCAATAAGATCTTCTGAACTCCAATGTGTCTCGACCCAACCTACTCAACCTATCCTCATAAGTTAAGTCCCTCATCTGCAGAATCAACAGTGAACTTTCTCTGAACAACCTCCAATGCAAGTATATCCTTCCTTAAATATGGAGGCCAAAACTGGAAGCAGTACTCCTGGTGTGGCCTCACCAATACTTTGTACAGTTGTAGCAGGACTTCTCTGCTTTTATACCCTTGCAATAAAGGCCAACATTCCATTTGCCCTCCTGATTACTTGCTGTACCTGCATACTAACTTTTTGTGTTTCATGCACAAGGACCCCCAGATCTCTCTGTACTGCAGCACTTGGCAATTTTTCTCCATTTAAATTATAATTTGCTTTTCCATTATTTCTACCAAAGTGGATAACCTCACATTTTCCAACATTATACTCCATCTGCCAAATTTTTGCCCACTCACTTAGCCTGTCTATGGGCCAGACTTTCGGCTTCATTGTCAGCGATTTACTCGGCGTTACAGCTGTTTTTTTTCACCCGGCGAGCGTTTCCAGGTAAGCTTTTGAGCATTATTGGCCACATCTGAAGTCACCCGTCGGGACCAGACCGCCGACGTGCAACGCCGAGAACAACCACCAGGGTGTAAGTTTGGGCTCAACCGCCGACATCCAGATCGCCGAGAGACCCGCCCAAAAAAGTTGCGTTTACAGGGCAGTAAGGGGCCCTGCAAAGAAAAATGTTAAAGGTTATTTAATTACTTTTTTAGAATTTTACCACAGCGATTAGGGCTAAAACTGTCTTTGGAATTCTTTGTATATATTTTTTTTTACTGATAATTTTTTCTTTAAGTTTTCCCCCCTCCGTAGGTGCAACTGCAGCCTTGGCCTAAATTTTTGTAGTTACCGTCAATTCCGGTAACGACTGCCCGTTTGGCTAACTTTGCACTTACCCGCCGAGAAAACCACCGAGAATGAGTGTGCATTGCCCATTTCGTCGCGGGGCAATCAGTTCTACATACCCTTACCCTCGAAATGGAAATTCTCGCCTGCTTTTTTCGCCGAGCGTTAGCGATCCATCTCAGCGGGCAATCGGGCGGTGAGGGCCTTTATGTAAAGTCTGGCCCCTAATCCCTTTGCAGATTTATTGTGCGCCTCACAATTTGCTTTCCCACCCATTGAATGTTGGGGGTATGATTAAGAAGTTTGCAGATGACACTAAAATAGACTGTGCGACAATGAAGAATAAAGCTGCAGACTGCAGGAAGATATCAATGTACTGATCAGGTGGGCAGAACTGTGGTAAATGGAATTCAATTTGGATAAGTGTGAGGTAATGCATTTGGGGAGGTCTAACAAGGCAAGAGAGTACACAATAAATTGTATGACACTGAAAAGTGTAGAGGAACAAAAGGACCTTGGAGTGCAGATCCACAGATCCCTGAAGGTAGCAGGCCAGGTAGATAAGGTGGTTAAGAAGGCATATGGAATACTTGCCTTTATTAATCGAGGCCTGGAATACAGGAGCAAGGACGTTATGCTTGAACTGTGTAAAACACTGGTTAGGCCGCAGCTGGAGTACTGTGTGCAGTTCTGGTCATCACATTACAGGAAAGATGTGATTGCATTGGAAAGGATGCAGAGGAGATTTACAAGAATGTTGCCTGGACTGAAGAATTTTGGCTATGAAGAAAGATTGGAGATGCTGGGTCTGTTTTCTTTGTAACAGAGGAGGCTGAGGGGACATCTGATTGAGGTGTGTAAAATTATGAGAGGCCTGAATAGAATGGATAAGAAGGACCTGTTTCCCTTGGCAGAGGGGTCAACAACCAGGGGGCATTGATTTAAAGTAATTGGAGGGAGGTATAGAGGAGATATGAGGGGAAATGTTTTCACTTAGAGGGTGGTGGGGGTCTGGAACTCACTGCCTGAAAGAGTGGTAGAGGCATAAAACCTCACCACATTTAAAAAATACTTGGATGTGCACTTAAAGTGGCGTAACCTACAGGGCTCTGGACCAAGAACTGGAAAGTGGGATTAGGCTGGATAGCTGTTGGTCAGCAGGCGCAGGTACAATGGGCTGAAATGGCCTCCTTCTGTGCTGTAAATTTCTATGATTCTATGGGTACATTATTACTGGAGGCCTGAATTTGGGTTGACTGTCCACATTCTGGACTAGGGATATAATATTTATGAGGTGAGCTAGGAAAGGGGAGAAATACCTTCTCTTTTCCTCCAAAAATTAAATGAACAAATAAGGAAGGAGGAAGCCTGGCTTTCTCTTTATTTTTCAGGGTTTTTTTGTCTGTTACCAGGCTTGTTGCTAAGTGCAGTGACATCACAATGAAATGACTGCCCACTGGTGACACAAGTGTCAAAACTACGCAGGTCGGTGACTCAATCATTTCATTCTGCCAAGCACATATAGACGCACAGGCTATTTATAAGACACGAAGAACTGCTGATATAAATGGTTTTATATAAGAACATAAGAATTTGGATCAGGAGTAGGTCATATGACCCCTTGAGCCTGCTCTGCCATTCAATAAGATCATGGCTGATCTTCTACCTCAACTCCACTTTCCCGCCCGATGCCCATATCCTTTGATTCCCCTAGATCTATTGATCTCAGCCTTGAATATACTCAATGACCGTGAGGTAGAGAATTCAAAAGATTAACAACCCTCAGTGAAAAAATTCCTCTTCATCTCTGTGGTGTCCTTACACCTTACTATAGAATCACACAAGGCATGTACTGCAGACAAAGTCACTCTGTGACCTGAACTTTTATTCCCAGGACCAAGAAGTGCTGACCCTGTCTGGGACCTCCCTTTATATACCTGGATGACCAGGTGAGGAATGTCTCCCACAAATTCATCCCCTGTGGTCAAGGTGTGCATTACTCAGGTGTATACAGTGAACAGTGTTGTTACATAAGGGTTACAGTTATGTGAAGGTTACAAACATGACATCATCTCCCCACAACGTCCTTGGGTCAAAGATTGAGTCTTTCAGACGGTTGACGCTCTCTCGTGGTGCGCTGCAGTTGGGGCTCTGGTGGTTGGGCCTTGGCATGTGTCTGTCGCCTGGGGTGATTCCGGTCTGTTCGGGCTGGCCGCAGGGACTGTGCATGCTGGTGAATGTCCTTGTTGCTCGTTCACTGGTAGTGGTGTGGGTGACATCTCATGATCTTCCTCAGGTTCCTCAGTGTCCACGCTGAACCTTTTCTCTACTTGGTCCAGATGTTTGCGGCATATCTGCCCATTGTTAAGTCTGACCACTATGACCATATTTCCCTCTTTACCAATTACAGTACCCTCAAGCCACTTGGGTCCCAAAGCATGATTGAGAACGAATACAGGGTCATCGATTTCTATGCATCTCCCCATTGAGTTGCGATCATGGCACTCGATTTGGGACTGGCGCTTGCCCTCAACAATGTCTGACAGGGCTGGATGAATGAGGGACAGCCGCGTTTTAAGCGTGCATTTCAAGAGTAGTTCCGCGGGCGGGAGTCCCGTAAGCGAATGCGGCCGGGACCTATAGGCCAGCGGGAGGCGCGATAGGCGGTACTGAAGGGAGGGTCCTTGAATCCGGAGCATGCCCTGTTTTATGATTTAAATCGCACGTTCTGCCTGGCCATTGGAAGCCGGCTTGAACGGTGCTGTCCTGACGTGTTTGATACCATTACCCGACATATACTCCTGGAATACTTAGCTAGTGAAACACGGGCCGTTGTCGCTAACCAGGATGTCCGGCAAGCCGTGGGTCGCAAAGGCCGTATGCAGACTCTCCACGGTGATGGAAGTCGTGCACAAATTCAATATGATGCACTCGATCCATTTCGAGTATGCATCGACAGCAATCAGAAACATTTCACTCATGAACGGACCCGCGTAGTCTACGTGAATACGTGACCATAGCCTGGTGAGCCAGGGCCACGGGCTGAGTGGGGCTTCCCTGGTGGCATTTCCCAGCTGAGCACACGTCGTGCACCAGTGTTCCAGGTCTGAGTCAATTCCCAGCCACCATACATGTGACCGGGTAATGGCCTTCATTAGCACGATGCCTGGGTGCTCACTGTGGAGTTCCCTGATGAATGCTTCCCTTCCTTTCTGGGGCATGACTACCCGGCTGCCCCATAGTAGGCAGTCGGCTTGGATGGAGAGCTCGTCCATCCGTCTATGAAACGACCTGACCTCCTCGGGACACGCTCAGTGTGCGGGCACCCAATCCCCAGTCAGGACACATTTCTTTATCAGGGATAGGAAGGGATCTCTGTTGGTCCAGATTTTGATCTGGCGGGCTGTGATGGGGGAGCCTGCGGTGTCGAAAGCCTCAACGGCCATGACCATCTCTGTGCTTTGCTCTGATACCCCCTCGGTGGTCGCCAGTGGGAGCCTGCTGAGCGCGTCCGCGCAATTTTCGGTGCCTGGCCGGTGCCGTATGGTGTAGTCATACGCAGCCAGCGTGAGGGCCCACCGCTGTATGCGAGCTGATGCATTGGCATTGACAGCCTTGCTGTCGGACAACAGGGATGTTAACGGTTTGTGGTCCGTTTCTAACTCTAACCTTCTGCCGAAAAGGTACTGGTGCATCTTTTTCACCCTGTAGACACATGCAGTGCTTCCTTTTCAACCATCCCATATCCCCGTTCTGCCTGGGAGAGCGACCTGGGGGCATAAGCCACAGGTTGGAGTTGGCTCTCATCATTACTCTGCTGCAACACGCACCCAACCCCGTAGGATGATGCACCACACGTTAAAACCAGTTTCTGACAGAGGTTGTACAGGGTCAATAGCTTGTTAGAACAAAGCAGATTCCGCACCCAGTTGAAAGCCCGTTCTTGACAGTCCCCCCAAAACCATTTACAACCCTTACGCAGGAGCACGTGCAGCGGCTCCAACAATGTGCTTAAGTTCGGCAGAATGTTCCTGAAGTAGTTCAATAGTCCCAGAAATGAACGCAACTCTGATGTGTTGCCGGGCCTGGGCGCACGACGGATTGCCTCTGTTTTGGATTTGGTAGGCCAGATCCCATCTGCGGCAACCCTCCTGCCCAAAAACTCGACCTCTGGGGCCAAAAACACACACTTGGACTTCTTTAGTCGTGAGCCTACCCGGTCCAGTCGGCGTAGCACCTCCTCCAGGTTGTGGAGGTGTTCCTCGGTGTCTCGACCCGTGATTAAGATGTCATCTTGGAATACGATTGTTCCAGGGATGGAGTTAAGCAAGCTTTCCATGTTCCTCTGGAAGATAGCGGCTGCTGAACGAATGCCAAACAGACACCTGTTGTAAATGAATAGCCCCTTGTGTGCAGTGATGGTGGTCAGAAGCTTGGATTCTTCAGCCAGTTCCTGAGTCATGCAGGCTGAAGTGAGGTCCAACTTGGTGAACAGTTTGCCACCTGCCAGCGTGGCAAAAAGATCCTCCGCTCTCAGAAGCGGGTATTGGTCCTGTAGTGACACTCGGTTGATGGTGGCCTTGTAGTCGCCACAAATCCTGACCGAGCCATCTGTTTTAAGGACAGGAACGATGGGGCTTGCCCAGTCACTGAATTCAACAGGCGAAATTATGCCCTCTCTTAGCAGCCTGTCCAACTCACTCTCAATTCTCTCACGCATCACATACGGCACGGCTCTGGCTTTGTGGTGCACTGGTCTGGCGTCCGGGGTGATGCGTATCACTACTTTGGTGCCCTTAAAAGTCCTGACAACTGGTTGAAAAAGTGGCTCGAATTTCTGTAGGACCTGTGAGCATGAACTTCGCTCCACAGATGAAATGGCGTGCACATCCCCCCATTTCCAGTTCATCTTGGCTAACCAGCTCCTCCCCAAGAGCGTGGAACCATTCCCCGGGACAATCCAGAGTGACAGATGGTTCTCCGATCCAATGTGTGTGACCACCAAGTTTGCACTGCCTAGTACTGGGATGATCTCTCTGGTGTATGTCTGTAACTGCGTGTCAATGCGTTCCAGTTTGGGCCTGTTAGGTTTGAGTGGCCATAGTTTTTCAAATTGTTGGGCACTCATAAGTGACTGGCTGGCTCCTGTGTCCAGCTCCATGCGTACCGGGATGCCATTTAATAGAACCTTCATCGTCATAGGTGGTGTTTTGGTATACGAGTTGTGGACGTCTGCCACATGAACCCGCTGGACTTCAGCGTCCATGGCTTTGCCCCAAGCATCACCCTGCCTTGCAGACCCCTCGTCTGATTGCTCTGCCTCGTAAACTAGCCTCGCTACGGGCTTTCTACACATTCTGGCCAGATGTCCACTGAAGTTACAGTTTCTGCAGATAAATTGCTGAAACCTACAGGTTCTTGCAGCATGTCTGCCACCGCACCTCTAGCATGAGCTGAGATTGTTGTGAACAAAGGAACTGTTAACAGGCATTCCTCTCTGATTGTCTCTTTGATTACTCCTGAGCACTCTGTTGCTGAGTGTCAATGTCCCATCCCGGGACGCATTGTCCCTTGTGATGGTGTGAATTGCCGATCCCCCTGCCATTGTCTCTGTTGCTGACCCACCCTAGAGCCTGTTGCTGCCTGGGCGGTGTCGAATTGCCCTTGCCTGCCTGCGGGGTTCTGAATCTCATTTACAATGTTAACTCCCTGGTCCATTGCCACGTTGGAACCAGGGCTGCACGTGTAAATTATCTTGGTCTCCTCTTCCCCTGCCATGAAGGTCTGAGCTATCAACGTTGCCCTTTCCAAAGTCAAGTCCTTGGTCTCAATAAGCTTCCTGAAAATACCGGCGTGACCAATGCCCTCAATGGAGAAATCCCTTAACATCTCCCCGCTGCAGGCATCTGTGAACTTACAGAGGCTGGCCAAGCGCCGAAGGTCCGCAACGAAGTCTGATATGCTTTGTCCCTCCCGACGCTGGTGTGTTTAGAACTGGTGCCGGATCATGTGTATACCTCTCGCCAGTTTGAGGTGCTCACCGATCAGAGTGCTGAGCTCTTCAAAAGACTTGTCCGCCGGCTTCTCGGGTGCGAGCAGGTCTTTCATCAGCGCATACGTCTTGGATCCACAACTGGTCAGTAGATGCGCCCTCCGCTTGCCAGCCACTTCCTCTCCCAGCCAGTCCTTCGTGACAAAGCTCTGCTGGAGCCTCTCAACAAAATCATTCCAGTCCTCACCAACACAGTACCGTTCCTCTGTGCTTCCGGTGGCCATCCTCGTGGGTCGTTGATTCCCGTTTCTCGTCGCCAAATGTGGTGTCCTTACACCTTACTATAGAATCACACGAGGCATGTACTGCAGACAAAGTCACTACGTGACCTGAACCTTTATTCCCAGGACCAAGAAGTGCTAACCCTGCATTGGACCTCCCTTTATATACCTGGATGACCAGGTGAGGAGTGTCTCCCACAAGTTCACCCCCTGTGGTCAAGGTGTGCATTACTCAGGTGTATACAGTGTACAGTGTTGTTACATAAGGGTTACAGTTATGTGAAGGTTACAAACATGACAATCTCAGTCTTAAATGGCCAATCCCTTATCCTGAGATTATACCCCCTCGTTCTAAATGTCCTAGTTTTCTAGATCAGTCAGAATAAATGGGTCATTTTCTGGTTGGCAAACACTAACTAGTGGGGTGCCGCAGGAATCGGTGCTGGGTCCTCAACTATTTACAATCTATATTAATGTCTTGGATGAAGGGACAGAGTGTAATGTAGCCAAGTTTGCTGATGATACAAAGATGGGTGGGAAAGCAAATTGTGAGGAGGACACAAAAAATCTGCGAAGGGATATAGACAGGCTAAGTGAATGGGCAAACATTTGACAGATGAAGTATAATGTGGCAAAATGTGACATTATCCACTTTGGCAGAAAAAATAGAAAAGCAAACTATAATTTAAATGGAGAAAAATTGCAAAGTGCTGCAGTACAGAGAAACCTGGAGGTCTTTCTGCATGAAACTCTTTTAGAGTTTATCTGTAAAACAAAACATTAAACCGTGCCACCCGAACTGGGTGACACACCAGACATTTACAAGGCCCTTTTTTTCCTTTTTTTTTGTGTTTTTCTTTTTTTTTTCTTTTTTTTTTGGGCACTAAAATCACAATTTTTCCCCAGTGCCCCCTATAAAAGGGAAGGGGGACACTAAAAGCACCGGCAATTAAAACAAATTAAACTTTAAAACGTAAAATCAAATTAAAATTTGGTTGCCGGGCGTGATGATGCACTCCAGTCCCTCCGGTGCCCACCTCTCGCGGAAGGCCGCGAGCGTACCGGTGGACACCGCGTGCTCCATCTCCAAGGACACCCTGGACCGGATGTAAGAGCGGAAGAGAGGCAGGCAGTCAGGTTGAACGACCCCCTCGACCGCCCGCTGCCTGGACCGGCTGATGGCACCCTTGGCCGTGCCCAGGAGCAGTCCTACGAGGAGGCCTTCGGACCTACCCGCTCCCCTCCGCACAGGGTGCCCAAAGATCAGGAGAGTGGGACTGAAGTGCAGCCAGAATTTCAGGAGCAGCCCCTTCAAATAATAAAACAGGGGCTGCAACCTTGTGCATTCCATAAAAACATGGAACACGGACTCTTCCAGACCGCAGAAATTGCAGGCGGCCTGGGAGTCCGTGAACCGGCTTAAAAATTTGTTGCACGGCACTGCTCCGTGCACCACCCTCCAGGCCAAGTCCCCGATGAATAGTGGGAGGACCCCTGCGTAGAGTGCCCTCCATCGGGGACCCCCGCCTCCTCCGGACGGCAAGATGGTACGCCATGGCGTGTCCGGATGGCCGGCGAGGATGGCAAAGTTGAGAGTGTGCAGGAGCAGCCCGTACAGGAAACCCCTCCGCGCGGAACTGAAAGGCACGGAGGGGATTTCCCCGAGGCGGCTCAAGTTGTGAGGCGCCGGCCCCCGAGGGAGGTTCCGGGGTTTGGCGCCGATGAGGAATTCCGTCCGGACGGGGGTCAGTTTGGACGGGATCTCCCCACGTGCTTGAGCCTCCTCGATGCACCTAACGGAGTCAGGGCCCAGAGCTGTTTTTAGCGACTCGATGGCATCGGCCGCGCGGCGGACGTTGGCAGAATTTAGGCGCCGCGCCAGCGTGTCTGGCGCCATCCAGCCCGCTCCTCCGCCATCGAGCAGGTCCCTGACCCTGGTCACCTCACCAGCCACAGCCCTCTCTTCCGACCGCCACATAAAACCTCGGTCGTGGAGGTACGGATTCCCGAGCAGCGGCTCCTGCAGGACGGCCGCCACTCCAGCCGGTGGAGAGCTGCGCTTGGTGGAGACTTTGTTCCAGACCCTGATGAGTTCCTTGTAAAAGACAGGCAGCTCCCGGAGGGCGGTCCTGACACCCCCCAAGTTCACAAACAGGAGCTGTGTGTCATAATTGAGGTCGCGCTGCTGGCGGAAGAAATACGTCGCCAGAGCGCACCACCTAGGAGGGGGCTCGACGTAAAGGTATCTCTGCAGGGTCTGAAGACGGAAAGTCGCGAGCTGGGCGCTGACGCACACCAACGACTGACCGCCCTCCTCAAGCGGGAGACTCAAGACCGCAGCAGAGACCCAGTGCTTCCTGTTGTTCCAGAAGAAGTCCACCAGCTTCTTCTGTATCTTGGCGACAAACGCAGGGGGAGGGGTCAAAGTGACCAGCCGGTACCACAACATTGCGGCCACCAGCTGGTTTATGACTAGCGCTCGACCCCTGTAGGACAGCACTCGGAGCAGTCCTGTCCAGCGCCCTAGGCGAGCGGCGACCTTGGCCTCCAGCTCCTGCCAGTTCGCCGGCCAGGCTCCCTCGTCGGGGCTAAGGTAGACTCCCAGATAGAGGAGATGGGTCGTGCTCCAGGCAAAAGGCCTGAGCTCCTCCGGCAGGGAGTCCACCCGCCACTGACCCACCAGGAGTCTGGAACATTTCTCCCAGTTGATCCTGGCGGAGGACGCGGCCGAGTAAATCTCCTGGCACTCACGCATCCTCCGCAGGTCAGCGGGATCCTCTACCGCGAGGAGCACGTCATCGGCGTAAGCCGAGAGGACGACCCCCACGCCCGGCCCTTGCAGAGCCAGTCCCGTCAACCTCGTCCGCAAGTGGCGCAGGAAAGGCTCCACGCAAACGGCGTATAACTGGCCGGACATGGGGCATCCCTGGCGCACCCCTCTCCTAAAGCGAAGGGGCGCCGTCAAGGACCCGTTAACCTTAATCAGACACTCCGCGACGGCGTACAAAAGTCGGATCCGGGCGACGAAATGCGTCCCGAACCCGAAAGCGCACAGAGTTCCGAGCAGATAGTCGTGATCCACTCTGTCGAACGCCTTCTCTTGGTCGAGGGATAGGAAGGCGACCGACAGACCAGCCTCCTGGGAACAATGGATGAGGTCCCGGACAAGATGGATGTTATCGTGGATTGTCCGGCCCGGGACCATGTAGGACTGGTCGGGGTGGATCATGTGGTCCAGCACGGCACCAAGGCGAGCAGACATCGCCCTGGCGAAGATTTTGTACTCCGTGCTGAGGAGGGAGACCGGGCGTCAGTTCTTAAGGAGGCGGAGATCGCCCTTCTTAGGCAGCAGGACGATGACTGCCCTGCGCCAAGAGAGGGGCATCTCACCGGTCTCTTTCTGCATGAAACTCTTTTGAGTTAACCTGCAAAAACATAAAACATTAAAACCATGCCACCCGACCTGGGTGACACAGCAGACATTTTCAAGGCCCCCTTTTTTTTTTTTTTGGGGCGCTAAAATCAAATTTTTCCAGTGCCCCCTATAAAAGGGGAGGGGGACACTAAAAGCACCGGCAATGAAAACAAATTAAACTTTAAAACGTAAAATCAAATTAAAATTTGGTTGCCGGGCGTGATGATGCACTCCAGTCCCTCCGGTGCCCACCTCTCGCGGAAGGCCGCGAGCGTACCGGTGGACACCGCGTGCTCCATCTCCAAGGACACCCTGGACCGGATGTAAGAGCGGAAGAGAGGCAGGCAGTCAGGTTGAACGACCCCCTCGACCGCCCGCTGCCTGGACCGGCTGATGGCACCCTTGGCCGTGCCCAGGAGCAGTCCTACGAGGAGGCCTTCGGACCTACCCGCTCCCCTCCGCACAGGGTGCCCAAAGATCAGGAGAGTGGGACTGAAGTGCAGCCAGAATTTCAGGAGCAGCCCCTTCAAATAGTGGAACAGGGGCTGCAACCTTGTGCACTAAATAAAAACATGGAACACGGACTCCTCCAGACCGCAGAAATTGCAGGCGGCCTGGGAGTCCGTGAACCGGCTTAAAAATTTATTGTACGGCACTGCTCCGTGCACCACCCTCCAGGCCAAGTCCCCGATGAATAGTGGGAGGACCCCTGCGTAGAGTGCCCTCCATCGGGGACCCCCGCCTCCTCCGGACGGCAAGATGGTACGCCATGGCGTGTCCGGACGGCCGGCGCGGATGGCAAAGTTGAGGGTGTGCAGGAGCAGCCCGTACAGGAAACCCCTCCGCGCGGAACTGAAAGGCACGGAGGGGATTTCCCCGAGGCGGCTCAAGTTGTGAGGCGCCGGCCCCCGAGGGAGGTTCCGGGGTTTGGCGCCGATGAGGAATTCCGTCCGGACGGGGGTCAGTTCGGACGGGATCTCCCCACGTGCTTGAGCCTCCTCGATGCACCTAACGGAGTCAGGGCCCAGAGCTGTTTTTAGCGACTCGATGGCATCGGCCGCGTGGCGGACGTTGGCAGAATTTAGGCGCCGCGCCAGCGTGTCTGGCGCCATCCAGCCCGCTCTTCCGCCATCGAGCAGGTCCCTGACCCTGGTCACCTCACCAGCCACAGCCCTCTCTTCCGACCACCACATAAAGCCTCGGCCGTGGAGGTACGGATTCCCGAGCAGCGGTTCCTGCAGGACGGCCGCCACTCCAGCCGGCGGAGAGCTGCGCTTGGTGGAGACTTTGTTCCAGACCCTGATGAGTTCCCTGTAAAAGACAGGCAGCTCCCGGAGGGCGGTCCTGGCACCCCCCAAGTTCACAAACAGGAGCTGTGTGTCATAATTGAGGTCGAGCTGCTGGCGGAAGAAATACCTCGCCAGAGCGCACCACCTAGGAGGGGGCTCGACGTAAAGGTATCTCTGCAGGGTCTGAAGACGGAAAGTCGCGAGCTGTGCGCTGACGCACACCAACGACTGACCGCCCTCCTCAAGCGGGAGACTCAAGACCGCAGCAGAGACCCAGTGCTTCCTGTTGTTCCAGAAGAAGTCCACCAGCTTCTTCTGTATCTTGGCGACAAACGCAGGGGGAGGGGTCAAAGTGACCAGCCGGTACCACAGCATTGCGGCCACCAGCTGGTTTATGACTAGCGCTCGACCCCTGTAGGACAGCACTCGGAGCAGTCCTGTCCAGCGCCCTAGGCGAGCGGCGACCTTGGCCTCCAGCTCCTGCCAGTTCGCCGGCCAGGCTCCCTCGTCGGGGCTAAGGTAGACTCCCAGATAGAGGAGATGGGTCGTGCTCCAGGCAAAAGGCCTGAGCTCCTCCGGCAGGGAGTCCACCCGCCACTGACCCACCAGGAGTCCGGAACATTTCTCCCAGTTGATCCTGGCGGAGGACGCGGCCGAGTAAATCTCCTGGCACTCACGCATCCTCCGCAGGTCAGCGGGATCCTCTACCGCGAGGAGCACGTCATCGGCGTAAGCCGAGAGGACGACCCCCACGCCCGGCCCTTGCAGAGCCAGTCCCGTCAACCTCGTCCGCAAGTGGCGCAGGAAAGGCTCCACGCAAACGGCGTATAACTGGCCGGACATGGGGCATCCCTGGCGCACCCCTCTCCTAAAGCGAAGGGGCGCCGTCAAGGACCCGTTAACCTTAATCAGACACTCTGCGACGGCGTACAAAAGTCGGATCCGGGCGACGAAATGCGTCCCGAACCCGAAAGCGCACAGAGTTCCGAGCAGATAGTCGTGATCCACCCTGTCGAACGCCTTCTCTTGGTCGAGGGATAGGAAGGCGACCGACAGACCAGCCTCCTGGGAACAATGGATGAGGTCCCGGACAAGATGGATGTTATCGTGGATTGTCCGGCCCGGGACCATGTAGGACTGGTCGGGGTGGATCATGTGGTCCAGCACGGCACCAAGGCGAGCAGACATCGCCCTGGCGAAGATTTTGTACTCCGTGCTGAGGAGGGAGACCGGGCGTCAGTTCTTAAGGAGGCGGAGATCGCCCTTCTTAGGCAGCAGGACGATGACTGCCCTGCGCCAAGAGAGGGGCATCTCACCGGTCTCTTTCTGCATGAAACACAAGAAGTTAGCATGCAGGTGCAGCAAGTAATCAGCAAGGCAAATGGAATGTTAGCCTTTATTGCAAGGGGGATAGAGTACAAAAGCAGAGACGTCCTGATACAACTGTACAGGGTATTGATGAGGCCACACCTGGAGTATTGCGTACAGTTTTGGTCTCCGTATTTAAGGAAGGAAGGAGGCTGTTTAGAGAAACATAGAAACATAGAAACATAGAAAATAGGTGCAGGAGTAGGCCATTCGGCCCTTCTAGCCTGCACCGCCATTCAATGAGTTCATGGCTGAACATGCAACTTCAGTACCCACTTCCTACTTTCTCACCATACTCCTTGATCCCCTAGTAGTAAGGACTTCATCTAACTCCCTCTTGAATATATTTAGTGAATTGGCCTCAACAACTTTCTGTGGTAGAGAATTCCACAGGTTCACCACTCTCTGGGTGAAGAAGTTTCTCCTCATCTCAGTCCTAAATGGCTTACCCCTTATCCTTAGACTGTGACCCCTGGTTCTGGACTTCCCCAACATTGGGAACATTCTTCCTGCATCTAACCTGTCTCAACCCGTCAGAATTTTAAACGTTTCTATGAGGTCCCTTCTCATTCTTCTGAACTCCAGTGAATACAAGCCCAGTTGATCCAGTCTTTCCTGATAGGTCAGTCCCGCCATCCCGGGAATCAGTCTGGTGAACCTTCGCTGCACTCCCTCAATAGCAAGAATGTCCTTCCTCAAGTTAGGAGACCAAAACTGTACACAATACTCCAGATGTGGCCTCACCAAGGCCCTGTACAACACCTCCCTGCCCCTGTACTCAAATCCCCTCGCTATGAAGGCCAACATGCCATTTGCTTTCTTAACCGCCTGCTGTACCTGCATGCCAACCTTCAATGACTGATGTAGCATGATACCCAGGTCTCATTGCACCTCCCCTTTTCCTAATCTGTCACCATTCAGATAATAATCTGTCTTTGTTTTTACCACCAAAGTGGATAACCTCACATTTATCCACATTATACTTCATCTGCCATGCATTTGCCCACTCACCTAACCTATCCAAGTCACTCTGCAGTCTCATAGCATCCTCCTCGCAGTTCACACTGCCACCCAACTTAGTGTCATCCGCAAATTTGGAGATACTACATTTAATCCCCTCGTCTAAATCATTAATGTACAGTGTAAACAGCTGGGGCCCCAGCAAAGAACCTTGCGGTACCCCACTAGTCACTGCCTGCCATTCTGAAAAGTACCCATTTACTTCTACTCTTTGCTTTCTGTCTGACAACCAGTTCTCAATCCACGTCAGCACACTACCCCCAATCCCATGTGCTTTAACTTTGCACATTAATCTCTTGTGTGGGACCTTGTCGAAAGCCTTCTGAAAGTCCAAATATACCACATCAACTGGTTCTCCCTTATCCACTCTACTGGAAACATCCTCAAAAAATTCCAGAAGATTTGTCAAGCATGATTTCCCTTTCACAAATCCATGCTGACTTTGACCTATCATGTCACCGCTTTCCAAATGCGCTGCTATGACAACCTTAATAATTGATTTCATCATTTTACCCACTACTGAGGTCAGGCTGACCAGTCTATAATTCCCTATTTTCTCTCTCACTCCTTTTTTAAAAAGTGGGGTTACATTGGCTACCCTCCACTCGATAGGAACTGATCCAGAGACAATGGAATGTTGGAAAATGACTGTTAATGCATCCGCTATTTCCAAGGCAATCTCCTTAAGTACTCTGGGATGCAGTCCATCAGGCGCTGGGGATTTATCGGCTTTCAATCCCATCAATTTCCCCAACACAATTTCCCGACGAATAAAGATTTCCCTCAGTTCCTCCTCCTTACTAGACCCTCTGACCCCTTTTATATCCAGAACGTTGTTTGTCTCCTCCTTAGTGAATACCGAACCAAAGTACTTGTTCAATTGGTCTGCCATTTCTTTGTTCCCCATTATGATTTCCCCTGATTCTGACTGCAGGGGACCTACGTTTGTCTTTACTAACCTTTTTCTCTTTACATATCTATAGAAACTTTTGCAAACCGTCTTAATGTTCCCTGCAAGCTTCTTCTCGTACTCCATTTTCCCTGCCCTAATCAAACCCTTTGTCCTCCTCTGCTGAGTTCTAAATTTCTCCCAGTCCCCGGGTTCACTGCTATTTCTGGCCAATTTGTATGCCACTTCCTTGGCTTTAATACTATCCCTGATTTCCCTTGATAGCCACGGTTGAGCCACCTTCCCTTTTTTATTTTTACGCCAGACAGGAATGTACAATTGTTGTAGTTCATCCATGCGGTCTCTAAATGTCTGCCATTGCCCATCCACAGTCAACCCCTTAAGTATCATTCGCCAATCTATCCTAGCCAATTCACGCCTCATACCTTCAAAGTTACCCTTCTTTAAGTTCTGGACCATGGTCTCTGAATTAACTGTTTCATTCTCCATCCTAATGCAGAATTCCACCATATTATGGTCACTCTTCCCCAAGGGGCCTCGCACAACGAGATTGCTAATAATCCTCTCTCATTACACAACACCCAGTCTAAGATGGCCTCCCCCCTAGTTGGTTCCTCGACATATTGGTCTAGAAAACCATCCCTTATGCACTCCAGGAAATCCTCCTCCACCGTATTGCTTCCAGTTTGGTTAGCCCAATCTATGTGCATATTAAAGTCACCCATTATAACTGCTGCACCTTTATTGCATGCACCCCTAATTTCCTGTTTGATGCCCTCCCCAACATCACTACTACTGTTTGGAGGTCTGTACACAACTCCCACTAATGTTTTTTGCCCTTTGGTGTTCTGCAGCTCTACCCATATAGATTCCACATCATCCAAGCTAATGTCTTTCCTAACTATTGCATTAATCTCCTCTTTAACCAGCAATGCTAGCCCACCTCCTTTTCATTTTATTCCATCCTTCCGGAATGTTGAATACCCCTGGATGTTGAGTTCCCAGCCCTGATCATCCTGGAGCCATGTCTCCGTAATCCCAATCACATCATATTTGTTAACATCTATTTGCACAGTTAATTCATCCACCTTATTACAAATACTCCTTGCATTAAGACACAAAGCCTTCAGGCTTGTTTTTTTAACACCCTTTGTCCTTTTAGAATTTTGCTGTACAGTGGCCCTTTTTGTTCTTTTTCTTGGGTTTCTCTGCCCTCCACTTTTCCTCATCTCCTTTCTGTCTTTTGCTTTTGTCTCCTTTTTGTTTCCCTCTGTCTCCCTGCATTGGTTCCCATCCCCCTGCCATATTAGTTTAACTCCTCCCCAACAGCACTAGCAAACACTCCCCCGAGGACATTGGTTCCGGTCCTGCCCAGGTGCAGACCGTTCGGTTTGTACTGGTCCCACCTCCCCCAGAACCGGTTCCAATGCCCCAGGAATTTGAATCCCTCCTTGCTGCACCACTGCTCAAGCCACGTATTCATCTGCGCTATCCTGCAATTCCTACTCTGACTTGCACGTGGCACTGGTAGCAATCCCGAGATTACTACTTTTGAGGTCCTACTTTTTAATTTAGCTCCTAGCTCCTTAAATTCATTTTGTAGGACCTCATCCCTTTTTTTACCTATGTCGTTGGTACCAATGTGCACCACGACAACTGGCTGTTCTCCCTCCCTTTTTAGAATGTCCTGCACCCGCTCCGAGACATCCTTGACCCTTGCACCAGGGAGGCAACATACCATCCTGGAGTCTCAGTTGCGGCCGCAGAAACGCCTATCTATTCCCCTCACAATTGAATCCCCTATCACTATCGCTCTCCCACTCATTTTCCTTCCCTCCTGTGCAACAGAGCCAGCCACGGTGCCATGAACTTGGCTGCTGCTGCCCTCCCCTGATGAGTCATCCCCCTCAACAGCACTCAAAGCAGTGTATCTGTTTTGCAGGGGGATGACCACAGCGGACCCCTGCACTACCTTCCTTGCACTATTCTTCCTGCTGGTCTTCCATTCCCTAGCTGGCTGTGGTTCCTTCTCCTGCGGTAAGACCAACTTGCTACGCGTGCTACTCACGTCGTTCTCGGCATCGTGGATGCTCCAGAGTGAATCCACCCTTCGCTCCAATTCCACAATGCGGTCAGTCAGGAGCTGGAGGCGGATACACTTCCTGCACACGTAGTCGCCAGGGACACTGGAGTCGTCCCTGAGTTCCCACATGGTACAGGAGGAGCATATCACGTGACCGAGCTCCCCTGCCATGACTTAACCCTTAGATACACTTAAATTGGCAACAATGTTAAAAGTTACTGACTGATAGAAAAAAAGAAAGAAAAAGAAAAGCTACTCACCAATCACCAGCCAATCACTTACCCCCTTGGCTGTGACGTCACCTTTCTGTTTCTTTCTACTTCTTTTTTGCCTTCCCCCTGTAGCTGCACCAGCTGGGCCTTTTGTAGGCCTCTCGCCGACCCCGGACTCACGTCTCTCCACGCACCTCCCGACGCCTCTCGTGGCCTTTTGTAGGCCTCTTGACGACCCTGGACTCACGTCTCTCTACGCACCTCCCGACGCCTCTCATGGCCTTTTGTTGGCCTCTCGCCGACCCTGGACTCACGTCTCTCCGATGCACCTCCCGACGCCTCTCGTGGCCTTTTGTAGGCCTCTCGACGACCCCGGACTCATGTCTCTCTACGCACCTCCCAACGCCTCTTGTGGCCTTTTGTAGGCCTCTCGACGACCCCGGACTCACGTCTCTCCACGCACCTCCCGACGCCTCTCGTGGCCTTTTGTTGGCCTCTCGCCGACCCCGGACTCACGTCTCTCCACTCCAGGTTCACTAGGTTGATTCTGGATATGAGAGAACTTATGAAGATAGGTTGAGTAGGTTGGGCCTATGCAAATTGAAGTTCAGAAGAATGAGAGGTGTTCTTATCGAAACATATTAGATAATGAGGGGCTCGACAAGATGGATGCAGAGAGGATATTTCCACTCATAGGTGAAACTAAAACTATGGGACATAGTCTCAGAATAAGGGGCTGCCCATTTAAAACTGAGATGAGGAGGAATTTCTTCTCTTAGAGGGTTGTAAATCTGTGGAATTCTCTGCCCCAGAGAGCTGTGGAGGCTGGGTCATTGAATATATTTAAGGCGGAGATAGACAGATTTTTGAGCGATAAGGGAGTAAAGGGTTATGTGGAGCAGGCAGGGAAGTGGAGTTGAGTCCATAATCAGATCTGCCATGATCTTATTGAATGGCGGAACACTCTCGAGGGGCCAAATGGCCTACTCCTGCTCCTATTTCTTATGTTCTTATGTAGATTGAGGAACCAACTCGGGAGCAGGCTACTTTAAATCTGGTATTGTGCAGTAAGAAAGGATTAATTAATAACCTTCTCGTAAAGGGGCCCTTAGGGATGAGTGACCATAATATGGTAACATTTTACACTAAGTTTGAAAGTGATTTAGTTAAATCCGAAAATGGGTCTTAAATCTAAACAAAGCAAACTACGTAGGTATGAGGTCGAGTTGGCTAAGGTCGATTGGGAAACTACACTAAAAAGTATGATGGTAGACGAGCAATGGCTCACATTTAAAGAATTAATACATCAATTACAACAAAGGTACATTCCTTTAAGGCACAAAAACCCCACAGGAAAAGTGGTCCAACCGTGGCTAACAAGAGAAGTTAAAGATAGTATTAGATCAAAGGAAGACGCTTATAATGTTGCCAAAAAGAGCAGCAAGCCTGAGGATTGGAAGGATTTTATAATTCAGCAAAGGAGGACCATGAAATTGAGAAAGAAAGAGAAAATAGAATATGAAAGTGAACTAGCGAGAGACATACAAACAGACTGTAAAAGCTTCTATAGGTATGTAAAAAGGTAAAGATTGGGAAAGTAAATATGGGTGCCCTACAGGCTGAGATAGGAGAAATTATAATGGGAATAAGGAATAGGCAGAGAAATTAAGCAAATACTTTTTGCCTGTCTTCACGGAATATGACACAAAAAAACTCCAGAAATAGTGGAGAAGCAAGGGTCTAGCGACCTCTTACAAGAGGATTTGAGTACAAGAGTAAAGATGTCTTACTGCAATTATATAGGGCCCTGGTGAGACCACACCTGGAGTATTGTTTACAGTTTTGGTCTCCTTACCTAAGGAAGGATATACTTGCCACAGAGGGAGTGCAACAAAGGTTCACCAGATTGATTCCTGGGATGGGAGGTTTGGAGAGATTGAGTAGATTAGGCCTATATTCTCTAGAGTTTAGAAGAATGGTGATCTCATTGAAATATACAAAATTCTTACAGGGCCTGACAGGGTAGATGTAGGGAGGATGTTTCCTCTGGCTGGGGAGTCTAGAACCAGGGGTCACAGTCTCAGAATAAGGGGTCGGTCATTTAGGACTGAGATGAGAAGAAACTTCTTCACTCAGACGGTGGTGAATCTTTGGAATTGTCTACCCCAGAGGGCTATGAATGCTCAGTCATCGAATATATTCAAGACAGAGATCAATAGATTTTTGAATATTAAGGGAATCAAGGGCTATGGGGATAGTGCAGAAAAGTGGAGTTGAGGTCGAAGATCAGCCATGATCTTATTGAATGGTGGAGTAGGCTCGAGGGGTCAAGGGGTATGTTCTTATGTTCTAACTTCTTTAGCTGGGGAAACAACATTAGCATCTATCCTGTCAACCCACCTTAGAATCTTATATGTTTCAATGAGATCACCTCTCATTCTCCTAAACGCCCGCCAAATCTACTCAATTTCTCTTCATAAGACAATCCTCTCATCCCAGGGATCAATCTTGTTAACCTTCATTGCACGTATAGGCAAGTATATTCTTCCACAGATAAGGAGACCAAAACTGTGCACAGTACTCCAGGTATGGTCTCACCAAAGCCCTGTACAATTGTAGCAAGGCTTCCTTCCCCTTGCACTCCAACCACCTTGCAATAAAGGCTAACATGCCATTTCCCTTCCTAATTGCTTGCTGTACCTGCATACTAACTTTTCGTGTTTACTATATGAATACACCTAAATCTCTCTGAATTCCAACATTTAAAAGTTTCTCACCATTTAAAAAAAATCATGGGCTAGACTTTCCACTATGATTGCTATTGCCCAAAAATAGGCGATATTTGCGGCCTTAAGTGTTTTTTTATTTTTCATGATTGCTGGAATATCGCCCATTTTAAAAAGCACTAGTTTTGCCTTTTTATTTTGGGCAATAGCCTTAGCGATGTGAAATGGGCCTTAGCAATGTATTCAGTCACGCAAGGCTAGCGTCCATAGCAACGGCTGTTCTGCGCATGTGCAGGTTTTTCTTTAGCAAAGAAGTTTTCCCATGATTTGGGAGTTCAGGGGTCATCTGCGCATGCTCAGAAGAGTGAAAGAGAGGGAGAGAGCGAAGGGGAGAGAGAACAAGCAGTGTGATATCTTCAGCATTCCATCTGAGTTGATAATTTTCATTGTAAAGCATTTTGAAGGATTTCATTGTAACTTGAGTAGTGACTCTGTTTTTCATAAACTTTATATAGTCATCTTAATCTTGGAGGTTTCTATATTAGTGGTACTGAAATATATCTAGTGATACAAGTGTGCAGCAGGGAGAAGGAGGGCGAAAGCCTTCTCAGATGAGATGAATGAGGCCCTCGTAAATTAGGTGGAAAATAGGTGGGGACAATTAACCCGGGATGGGCGTGGAAAACCTGCCCCCCCCAGGACCTATCAAAAATGATGCAGCGATATCGCCGCCATTGTATCATCTGTGGCTGACAATAGGCGTGAGGCAGACCAGCGCTGCAAGAGGTGGAACTGCCTGGTTGCTTTGGCAAGAATAAGTATTAAATTATTACATTTTAAATTGTAATGATCCACTGAATTAATTAGATGTAAATCTGCCGGATTGTAATTAAGCTGAGTAATCTTGGGTAGCTTCCCTGCGAAGATTTGCATTGGGGTCGGAACCTGTGCCCTTTAAGTCTAATTTTGCTCAGATGCCTTACATTTAATCAACAGTATTAATTATTATTATTTAAAGGAATGGCTGGAAACAGACAGACCGCAAACATTTCTGCCATGTTAGTTTAGAAGGAGAATTTTTGTGTGCCTTGAGCAAGTCTTTAACTTGGGCACCATTTTCTTTTTGGTTACGTTGGTGGATGGGGCACAACTGAGCCCTGAGGAGTCCTGTCACCTTTACCCAGACTGTGTAAATCTCTCCGGTTGCTGTCACTCACACAGTGACCCAACCCCTGGACTGGGGGAGAGCTGCCCTGGCTCACTGTCTGCCCTGGGACACTTTCGGACATTAGCTCCGGCCACACGAGGTCTCCAAGCACAGCCCATGGACACGGTGCCCCCTCCCATTATAGTCCTGTCATTGCTGAGCTCACCAGCGGTCCTGATTCCCCCCCCCGGGGGACCTTCATCGATTCAAATAAACCGCCTACCTCCCCTCAGGTACCGAATGACACGGCCCATGGATGGGGCTTTTCCTGGAGATTGTACACAAGATGTTTGGTGTCAAGCATTAGTTCCTATACACAATCTTATTGCATATTTTCTCTGAATGTAGATATTATAACCATGCATCCATTGTGGATACAAACTATATTAACATATAACGTTAAAAGTTATGGATGAATAGAATGTGGGGTGACTAATTGTGGATTACAATATCTTGTGTGTTTCCATAATAGTACCTAATCAATTACCATATGCTATGTTCTTGTCATGTTTGCAGAGGAAGATATCTAAGATTCATGTGGAGCAGAGGTGCATCGGAGGAGGGCCTGCTGAGCTCCACCCGCTCATGGACTTGGAGGAACGTGCTGCAGCACGAGTGGGCACCCACAATCGTTTTGCCACGCGTGGTGGTGCAAATCCCGTTGTTGCGTCACGTGAGTAATGTGTAACCCACTGATAATTTAAAGTAAGTTATTGGCATTTCATTCATTATAATATATGAATGATGTAATGTTATGCATGCAGCTTCTGTACTCTCAGGTTAATCATATGTGACGTTTCTCGTTCACATTTATTGCAGTAGTGTTGCTCCTCGTACATATGCCAGCGCAGCGCATGCATTCTCATGTCTACCCTTCTCTTTCAATAACCTCAATTATGTTTTGCAGTTACCCAGATGCATGGGCCACAAAGCGGGTGGAGGACAATTTCCAGCCCTTAGTTTCTTCATCTGAGTCATTAATATAGGTTGTAAACAATGGAGGCACAACCTCCGATCCTTGCGGCACCCCAGTACTTATAGCCTGCCGGTCTGAAAATGTCCCGTTTATCTCTACTCTATGCTTTCTGTCCATTAACAAATCCTCTATCCATGCTAATACATAATCCTCAACCCCTTGAGCCCTTATCTAGCATAACAACGTTTTAAGTGGCACCTTATTGAATGCCTTTTGGAAATCCAAATATACTACATCCACTGGTTTCCCTATATTTACCATGCTCATTACCTCCTCAAAAAATTCTCATAAACACCATTTCCCTTTCATAAAACTTCATTGACTCTGCCGAATCATGTTATGATTTTCTAAGTACCCTGTTGTCACTTCTTTAATAATTGATTGTGGCATTTTTCCAATGACTGATGTCAGGCTTACTGGCCTGTAGTTTGTGTTTTCTCTCTCTATCCTTTCTTGACTAATGGGGTTACATTTGCTACGCTCCAATCCACTGGGACCATTCTAGAATCTATGGAATTTTGTAAGATCACATCCAATGCACCCACTATCTCTGCAGCCGCTTCTTTTGGAACCCTAGGATGTAAGCCATCAGGTCCAGTGGATTTGTCATCTTTTAGACCCATTAGTTTCTCAAGTACTTTTTCGCTACTGGTATTAATTACTATGGGGGAGAAATTGGGCTACTTTGCGTCTCCCTTACAGAGCACAAATTTGTTTGCGACCGGTCGCGACGAGAACAGCGGCTCTCGCTAAATTCGGCCGGAGTTTTGTGCCGGTGGTAACAAGTTGTGCCCCCCCGCTGCGCCCGGCAATGCTGACGTTATCACTGTGCGCAGCGCCCTCGAATAACCACTGGCCCTCGCCCCTTGGTTGTGCGCCTGGTGCTGACAACGAGAGTTTCAGCAGTCGGGTTTCAGCCGGATGTTGGCTGGAGGAGCGTTATTTAAAGGCGCCATCATCCGGTTTAATTTTTGTTGGCCAATAATGATTCCTTCTTAGTTTCACATCGGCAGACATGCTTTTCGACCAATTTGAGCAATTTACAGTTCAAGCAGTGATCTGGCGCAGAAAGATTTATGACTCTCATTGACGGCAGATTTGAAACTCCAACATTTATATCGTTTCATGGGGGCTGTGCTGGCATTGGATTTCGCGCTGCAGTATCACCATCGGAGGCAACTGAGGCACCGAGAAAGAGTGCAAAATGTGGCCAGTGATAGGTGGGCCGACAGGCCTCTCAACAGGGGGCCTTACCCTCCATGCTATTCAGCAGCAGTTCTCCTACATCAATTTCACTGAGGAACATTGTGTTCGAAGGCTGCGCTTCATCAAGGACGTGGTCACGGAGCTCTGCCATTTCCTGCAACCAGACCTTGAGCCTCAGACCAGGGAGAGGACAGCTCTCTCAGTGTGAGTCAAGGTCACCATCGCGCTCACGTTCTATGCCAGTGAATCTTCCCAGTGTGAAACAAGGGATATCTCCATCATCTCCCAATTTGCCCTCCATTGCTGCATCCGCGAGGTCACAGATGCTCTGTACAGAAGGTGGAGAGACTACATTTCCTTCACTATCACCAGACAGAAGCAGCACGAGCATACTTGTGGCTTTGCCAGGATAGTGGGCTTTCCCATAGTGCAGGGCACCATTGACTGCACCCAGGTCGCTTTGCGGGCACTGCATAGCAATCCTGAGGTATTCTATAACAGCAAAGGCTACCGCTCACTGAATGTGCAGTTGGTGTGCGACCACACACGCCGAATCCTCACCGTCAATGCCCGCTATCCTGGCAGAAGCAACGATGCATTCACCATGTGCCAGACCGATGTGCCAGCTCTGTTCCAGCCACCACATCAAGTTTGCAGCTGGCTGGTCGAAGACAAGGGCTAACCGCTCTCCATCCGGGGCTCATGACTCCCCTTCATACCTCCAACACTCCTGCCCAGCACTCATACAATGAGAGCCATGCTGCCACCAGGAACATCATTGAGCAGACCATCAGAGTGCTCAAGCAATGGTTCCACTGCCTTAACCACTCAGGAGGAGTCCTCCAGTACTTGGCTGAGCGGGCGTCCCTTTTTGTCGTCGTCTGCTGCATGCTGCACAACTTGGCCATCATGAGGGTGCAGCCATTGCCACCAGGCATAGCTCCACCACCTCAGGAGGAGGACGAGGGCGAGGAGGAGCAGGAGGAGGAGGAGGAGGAGGATGGGAACGAGGATGGGGACGAGCAGCAGCAGCAGAACGCTGGAGGAGCCAGGCATTCAATCGGACTTCTGCAAGGGTGGTCCGCGATCACCTCATCAAACTTCGGATCCAATGAATTCCAGGCCTCTTCCCAGTTGCTCTGCACGTCCCCAACATTACATTTCCACTTCCATACCACAGTCCCAAAACTGAAATGAGACACAGCACCGAATATGAAACATTCCAGTAAAATTTAATCCAAAAACATTAACCACATATATATATAACAATTACATTTACTATTCACACTTGTGCAAAACCCTATATCCCCTCATAACACTGCCTTTCCCTATTCTCCTGCTCCTATGTAGTGTTTCCCCAGTGCTGCAGCAGGGCTGGTGGAAGGCTGCTGAGTGTCAGGGCCAGAGACTATGGCCTTGCAGAACTCCTCGACAATCTTTGGGCCTGGGGGGTGCTGGCTGTAGACTGCGCCACCTCAGGCTGGGAGGCGGCAGTCTGGGCTGGCTCACTGACAGGCAGCGACAAGTGCAATGGCAGTGTGGCAGTAGTTGGATCAGGAATGCTGTCCTCCACTGACTCAGTGCCACTCCCCTGGGGCAGCATCTCAGCATCGACTGTGGTGGACTCAGCACCAATAGGAGCAATCGGAGCACGCGTGGCATCCAGTTGAGACAGCATGAGAGCAGTCTGAGCTTTGATGTCACCAACCATTGTCTGCATTACAGCACTAAGACGTTGAGTTGCTTCCTTCTGTGCTGCAATGGAAGCTGCCAAGTTGCCCATGACACCCGTCATGAGGTCTGGGTCTCCTCGGTCTTTCTGGGAGTCCACCATCGTCTGCAGACTGGAAATGATGAGCTCCATGGTGTGCGCAGAGCTCTGTGTAATTTTGGAGGCGGACTCCTCCATATTCCTTACCATTGCCGAGAGGCTCTCAGGCACCCTAGCCATTGGGAGTGCATGGCCATCACCCCTGTTATGAATGCCTCCCTATCGATTCCTGTGCAGCAGAACTCGCACATGAACTCGCCCTCAGGGGAGCTGGCTCCCGAGGTACCCTTTCCTCTTGGCCTTGCTGCAGCCCGCTCATGATACTTAAGGGGTTGACAGTGGATGGGCAATGGCAGACATTTAGAGACCGCATGGATGAACTACAATTGTACATCCCTATCTGGCGTAAAAATAAAAAAGGGAAGGTGGCTCAACCATGGTTATCAAGGGAAATCAGGGATAGTATTAAAGCCAAGGAAGTGGCATACAAATTGGCCAGAAATAGCAGCGAACCCGGGGACTGGGAGAGATTTAGAACTCAGCAGAGGAGGACAAAGGGTTTTGATTAGGGCAGGGAAAATAGAGTACGAGAAGAAGATTGCAGGGAACATTAAGACAGACTGCAAGAGCTTCTATAGATATGTAAAGAGAAAAAGGTTAGTAAAGACAAACGTAGGTCCCCTGCAGTCAGAATCAGGGGAAGTCATAATGGGGAACAAAGAAATGGCAGACCAATTGAACAAGTTCTTTGGTTCGGTATTCACTAAAGAGGACACAAACAATCTTCTGGATAAAAAAGGGGTCAGAGGGTCTAGTAAGAAGGAGGAACTGAGGGAAATCCTTATTCGTCGGGAAATTGTGTTGGGGAAATTAATGAGATTGAAGGCCGATAAATCCCCAGGGCCTGATGGTCTGCATCCCAGAGTACTTAAGGAGGTGGCCTTGGAAATAGCGGATGCATTGACAGTCATTTTCCAACATTCCATAGACTCTAGATCAGTTCCTATGGAGTGGAGTGTAGTCAATGTAACCTCACTTTTTAAAAAAGGAGTGAGAGAGAAAACAGGGAATTATAGACCGGTCAGCCTGACGTAGGTAATGGGTAAAATGATGGAATCAATTATTAAGGATGTCATAGCAGCGCATTTGGAAAGAGGTGACATGATAGGTCCAAGTCAGCATGGATTTGTGAAAGGGAAATCATGCTTGACAAATCTTCTGGAATTTTTTGAGGATGTTTCCAGTAGAGTGGACAAGGGAGAACCAGTTGATGTGGTGGTATTTGGACTTTCAGAAGGCTTTCAACAAGGTCCCACACAAGAGATGAATGTGCAAAATTAAAGCACATGGGATTGGGAACTGGATTGAGAACTGGTTGGCAGACAGGAAGCAAAGAGTAGGAGTAAATGGGTACTTTTCAGAATGGCAGGCAGTGACTAGTGGGGTACCGCAAGGTTCTGTGCTGGGGCCCCAGCTGTTTACATTGTACATTAATGATTTAGACGAGGGGATTAAATGTAGTATCTCCAAATTTGTGGATGACACTAAGTTGGGTGGCAGTGTGAGCTGCGAGGAGGATGCTATGAGGCTGCAGAGTGACTTGGATAGGTTAGGTGAGTGGGCAAATGCATGGCAGATGAAGTATAATGTGGATAAATGTGAGGTTATCCACCTTGGTGGTAAAAACAGAGAGACAGACTATTATCTGAATGGTGACAGATTAGGAAAAGGGGAGATGCAATGAGACTTGGATGTCATGGTACATCAGTCATTGAAGGTTGGCATGCAGGTACAGCATGGTCTCCTAACTTGAGGAAGGACATTCTTGCTATTGAGGGAGTGCAGCTAAGGTTCACCAGACTGATTCCCAGGATGGCGGGACTGACATATCAAGAAAGACTGGATCAACTGGGCTTGTATTCACTGGAGTTCAGAAGAATGAGAGGAGATCTCATAGAAACGTTTAAAATTCTGACAGGTTTAGATAGGTTAGATGCAGGAAGAATGTTTCCAATGTTGGGGAAGCCCAGAACCAGGGGTCACAGTCTAAGGATAAGAGGTAAGCCATTTAGGACGGAGATGAGGAGAAACTTCTTCACCCAGAGAGTGGTGAACCTGTGGAATTCTCTACCACAGAAAGTTGTTGAGGCCAATTCACTAAATATATTCAAAAAGGAGTTAGATGTAGTCCTTACTACTAGGGGGATCAAGGGGTATGGCGAGAAAGCAGGAATGGGGTACTGAAGTTGCATGTTCAGCCATGAACTCATTGAATGGCGGTGCAGGCTCGAAATGCCGAATGGCCTACTCCTGCATCTATTTTCTATGTTTTCTATGTCTATCCCTGGTGCATCACCCAGTGCAGATTCCTCTACTAAACTTGCCTCTAAAAATCTCTGAGGTGGTGCTTGTGGGTGAGAGAGGCAGTGACACAGTGCTTGGGTCCTCCTCCTCTTCTCCTTCCTCACTCTCAGTGGGAGGCTCAAGAACAGGCTGGTCATCTGGTTGGTGATAATCTTAAAGTATAAGGCACAGGACTCTCGTTAAGGTGAGGACAGGGAGGCAGGAAAGGAGCTGGAAAGTGATAAAGCCTTCTGGTGTGAGGGGGAAGTGGGATGAGAAAAGGAGAGGGGATGAAGATACCATTGTTGCCCCCAGCGGGGTCGAGGTCATCGAAGGCCACGGCACCCACCAGCTGCTGCCCAATCAGTCGCAGCACTTGTTCCTCCAGGTCTGAGAGCTTCTGGAGCAGAGGTTCACCACTGCCTGTCCTCTGCTACACCCTCCTATGTGGGCCATCTTGGCCTGCAAAATAAATGAATGTGTGTGAATCAGACACCAACTATGTGTCTGGGAGAGATGCCTTCCATCGTTGAATAGCTGTAAATGTAGGCAAGGCGTGAGATGAGGATGTGAGTTTGAGTAGGTGCAGATGTTTGGTGGGTGAGTGATGCTTTGCGCAGTGTACACAGACAGAGGTTCAGATGCTGCTATGTAGGACCCTGTTGAAGCATGTACTCACCTTGACCACCTGACTGAGGTCGTTGAATTTTTTACAACACTGTGTCAGGCTGCGTAGGATGACACTACTGGCCGAGACTTCCACATCCCTCCACTTCCCTCCACATTGCCCTGAAGACCAGGGGCAATGGCCTCCTTCCACTGGCTGGGAACAGCACTTCCCTTCTTTGCTCTACTGCAGCCACCAATGCCTCCAATGCAACATCAGTGAACCAACGAACTCTCTGCCTGGGATTTGGGTTTTGAGCAGCCATAGCCATGAGGTGTTTCAATTTCACGCAGGTTACCTTCAGTTCCAGGAATGCTGAATATGATCAGCTGTACATTGATACAATCTTCCCTTTCAGAGCTGGAATAAGTCAATGTGAATGATTGAAGGATGATTGCTAAATGCAATTCACCTGAAATTCGGTAATGCATTGGTGGTAGTGCCCCTGCAGCACCCCACTGAGCTGATTAGTGCTTGATTTATCGCCCCTCTTTCTTCCTGGGGTGCTAAAGCCTAACTTAGAAGTTCTGAATCTTTAGCGCCTGGTGCTAACATTTCAAAATTTCAAAAGTTAATGCCCAATTTCTCCCCCAATTTCCTCACTCTCATTAGCCCCTTGGTTCCCCACTATTTTCGTATGCTTTTTGTGTCTTCTACTGTGAAGACAGATACAAAATATTTGTTTAATGTCTCTGCTATTTCCTCATTCACCAGTATATTATCTTCTGTAAGCGTCTAAGGGACCAATGCTTACTTTAAGTACTGTCTTCCTTTCTACAATCTGTTTTTATATTTCTTGCTAATTTACTCTGATATTCTATTTTCTCCCTTTTTATCAATTTTTTGTTAATCCTTCACTGGTTTCTAAAGCTCTCCCAATCCTCAAGTTTACCACTATTCTTCACAAAATTATAAGTTTGGGGCTAAAAATTGATTGTGGCTTGGTTTGAGTCGGTGACACTGCCTGGTCGCTAACTTTAGTGGCGGGCGATGTTTACCGCTTCCAACTGGAATATTCATATTTATTAAGACCTTGGGGGAGGGTAATGTCATGTATCTCACATTACTGTATATAACTGTATCTTACCATGCTATACATGACTGTAACTGGATATGACCTGTAACAATAAGCATACCTTACCACCAGGGGTGCACTTGCAGGAGACGCTCCATACCTGTCCCACTGAGGTATATAAAGGGAGATCTCAGGCAAGTGCAGCACTGGAGAGCTGTGAATTAAAGGTGCAGGTCCTGAGTGACCTTGACTTCAGCATGTGTCTCGTGTAAGTCAGTACATTAGAGTCAGGACTTAACAGTGGCGACGAGTTACGGGATCACAGAATCCACAGAATGGCTACCAACAGCTCAGATGAGAAATACAATGCTGGAGACAATTGGGATGACTTTATAGAAAGGCTCCAGCAAAGCTTTGTGACCAAAGACTGGCTGGGCGACGATAAGGCAGACAAGAGAAGAGCCCATCTTTTGACCAGCTGTGGCTCGAAAACATACGCTTTAATGAAAGACCTGCTGGCACCCGAGAAACCAGCAAGTAAGTCATTTGAGGAGTTGAGCACACTGGTGAGAGACTACCTGAAGCCAGCGAGCAGCCTACACATGGCCAGACACAGGTTCTACAACTACAGACGCTTCGTGGGCCAAAGCATACCCGACTTCGTGGCGGAACTTCTGAGGCTGGCTAGTTCATGTAAGTTCCCTGATGAACTAAGGAAAGAAGTACTGAGAGACTTTTTTATTGAAGGAATAGGCCACGCAGGCATATTCCGAAAGCTTACAGAGACGAAGAACTTGATTCGAGAGGCAGCAGCACTGGTCGCACAGACATTCTTGGCAGGCGAAGAAGAAACGAGGCTGATCTATACTTCAGGTACAACAACAAATGAGGCATCGGAACAAGGGGTTCACATTGTGAAACAAACCGCTACCCCCACACATAGACAAAGGCAGGAGAGCAGGCCTTCAACAGCAGACAGTGGCGCCAGAAGCCATCAAAATCAAGGGCCACATGAACGGCCGATCACACCTCATCAACCCACAATGGAAGCAATCAACAACAGATTGAGAGAAGCTCAAGGGAGGTCAGCCAGATGCAGCTCATCCTTCGGAAACAATGGAAATGGTCTGTGTTGGAGATGTGGGGGAAGGCACTCAACCAGGGTGTGTCGATTTCAGCATGCCGTTTGCAGAAACTGCAACTACACAGGGCATCTGGCTCGCATGTGCAGAAAAACAGCAGCTCAGCTGGTATACGAATCGGAAGGGTCGGAAAGCGAACCAAAAGACGGTTGGAACAGTGTACGGGATGCCGAGGTACAGCGGGTTAACACGATCAATGTCCACTGTTCTTACACCAAGACGCCTCCAATTATGATGAGGGTTCTACGCAGCGGGATACCCGTCAACATGGAACTGGACACGGGGGCCAGTCAATCCCTCATGAGCGTTCAACAATTTGAACAGCTGTGGCTGCACAAAAGCAACAGATCAAAACTCACAAAGATCAACACCAAACTAAGGACCTATACTAAAGAAATTGTTGCAGTCCTTGGCAGCGCCATGCTCTCGGTCACACACAAAGGAATGGTGAACCGACTTTCCCTGTGGATTGTCCCCGGGGATCTCCCAGCCCTGTTGGGGAGAAGCTGGCTAGCAGAACTTAATTGGAAATGGGATGATGTTCACGCCATGTCATCAGAGGAACGGACCTCCTGCTCAACAGTTCTAAGCCGTTTTGAACATCTCTTTCAGCCAGGTGTGGGCACCTTCAAAGGGGCTAAAGTTAGAATCTACAACACACAGAATGCCAGACCGGTCCATCACAAGGCTAGAGCTGTGCCTTATGTGATGAGGGAAAAGATTGAAAACGAACTGGACCGGTTTCTGTGGGAAGGCATAATTTCTCCCGTGGAATTCAGCGACTGGGCAAGCCCCATCGTCCCCGTCATAAAGCCTGATGGATCCGTGCGAACCTGTGGGGATTACAAGTCTACCATAAACAGAGTCTCCCTACAGGACCAATACCCGCTGCCCAGAGCGGAGGACCTATTTGCCACATTGGCTGGAGGAAAACTTTTCTCGAAACTTGACCTCACATCTGCGTATATGATGCAAGAACTGACCGAAGAGTCTAAGCTACTCACCACCATTAAAGCACATCAAGGCCTTTTTGTGTACAATCGATGCCCATTCAGCATCAGGTCAGCAGCTGCTATATTCCAGCGCAACATGGAGAGTCTGCTCAAGTCCATCCCGGAGACGGTTGTGTTTCAAGATGACATACTCATCACAGGCAGGGACACCGACTCTCATCTCCGCAATCTTGAGGAAGTACTAAGTCGATTGGATTGGGTAGGCCTAAGAGTTAAGAAATCCAAGTGTCTGTTTCTTGCGCCTGAGGTTGAATTTTTGGGCAGAAGGATTGCCGCTGATGGAATCCGCCCAACAGAGTCCAAAACCGAAGCGATTCGCCTGGCACCCAGGCCCCGGAATGTCTCGGAATTGCGCGCCTTTCTCGGGCTACTCAATTACTTTGGGAACTTTATGCAGAACTTGAGCACGCTGCTGGAGCCCCTCCACGTGCTACTCAGAAAGGGGTGCGATTGGTTTTGGGGGACGCCCAAGAACGCGCCTTCAATAAGGCACGCAACCTTCTATGTTCCAAGAGTGCTTTAGCCTTTTTTGACTCAGGTAAAAAGTTAGTCCTTACGTGTGATGTGTCAGCATACGGGGTCGGGTGCGTTTTACAACACGTCAATGATGCGGGTAAATTGTAGCCCGTTGCTTATGGCTCCAGGTCACTTTTGCGGGCGGAGCGCGGGTATGGTATGGTTGAGAAGGAGGCGACATGTATGATGTCAAAAAGATACACCAATACCTTTTCGGGGCCAAGTTTGAATTAGAAACCGACCACAAACCCCTCACATCCCTACTCTCCGAGTGCAAGGCAATCAACGCCAACGCCTCGGCGCGCATTCAACGGTGGGCACTCATTCTGGCAGCTTACGACTACACGATAAGGCACAGACCAGGCACAAACAACTGTGCCGACGCGCTTAGCAGGCTACCCCTGGCGACCACAGAAGGGTCCCACGAACAGGACTGTGAGATGGTCATGGCAATCAATGCCTTTGAATCCAAAGGTTCGCCGATGATGCTCGCCAAATCAGAGCCTGGACAACCAGCGACCCCACGTTATCTCCAGTTCAAAGATGCATTTTAACTGGTGACTGGGCAGAGGTTCGCAATGCCTGCCCCGAGGAGGTCAAACCCTTCCATAGGCGCATGCATGAACTCTCACTACAGGCAGACTGCCTGATGTGGGGCAGCCGAGTAGTTATGCCCTTACGAGGCAGGGAGGCGTTTGTCTGGGAGCTCCATTGCGAGCACCCGGGGATTGTCCTTATGAAGGCCATAGCCAGATTTCATGTCTGGTGGCCTGGCATTGACGCGGACTTGGAGCTCTGCATCCATCGATGCACCATTTGTGCCCAACTCAGTAATGCCCCCAGGGAGGCCCCCCCTAAGCCCCCGGCCCTGGCCCACCAAACCGTAGTCGCGGGTGAATGTAGACTATGCAGGCCCATTCATGGGCAAAATGTTTCTCGTAGTCGTTGATGCATTTTCAAAATGGATCGAGTGCACCATTTTAACCTCAAGCACCACCTCCACCACTGTGGAGAGCCTTAGAACCATGTTTGCAACGCACGGCATTCCTGACATATTGGTCAGTGATAATGGTCCGTGCTTCACCAGCTGAGAATTTCACGATTTTATAGTTGACCACGTTATAAATCACGTTAAGACGGCACCTTTCAAGCCAGTCTCCAATGACCAGGCGGAGCGAGCAGTGCAGATCATTAAACAAGGCATGCTCAGAATCCAAGGTCCCACGCTGCAGAGCCACCTGTCGCGATTGCTGCTGGCATACAGATCTCGTCCGCATTCGTTGACTGGGGATCCCCCCACGCAACTATTGATGAAACGAACCTTAAAGACCAGGCTCTCATTAATCCTCCCAGACATGCATGAAATTGTTGAGGCTAAGCGTCAAAAGCTAACTGAGTACCATGACCGAATTTTGACGGGGAGGTGGAATGAGATAGGGGACAAAGTGTTTGTGCTAAACTATGGCCGGGGTCCCAAATGGCTTGCAGGGACAGTAACAGACAAAGAGGTAAACAAGCTACTGGTTGTACAAATGGACAATGGCCAAACCTGCCGGAGGTATGTAGACCAAGTAAAAAGTAGATTCACTGATAACATTGAAGAACCAGAGGCAGACTACAATGTGGAACTCACACCGCACCTGGTGGACAGACAGGTGGAACAACCTAAGGAAAGGGCAGTCTCAACAGACAGCCCAGGCGAGATACCAGCAATCACACCGAACAAAACAGACAGCCCAGGCGAGATACCAGCAATCACACCGAACGAAACAGACAGCCCAGGTGAGATACCAGCAATCACACCGAACGAAACAGACAGCCCAGGCGAGATACCAGCAATCACACCGAACGAAACACAGGCGCCAAGGCAAACAACTGAACCACAACTAAGACGCTCCACGCGAGAGCGCAGACCACCTGAGAGACTGAATCTATAAAGGCAATAAGACCCTGGGGGAGGGTGATGTCATGTATCTCACATTACTCTATATAACTGTATCTTACCATGCTATACATGACTGTAACTGGATATGACTTGTAACAATAAGCATACCTTACCACCAGGGGTGCACTTGCAGGAGACACTCCATACCTGTCCCACTGAGGTATATCAAGGGAGGTCTCAGGCAAGTGCAGCACTGGAGAGCTGTGAATTAAAGGTGCAGGTCCTGAGTGACCTTGACTTCAGCATGTGTCTCGTGTAAGTCAGTACATTAGAGTCAGGACTTAACAGGGGTAAAGAGTTTTTCCTGGAGGTAGCAACCAGTGGGGACAGCCTGAGTGCAGTACTGCTCCAAGAGCGGCACGACCGGCTGAGACCAGTGGTCTACTCCTCCAGGATACTTACAGACATGGAGAAGGGATACTCCAACTGTGAGCGGCACCTCCTAGCCACTCACTGGGCTGTGGAAAGATCACTGATCTTCACAGGGGGGTCGCCTAGCACACTCCTTACCAACCATACGCCCACCCAAATGCTCCTGGACGGGAGAATCAAGGACGGGACAGTGAGCAGTGCCTGCATTGCACGCTGGACCCTACTCCTCTCTCAAATGGACCGAAGAGTAAAGGGTCTCTGCGAGCCAAGACTCGCAGCCAACATGATTTATCCAGGGACAGCCCACCGGTGTTCTGTAGAAGGGGTATGGGAAATTAACATAGACTTTCGGGCTGGGTTACACCCCACAGGCCGAGAGATCTATGCGGACGGTTCAAGCAGGTTTTCTGTGGGTGAACGACTCACAGGCTGCGGAGTTTATGACCCCGAGACAGGCATTGCCCTGGCGATTAAACTCCCCAGTACTATGAGCGCCCAGCACCCTGAACTGTCTGCGGTGGTGTATGTAGTCACACACCCCGAAGAATTCCCTATCCCACACACGATTTGCTCGCATATTGTTCACATGCAATTCGTGTACGGAGTACCTGGCTATTTGGTCCCGCCGCGGATACACATCCGCAGACAGGAGACCGGGCAATTAAGCCCCTACTGGAAAAGATCATGAAAGCCGTAGGGGAGGAAGGGAATATCTATATACATAAGGTGAAGGCACATTCCACTACAGAACCCCATAGCGAGGGAAACCAGCAGGCTGACATGTTAGCCAAGCAAGGGGCCCGCACGGGCAAGCTCTGGGATCCGTACAACCCAGGACCCATCGCAGCAGTCAGGGGCAGGATTGGGATGGCAGGGAAGGCAGGGATAGCTTTGCCCTCGGACCTAAAAACGGTCCAGACCCAAGACCCCGTTCTCAAAACTGTCCTGAACACGCTAGCTAAAGGGGAAAGGATAGATGGCCTGTACGGCACCGCAGCAATTGCCATTAAAGAAGGCATGCTGTTCAGGGGGGAGCAATGAGTAGTACCGCAACAACACCGGAGAGAATTCCTCCAGCTGGCCCATGAGGGTCCAGGAGCAGGACACCCCGGACCTGAGACCACTTGGCAACGAGTGGAACAGGCAGGGTGGTGGCCAGTACTCAGGGAAGACGTCCGCGAGTTCTGTGCTGGCTGTCTGGTGTGCGCGGCCAACAATCCCGACCCCCAGAAAAGAAAGGTGTCTATGGGACATATCAGGAGGGTAGAGGGACCCTGGCAGTTGATCCAAATCGATTACATCGGGCCCCTACCCACTACCCAGGGAGGCTACAAGTACTGCTTAGTATTGGTGGACATATTCACCAAATGGGTGGAAGCCTTCCCATGCTGAACAGCCACTGCCCTGGGAACAGCCAGGATCCTGGTCAGAGAAGTGTTCGCCCGATGGGGACTACCACAATACGTGGAGTCCGACCAAGGGAGTCACTTCACCGGGCAGTTGATGCAGGAGACCCTCAAGTTACTCAGCATCAAAGAAAAATGGCATGTCGCCCACAACCCACAGTCATCCGGGCCTGTGGAGCGGTTAAACCGCACTATCAAAGAAAGGCTGCGCAAAGAGACAGGGGACTCACCCAAAGGGTGGGTAAAGGTCCTACCGCTAGTCCTCATGGGGATCCGGGCCAGCCGGTCAAAGAGCACGGGGTACTCCCCGTACGAGCTCATGACCGGCAGAGCCATGCCAACACCCACCCATGTGTTAGCCCCGGTACTCACAGAGGGTCAGCTGAGGGAAGCGAGCCGAGACAGCTTTGTCAAGAATCTGTTCGAACACCTTAAACAGATTCACTGGCGGGCTGCTAACAACATGGGAAAACAGCATCGGAGCAACCGTATGCTGCTAGAGCCCCGCAAACACCATGAGTGGGAGATTAGGGACCAGGTTATGGTAAAGAACTACGCGAGAGAGGGGTGTCTTTGAGGCACTGTACATGGGACCGTACCACATTGTCGACAAGGCAAGCCCCATGGTCTATGTCATAAAAATGTCCCGCCCTACCAAGTGGTTCCATATAAATCAGTGCAAACTTTTCAACCCAGGGGCTGCAGCAAAACGTAAGGGACAAAATGTACCAAAGACAAGGACCCCCAGCCAGCAGCCCCCGACTGTGGAATTCCCACAGGGGACGTGGCAGACCCACAGACTACACCTAGAGGGGCGGTGGACTGTGTTACTGGAGAAGCTGTCCCCCCAATCATTTGGGACTTGGGCGCGCCCCCAGTAGCCAGAGCCTTAAGAAGGACTCCCCGCACACTATGGCCAAAGACACCGTGGTCACCAGCGCTCCAATTTGAATGGTTCAGCCCTAGGAAAGGGACCAGCCGCAAAAGGGTACCTAAGGTCAGGGACCAGCCCACGAGCAGGAACACCCAGCCAGTAGCCTCGGGCAACGAGGTTCCCTCAGAAGAGATAGCGGTGGACCAGCCACCAAGTAAGAGTCCCCAGCCTGTAGACTTTGACCAGGCAGAACAACCCCCAGGGGAAGAAACGAACCAGGCAGTCACCCCCAAAGGAGGTGCTGCAGCACCAGAGGGAACGTTCCCCCGATAGTGTGGGACTCAAACCCACCTCCGGTCAGGACACTCTGGGTCTGGCGGTACAGGCCGACCTATTACCGGCCTCGCTGGACATCCAGCAGAAAAAGAAGAAAGAAGGCAGGAATTAACCTGGCCACCCGGAGACGGGTGGCAGATGTACATATATAGTACCATATGAATTTAAGAATGTTTAGTGAATAATTTAGAATAGTGTAAGATTATGTGTAATGTTAAATATATATGTATTAGTTAACTGGAGTAAGGAAAAGAATCTACCTGTGCAGCTATTAAAAGAGGCGCAGGCCGGGTCACACCCGGGAATAAGAAGAATCTACTGGTATAACTATTAAGGGATGCACCGGTGAGATAACAAGCAAAACGGCTGTGAGATAAAAGTTAGAAGCAGACAACAGTCCACAAGGAACTGAATAAGACAGCCAGTCAATTAAAGACTATACTATGTCTGAAAGGAAGAGAGCCCTATTTGGAACTTGGTCACCTTTGTCAAGCCAGAGAGCTTTCTCAGGGCGAGACAATCTGTTTTATGTGCCCCTACAGGAAAGAGGACAGTATGAGAAGGATCCTGTTCCTGCTCGCCTTGATAAGGATGAGCAGCGGAGACCGAGGAGACGTGGAAGAATCCCTCATTTACAGATGTTCAGGAGAAAGAGCACCGATCGTAACTGCCGGGAGTGGCACCCCAGGCGTGGAAGAACTCGCCGTTTACGCCCACGAGGGAAGATGGCCAGGGTGGCTGGGATCTAATTCTACCCGCTACTCCAGCCAGGCAAGTTTTACCTACGGGGAGGCCTCACTTCCATGCCCTCAGATACGGATCATCGCTGCCCGAGTCAGTGTTACAGAGGAAAAACGTGTATGTTTGACTTGCAAAGGAAAGATTCCCCTGGGAAGATGGTGGTGGCTCAGAAAACTCAGCAAGGACACATAAGACCAGGAATCGAACTGGGAAAGACTCGGTAATGATACGTACTGTACAATCACGGGGACACAGGGAGGAGTAAAAGTGTGTTAGGACAAATGGTGGGAATCCGAACAAGGAATTTACGTTTGCATGTGGGGGATCAGAGAATATGTGTCCCGCAGGCATATCGATCGCCTTCGCCAGGCAATGGCAAGTTGAAGGGGAAGGGATGGGGTGGAATTCTAGCCTACACGGGTGTGCGCTCCCACACTCCCCACTCCCAATTAACGCCACTGAACTAAGAGCACACATTAAGAAACCCCTGCCCACAACCCCACCAATACGCACAGTAATAGAAAGGTGTCCTACCACCACCAAGGGACCTGGGAACAGATTAGTATTGGTACTGAGCGAAAAGGTGTTACACCAGGGGGTACACTATGCAGTAGCTTCAGTAATTTTAAACCTTACTGAAGTACACCTACCTGCATGGTGCCCGAAGGAAACAGAGCTGCTATACCAGGCCCTACTTAGAGACATGTTCAAGAAGTTTTTTGAGTTAGACTTTTGAAATGTAGATAAAGCAGATCTATACCCCTAAATGCTAGAGACACCATGGGCTTGAGAAGACCTAGAAGGGGAATCATAAACGACGTTTTCACTGCCTACAATACAGGATCCTCTGTAATAAATAGCCTAGATGACATAGCACTACAAACACAGATAAACGGTTTAAAGAACCAATTGAGAAAAATCCTGAAACAAGAGAACACAGTAGTAGGTTCAGAACTCCACGAGGACCAGGCTATGACTGTCCATTTAAAAGAAATAGTGGCTGAGCTGGAAAAAAATGCACAGACAGTGAATGCACTCATGCAGGAGGATAGAAACGCTTTGGACCAGGCTGCTCAGAACGAGGTGTCCGGACTGTATGGGGCATGGTTGTTGGACGAGGGCCGCAACAACCTGGAGGACTTAAAACAAGGTTTAGTCCCCTCTTGGATCAGGAACAAGCACCTCGCAGCCCTCCACCCATACAGCAATTCATTAAGCCCGTGCCAGCTCCGCCTAGCCTCTGAAACCTACCCTGTCCCAGTAGACTGTGGGAAATCTAACCACACCATTATGGGAATTGTACTAAGGATGCTGGTCATGGGTGGGACAGCCCGACCCGCACCGGTATACCAGATGGAAAACACTGGAGTTATTCAGGGAGGTGAACACATTCGTTTCACAGCGGTCCCACCCTATGTCATAAAATGGGAGCACGCTGTAACAGGTACTGACCTCTCTGGGTGCCGGAGCCGGGGTGCACACGTAATACTGTGTCCCCAGTACTTGAGTGCCCATTCACAGTCACATTGTGGGTTTAAAGCTGTTGGTGCACAGCCTATTAACTGCACCATGGAGGTAATGTCACAAGACCATGTCCCTCCACAGATAGCATACATAGGGGGTGGGACATATTGTGTCACCACCAGTGCGCCCCACTACCAACATGGACACTTCTGGTGTCCGGTGAGTGACAGCAGTTTTTGCTTCAAACCTGAGGCATCAGTTCAAGTGGCCCAGAAACGGATTGTCCCTATTCCTGAACCCTCCACTGTTCACCTCACTGTGAAGGAAAACATTACAAACCTGCAGGATTATGTTGTACATTTTGGTTATGCAATTGCTCATCTACCCAAACATCTTACCGCTCTGCTAAAAGCTGTAATTATCTCACAAAAACACTTCTACACTCTAGAACAGAAAACAATTGAGATAGGGAAAAAGATTCTCGAGATCACAACTCCACCTTGATGGGACCTTTTCAGAAATACAGAAGTCCCAGTCTGGATCCGAATCGCTTCCCACACTTTAGTTATCTGTCAACTCGCGATTATTCTTTACTTATGGTGTCTCACTTGCCGAGTGAAATGCAGAGGCCATCAGGTCAGGCACCAAAGGGTGCTGTATGCTCCTTGGCCGAAGTTGGGAATCGTGCAGGGAGGGGTGACACCATACTACCATGTTTAATTTGTGATTGATTTTACCTGTTGTAAACCGCAAAATATCGAGTGTTGTAAGAGCGTTACTTAAAATGTGTTTGACCATGTACCTTTATTTTTACTGAACTTAAAACGTGTTTGACTGTGTGCTTTTATTTTACTTTACTTAAGGTTGTGTTTGACTGTATACCGTTATTTTACTGTGAAACCAAGTAAAGGAGGGGCATCGTACCCCCTCTATGCTGCAACCGAATCGTAGTGATTGTATTCTCCTGTAAATTGCACTGCATTTCAACGGGGGTTGCACATTAATGCTGAGCTAGTATAAATGCAGGGAAGGTTGACTCTCGGGATCAGAAATTTTGCTTACCTTGTTTGCCACTCAAGAGTGTGGAGTGTCAACTGGGGGGACTGAAGAATGCAAAATTCACGAGAATCGCCCCCAGTGTTTGGGCTCATTCGAAAGGAAATTTAATTCGGGACTATCTACCGGAAAGTTTGAAATCCTAAAGTGCTTATGGAAGAAACTACAAACTTTAATCGAATTTTGAACTTTTACAAGACAAGTTTAAGCCTGTGGGTGGGCCTAAAGAACTAAAGAAGCCCACTTGATTATTGGAACTGTCTGGGTGTTGAGACTAAGTTAACTTGTCTGGAGGAAGGGACATTCGAAAACCCTTCTCCACAAGAGACATTTACATTACAACAATAACTCAGAGATGGCCAGCCATCATACCAAACTGAGAAAAGCCATCTTCAACAAGAATAAGAAGGAAAGGCCCAATACAGCCTGTATGCGAAAAACTAAGCCTAAATGATATTGCAATTACCAAGCTAATATTTCCATTAGGAAATAGATTTAGAAATGCAACCCACCCAAGACATAGTAACTTTTAACGAGCCCACCAAAATATTACAAAGAGAAGTCAAGCACGCCAAATTTAAACAAAGAATCCTGGATTGATTTGGCGCGAAGATTAGAACAGCTCAAACCGTATAACTGGCCCCTGTTTTTAACAGAGGTAAGGTTGCTAGGTAGCTACAAGGTTGCTACTACCTCAGATGACACACTTTGCCATACAACCAAGACCACACTGATGTCATCACGAAAAGGGAGAGAAACCAACGCGGCAGTTGTAAATTAACTTCCCCAGCCTCGAAGTCCTGAAGTCCTGAAGGAAGGAAGAACATCACCATCGCAGCAGCAACCGACCACAGCCAACGTGATACCAATGAAAAATCACCATGATCGACCAAACTCGAAACAAAACTTCAACAGGAAGAAACCGAAGAATCGAAAGTTTCCACTCTACAATCTAAGGCCTGACTACCAACAGGTGAAAGCATTACCTAAAGAGACTTTGGACCTATTTCTAACGAAGAAAACCGGGCACTTACCCCACAGATCCAAAACGCGCCTTTCCGCATCAGCGGACTCAACCCAACTGAAGATTGCACAATAAGAAGTTTTCTCCGATGTTCGGGGTATGGCAAGCAGAACCTACAGAATTCAACGAACCCCAAAATCGTGAACTACCGCTAACTGACCAGAAAGGATTGGTAAGCATAGTCCCTGCCTGCCCTGGAGTCTAACCTAGCTAGAATTAGGTATTTGGAGGTGGAGGGTGTAATTTTCACTGTAAGCCCCTTTGAATGTGTAATGTATTTTTCTTTATTAGAGTGATTATAAGTTTGGCATTGTATTTTCTTGTCTGTAATAAAATCAAAGTTCTTTTGCATCAAACCAGTTGTAACCTTTGCATTTTGTTGCATCCCCCAAATAAACCCAGAGTCTAGGATCCAAGGGAGTGGGAGCGATTCGAACCGCTCAAGTAGGTCAGAGGTGAACCTGACCCCCGGGACCACCCCCTTACACTGGGTGTGGTCGCACACCAACTGCACATTAAGTGAGTGGTAGCCTTTGCGGTTGCGGTACATCTCAGGATTGTTATGTGTTACCCACAAAGCCACATATGTACAGTGGATGGTGCCCTGCACCATGGGGAAACCTGATATCCTCGCAAAGCCACATGCACACTCCTCCTGTTTCTTCTGCTCAAAGACTATGAAGTCCTTTCCCCTGGAGTACAGAGCCTTTGTGACCTCTCGGATGCAGCGATGGACGGCGAACGGAGAGATGTCAGCTGATTCTTCTGCTCCAGACTGGAAGGATCCAGTCGCAAAAAAATTGAGGGCCACAGTGACCTTGAGGACCATTGGCAGCATCATCGTGCCCTGCTCCGTGGCTGCAGGTCTGGTTCCTGAAGGTGGCAGAGTCTGTCACCACCTTGTTGGTGAAGCAGAGCGTCCGAATACACTGCCCCTGGCTTAAGTGCAGGTAGCAGAAATGCTCTCGGAAGACCTTAGGTGGGTATGGCCTTCTGCTGAGAGCCCAGCTGACTCTCCTACTCCTCCCTCTGCGAGCAGCTTGTCCTTACTGCCTCTGCTTCACCTCCTTGTCACACTCCAGTGCAAGGGGGCTGCAAGTAGAGCCCCCATAACTGGGTGTGAACAGAGCCCTTTAAATGAGAAGCAAGGCATTCACCACTTGCAGCACCACTCCCTGTCACCTAACCAACTTTAAATAACTGTAGAAAGCTCCAAACAGTTACATAAACTTTCACAAAACCAGTAAAAATCAAATAGCAAGTCAGCTGCAAGTTGTTGATGATCCCTTTAAATATCGCTGGCGGTGGTGGGTCCTACCTGCTGCTGAACGCACATTCAGCTGTTCATGTGTTGGAGAGGGCATTGAATGGAGCGGCAATGTCAAAAGTGGTTGGTCGTGCGTCAAATTAGCATTGCACACTCATTGACATCACGATCGGCCTCATTACCATTTCTCTAGTGAGCTCAGGCAAAGGCCGGGCTGCAGATCAGCCAAAAATGGTGGCCACTGCAGGTCCTGCCGGAAGTGAGCAGAAGTGAGGCAGCTGCCCATTCTTCTCCGAAATCGGCCTTTTCAGCCTGCGCTAAGGTGGTGAATTTCACCACCTACGTGTTTCGTTAGCTCTTAAAACTTGCCATTTCTCATTTCGTATCGGTTTTGTCCTCACTGAGTTGGTTTGATAAATTGACCTGTTCCAAGTCATCTGCCACTTTATTAAGGTTTGCCCTTTTCAAATCTGGAATTAATTGTAGATTTTCAGCACCTTTTCGACCAGCCGATTGAAACCTTATAATATTGTGGTCACTGTTACCCTGCTGTTCTCCCACATGGAGATCCAATGTCAAATTGGGCTTGCTACGGAACACTAAGGGGGAGAAATTCGGTCGCACCGCTTTTGGGACGTTAACTTTTGAAATTTTGAAAATTTAGTGGCTGGTGCAAGGGATTCTGAACTTCTAAATTGGGCTTTATCGCCTCAGGAAGGAAGAGGGCGGTAAATCAAGCGCTAATGGTCTCAGTCGGGTGCTACAAGGGCGCTACCACCAGGGCGCCACCGAATGTCAGGTGACTTGCATTCAGCAATCATCCTTCAATCCTTTACACTGGCTCATTCCAGCTCTTAAAGGGGAGGTTCTATCAAGCTGCAGCTGCTCATTTTCACCATTCTTGCAACTGAAGTCAACCTGAGACTGACCTAAAGACCACATGGCTATGGCTGCTCTCAATCCAGATCGAAGGGAAAGAGCTCGTAGGTTTAATGACGCCACATTGGAGGCATTGGTGGGGGCAATGGAACAAAGTAGGGAAGTGCTGTTCCCGGCCAGTGGAAAGAGCCACTGGCCCAGGTCTTCAGTGCAATGTGGAGGAAAGTGGCACAGGAGGTGTTGGCCAGTAGTGCCGTTGGACGCAGCCTCACACAATGCCATAAGAAGTTCAACCACCTCAGTCGGGTGGTCAAGGTGAGTACATGCTTCAATAGGTCCTATATAGCAGCATCTGAACCTTTGTCTGTGCACACTGCACAAAGTAGCACTCCCCCACCACACGCCCACCAAACATCTGCACTTACTCAAACTCACATCCTCATCTCACGCCTTTCACAGCCATTTAATTACGGCAGGCATATCTCCCAGACACATAGCTGGACTCTGACTCACACACGTTCCGTTCTTTTCCAGGCCAAGGTGGCTCATAATACGAGGGAGCAGCAGAGGACAGACGGGGGTGTACCTCAGCTCCAACAGCTCTCAGAACTCGAGGAACAAGTGCTGTGGCTCATTGCAGGTGATGGGCACCATAGCTGTTGGCGACATCGACCCTGTTGGGGGCAACAATGATATCCTCATCCCCTCTCCTTTTCTCATCCCATTTCCCCCTCACCCAGAAGGCTTTATCACTTTCCAGCTCCTGATACTGTCTTCATTCCCTACTCCATTTCTGCCGCCCCCCCCGTGCCATCACCTTAACGCGAGTCTTGTGCCTTAATGCTTTCAGATAATCAGCTAGCAGATGATCTGCCCATCCTTGAGCCCCCCAATGAGAGTGAGGAAGGAGAAGAGGAAGAGGACCAAAGCACCGTGTCACTGCATCTCTCACTCGCAGGCACCACCTCAGAGCCTGCACTATGTGATCATTAGAGGCAAGCTTAGTAGAGGGGTCTGCACTGGGTGATGCACTGGGGATGAGTAGGCTGCAGCAAGGCCAAGGGGAAAGGGCAGCAAGGAGGCCAGCTACTCAGGACTCAGATGAGGACCTCGATGGGGAGGTGTTCACAACAGCGGTGATGGCCATGCACTCCTCGATGATAGGTGCGATGGCAAGGGTGCCCCGGACCCTCTCAGCAATGGTAAGGAGCATGGAGAAGTCCACCTCCAACATTGCACAGAGCTGTGCGCACACCATGGCACCCATCATTTCCAGTCTGGTGACGATGTTGGACACCCAGAGAGACCGTGGGGACCCAGACCTCATGATGCGTGTCATGGGCGATGTGGCAGCCTCCATTGCAACACAGGTGGAAGCAACGCAACGTCTTAGTGCTGTAATGCAGACAATGGTTGCTGTCATCGAAGCTCAGACTGCTCTCATGCTGTCTCTGCTGGATGCCACGCGAGTACTGACGGCTGCCATCGGCGCTGAGTCCATCACATTTGACCGGGGATCTCAATGGTGTCGCAGCAGGCCACCAATCTGTGCTCCAGCAGTAGTGGCACTGGGTCAGTGGAGCAGGATCCTGCTGTCCTCTCTCAGGATGACAGCATTCCTGATCCCACCACTACCACTCCGCCATTGCACTTGTCCCAACCAGCCCAGACTGCTGCCTCCCAGCCTGAGGTGGTGCAGTCTGCAGCCAGGCTTTCCAGGCCCAGAGCTGGTCGAGGGTGTCGAACAAGGCCATCTGTAGTCTCTACCCCTGACAAGCAGCAGTAGAATAGTTAAAGGCAGTGTCAAGAGGGGACATAGGGCAAGATTTTACACTTTTTTTGCATACACTTTTTTTGCGTTGTGCGAGGCCTCTTGGGGAAGAGTGACCATAATATGGTGGAATTCTGCATTAGGATGGAGAATGAAACAGTTAATTCAGAGACCATGATCCAGAACTTAAAGAAGGGTAACTTTGAAGGTATGAGGCGTGAATTGGCTAGGATAGATTGGCGAATGATACTTAAGGGGTTGACTGTGGATGGGCAATGGCAGACATTTAGAGACCGCATGGATGAACTACAACAATTGTACATCCCTGTCTGGTGGAAAAATAAAAAAGGGAATGTGGCTCAACCGTGGCTATCAAGGGAAATCAGGGATAGTATTAAAGCCAAGGAAGTGGCATACAAATTGGCCAGAAATAACAGCGAACCCGGGGACTGGGAGAAATTTAGAACTCAGCAGAGGAGGAAAAGGGTTTGATTAGGGCAGGGAAAATGGAGTATGAGAAGAAGCTTGCAGGGAACATTAAGACGGATTGCAAAAGTTTCTATCGATAGGTAAAGAGAAAAAGGTTAGTAAAGACAAACGTAGGTCCCCTGCAGTCAGAATCAGGGGAAGTCATGACGGGGAACAAAGAAATGGCAGACCAATTGAACAAGTACTTTGGTTCGGTATTCACTAAGGAGGACACAAACAACCTTCCGGATATAAAAGGGGTCAGAGGTTCTAGTAAGAAGGAGGAACTGAGGGAAATCCTTACTAGTCGGGAAATTGTGTTGGGGAAATTGATGGGATTGAAGGCCGATAAATCCCCAGGGCCTGATGGACTGCATCCCAGAGTACTAAAGGAGGTGGCCTTGGAAATAGCGGATGCATTGACAGTCATTTTCCAACATTCCATTGACTCTGGATCAGTTCCTATCGAGTGGAGGGTAGCCAATGTAACCCCACTTTTCAAAAAAGGAGGGAAAGAGAAAACAGGGAATTATAGACCGGTCAGCCTGACCTCAGTAGTGGGTAAAATGATGCAATCAATTATTAAGGATGTCATAGCAGCGCATTTGGAAAGAGGTGACATGATAGGTTCAAGTCAGCATGGATTTGTGAAAAGGAAATCATGCTTGACAAATCTTCTGGAATTTTTTGAGGATGTTTCCAGAGTGGACAAGGGAGAACCAGTTGATGTGGTATATTTGGACTTTCAGAAGGCTTTCGACAAGGTCCCACACAAGAGATTAATGTGCAAAGTTAAAGCACATGGGATTGGGGGTAGTGTGCTGACGTGGATTGAGAACTGGTTGTCAGACAGGAAGCAAAGAGTAGGAGTAAATGGGTACTTTTCAGAATGGCAGGCAGAGAGTAGTGGGGTACCGGAAGGTTCTGTGCTGGGGCCCCAGCTGTTTACACTGTACATTAATGATTTAGACGAGGGGATTAAATGTAGTATCTCCAAATTTGCGGATGACACTAAGTTGGGTGGAAGTGTGAGCTGCGAGGAGGATGCTCTGAGGCTGCAGAGTGACTTGGATAGGTTAGATGAGTGGGCAAATGCATGGCAGATGAAGTATAATGTGGATAAATGTGAGGTTATCCACTTTGGTGGTAAAAACAGAGAGACAGACTATTATCTGAATGGTGACAGATTAGGAAAAGGGGAGGTGCAACGAGACCTGGGTGTCATGGTACATCAGTCATTGAAGGTTGGCATGCAGGTACAGCAGGCGGTTAAGAAAGCAAATGGCATGTTGGCCTTCATAGCGAGGGGATTTGAATACAGGGGCAGGGAGGTGTTGCTACAGTTGTACAGGGCCTTGGTGAGGCCACACCTGGAGTATTGTGTACAGTTTTGGTCTCCTAACTTGAGGAAGGACATTCTTGCTATTGAGGGAGTGCAGCGAAGGTTCACCAGACTGATTCCCGGGATGGCGGGACTGACCTATCAAGAAAGACTGGATCAACTGGGCTTGTATTCACTGGAGTTCAGAAGAATGAGAAGGGACCTCATAGAAACGTTTAAAATTCTGATGGGTTCAGACAGGTTAGATGCAGGAAGAATGTTTCCAATGTTGGGGAAGTCCAGAACCAGGGGTCACAGTCTAAGGATAAGGGGTAAGCCATTTAGGACCGAGATGAGTAAAAGCTTCTTCACCCAGAGAGTGGTGAACCTGTGGAATTCTCTACCACAGAAAGTTGTTGAGGCCAATTCACTAAATATATTCAAAAAGGAGTTAGATGAAGTCCTTACTACTAGGGGGATCAAGGGGTATGGCGAGAAAGCAGGAATGGGGTACTGAAGTTGCATGTTCAGCCATGAACTCATTGAATGGCGGTGCAGTCTAGAAGCGCCGAATGGCCTACTCCTGCACCTATTTTCTATGTTTCTATGTTTCCATAACACCCACTTAATGTCCATTTTAACGTTGAAATACGTATAACGCCCATATATCGTCCATTTATCCACAAAATGGAAACATACCCTAATTTTCCGGACACTTATCGCTGAGCATTACTTTCCCCACGTGCGTAAGGGCTGGGAAAAAATAATACCACCTGCCCACTTTTTTTGGGCGGAATCAACAGAATGGGCGAAACCAACGCCCATAATATTGCCCAGCATTACTTTCCGCACGTAATTAACGCCGAGATTCAATAATACCGATTGCCCACTTTATTTTGTCGTAAAGAGCACATTTGCCGAAACTAATGCCATGAGATCGCCCAACATCACTTTCACCACATCGCACACATATCGCCCACAATATCGTTCACCCAAAAAACTGCCGGGAAAAAGTGGAACTAACCGGAACTACTCACAGCGGTATGGACGCCATGTTCTAAATCACATGTCGCATCATTTAAACGGCTGCTCTGCTTCAACCTCGGGGGAGGTCGGATGTACTCTGGAGGTGCTTGGAGGTGATGTGAACATCTGAACAAACATCTTTATCATACTGTAGACAATTGGAATTTAATAAGTGTCTCGTCGGGACATTCATTCTTTGTGACCAATCTGTGGAAAACAGATAGCTATTGGAATGGGGCCTGTCCTTTCTCACCCTCTCTTGATGACCACTTACATGCTGTAGACTCGAGATGGCAGAAGGTATGCTCCACAGCTTTATGTGCCCAATGTAAGGCGTGCCAGACTGATGAGGAGGACCAGATATTACACCCCCCGCAAGTACAGGGAGAAGCGGTCTTACCTCAACTTGCCCGACACCACTGCCTTCGGAGACTGCGCTTCCACAAAAAGGTTATCACTGTGGTATGCCAGCTCATAAGGGGAGATCTGCAGCCTGCCAACACCATCAGTACTGCACTGTTCGTTGAGGTCAAAGTCACTGCGGCACTGTCGTTCTAGGTGTTGGGTTCTTTTCAGGCCTCAGCTGGCGACATTTGCGGTATGTCTCAGCATGCCATACATTGCTGCATTAGACAGTTCACTGAAGCAGGCAGAGAGAGGAAGAGGAGGACGAGGAGGTGGACGCTGACATCGGGCCAATCAGGCTGACGCAGGAGGGACTTGATCAGCTTTCCTATGACCAGGGAGGCTCAGACTGAGAGAGCTCTAGGATTCTACCGAATTGCTAACTTCCCCAAGGTGCAGGGAGCAATAGACTGTACGCACAGCATGATGCAGGCACCTTTTCAGGGTGCAGAGATTTTCAGGAACCGCAAGAGATTCCACTCCCTGAATGTGCAACATCCTGCGTGAGAGCACTGTATCTGACTTGTTTAACAAGGTCAATGCTGGATGCTTGGTGACAAAGGATATGGTCTCATCACCTGGCTGATGACACCCCTGCGTGACACCCACACCGAAGCCGAGAGACGATACAACGAGAGCGACAGAGCCACTCACAGTATCGTGGAGAAAACCATTGGAGTGCTTAAGCAGTGCTTTAGATGCCTGGACCACTCAGGAGGTGAGCTCCAATACCACCCTGAGCAGGTAACACAATTTGTGGTGGTGTGCTCCATGCTGCACAATTTGGCTATCAGAAGGGAACCAGAATTGCCTGATGAGTCTGACAGTCCACCTCAGCAGAGAGAGGAAGAGCAGGATGAGGAGGTGGACGCTGACATCAGCCCAGACAATCAGGCTGATGCTGAAGCTATGCCCCCGGCCCCCTGTAGACCGCATGAAAGGGCCCGTGGTGACATCATAGCTGCAAGACTCTTACGTCAGGAGCTCATCAATGATCGTTTTGCCTGAAAGAACGATGGCGTTATTTACAAGGCTGACACACTGCTGGGTGTGCAGGTCATATATCAATGGCGGGCATCACCTTGGTGACAGTTAAAGTTTAAGTTGATTGAGGTTAAGTGTAATTATACCCTTTGATGTTAAGGAATCACCAGTGTGTAGTGGTGCAGCTATCTGAGCCAATGCGCAACAAAGTTTTGTTAAATAAAAAACATTTAAACCGAACATTTGTCTGAAATCATCAGTATTTCTGTAAACACCAACCCTCCGCACCCCCCGCCCACTTCTCATCCCCATCTCTACCCCTTTCCCTTCCCCTCCTGACTCCAAACCTCCTGGCCGAGGAGCTCCTCATGTGATGCTTCATGCGGGGGTGGGGGGCCGGTGGTGTGATGGCCGAAGCGCTGCTTGAATGGCTAAGGGAGAGGACAGTCCCGAGGTGGGAACATGCTCCGAACCAGAAGCAAGATATTGCTCCTGGCTCTCATGTGTCATTGGCAATGGGAGTGCAGCACCTTGGGGTGCAGTGCAGCGCTCCAGGACCACTGGGAGCCCTCTGCCACCAGTGTTCCTGGTTACCAGCTCCAGGGCCTCCTCCATCCCTTCCATGTTATATATTATTTGTTAGACAAAAACTCAGTGCCAACGATGTTCTTGGTGCTTAGTGGGCTTTTTGCTGCTGGTAAATCTCCCTTGTGCCTCCCACAACAGCCAGACAAGCACACACCACACCCTCACACACTTTCAGTCCCTCTCTGCTCCCTCTCTCTCTGTCTCCTCTTCTGCGCATGTAATGGTGACCCTTGACTTCCTGAATCGCGGGAATCGAACATTGCCATGCCGTTGCTAAGAACGGCCACACTTTACGGCAGAAGGACAGAGAGATTTAACGCTAACACCCATTTCATATTGCTTGTGGTAACGCCCAATTTCAAAAATGGAGACTAGGGACTTTGAGAATGGGCGATAAGCCGGCAATCTGAAAACCCATTTTTACCGCCCACACCGGAAATAATGCCGCAATCTGCACAAAAATGTAAAATCCAACCCATAAGATTTTGCACAAGTGTTAATAGTAAATTTAATTGTTGTATATAAGTGTGGTTAATGTTTGATGATAAAAATGTAATTTGAATGATGCATATTTGGTGCTGTCTCTCATTTCAATTTTGGGGCTCTGCAATGCAATGAGAAATTGCTGCAATGATGGAGCTGTGCAGACCAACCGGGAAGTGGTCTGGAATTCATTGGAACTGAAGGTTGATTAGGCGATCGGAGACCACTCTTGCAGAAGGTCGATTGAGTACGTGTCTCTTCCGTCGCTGCTGTTCCTGTTCCTCCTCCGCATCCTCATTCTCCCCCTCACCCTCCTCCCCCTCATCCTCCTCCCCCTCATTCTCCTCCTCCTCATTCTCGTCCTCCTTCTCGTGAGGTTGTGGCGTTATGCCTGATGGCAATGGCTGCGCCCTCATGATAGCCGAGTTGTGCAGCATGCAGCAGATGACGTTGAAAAGGGAGACCCGTTCAGCTGAGTACTGGAGGGCTCCTCCCACCCGGTCAAGGCTGGGAAACCATTGCTTGAGCACTCCGATGATCTGCTCAATGATGTTCCTGGTGGCAGCATTGCTCTCATTATATGAGTGCTGGGCAGGAGTGTTGGGGCTGCGGAGGGGAGTCATGAGCCAGGTGAAGAGCGGATAGCCCTTATGTCCGAGCAGCCAGCCACTAGATTGATTTGATGGCTCAAAGAGAGCTGGCACACCGGTCTGGCGCAGGATGAAGGCATCATGGCAACTGTCAGGATAGCGGGCAATGACGGTGAGGATTTGGCATGTGCGGTTGCACATCAACTGCACATTCAGTGAGCGGTAATCTTTGCTGTTATGGCATATCTCAGGATTGCTATGCGGCGCCGGCCGCAAAGTGACATGGGTGCAGTCAATAGCGCCCTGCACCTTGGGGAAGCCCGCTATCCTGGCAAAGCCACATGTATGCTGATGCTGCTTCTGTCTGGTGATGGGGAAGTAAAGATAGTCCCTCCTCCTTCTGTACAGAGCATCTGTGACCTCGCGGATGGAGCAATGGGCGGCAAATTGAGAGATGTTGGAGATATCTCTTGTTTCACACTGGGAGGATCCACTGGTGTAGAAATTGAGCACGATGGTGACCTTGACTGACACTGAGAGGGCCGGCCTCTCCCTGGTCTAAGACTCGAGGTCTGGTTGCAGGAAATGGCAGAGCTCTGTGACCATGTCCTTGCTGAAGCGCAGCCTTCGAACACACTGGTTCTCAGTGAAATTGATGTAGGAGAATTGCTGGCAGAATAACCTGGGAGGATAAAGCCTCCTGTTGAGAACCCTATGGGGCCTCCGCCCTCTGGCCACATGTTGCTGTCTTTCTCGGTGCCTCATTTGGTTCCGACAATGATGTTGCAGTGCGCGGTCAAGTGCCAGCACAGTCCCCATGAAACAACATAAATGTTGGAGTTTCAATTCTGCCCTCAATGAGAGTCACGAATCCTTATGAGCCAGATCACTGCTTCAACTGCAAATCACTCAAATCGGTCAAAACGCCTGTCTGCTTATTTGAAACTACTAAGGAAACATTATTTGCCGACTACAAGTTCACCGGATGATGGCGCCTTTAAATAGCGCTCCTCCAGCCAACATCCGACTGAAACCCAACTGCTGAAGCTGTCGTTGTCAGTGCCAGGTAGGCAACCAGGGGATGGGGTCAATGGTTGTTCTGAGGTACTACCGGGGTGTTGCACACGGTGATGACATCAGCATCGCTGAGTGCAGCAGAACGGGGTGCTATGTGTTACCGCCGCCGCAAAACACCCACCGAATTTAGCAAGAGGTGCTGTTCACGCCACGCCCGGTCACAAATTAATTTGCGCCCCTGTTAATGCCCCTCCACCCCACCCCCTCAGAAGTGTTAACGGGAGTTGCAAAGTAGCCCTATTATTCCCCCAAGTCTAATATTATTACCCTTGGTATCTTCTTTGACAAATAGTTAGGAAGTGTTCTTTCAAAAAATTATTTCATCAAATCTTTCAGTTGCATTTCCCACCACTTCAAATGGTGTTCCGTCATTTCACTGAATTCCTGGAAAATTAAAAACTTCAATCAAGCAGAGATCATATCTTTCAGAGGCTTTAGGAATGTGTTTCCATAGTAACCCATCATGTTCAGGTGCCTGACCTGGGTCTATAACAATTACCACGAAGTATGGAAGATGCTGAGTGAATAGGTTTCAATGATGGCAACTGTTTGTGTGCCACTCAGTGTCTTCCTGTGATTAAATATGGGAAAGCTTTTATACTATATTAAACCAAGCACTGGACGCATGGTCTAACAAAATAACATGGAAAGATAAAGGGAGTTTTAGAGGAGGAGGTTGTTATGGTTGAGAATGCAATAATTCCATTTAATTACATTTTTCATTGACTAGCAGTGCAGACCTGCCTCTTCCTTTGTAGACCTACTGAATCCAAGGCCATAATATTTAAGAATCCCACGCAATGGAGAATTTATCCCACACATGATCTCAAAGATAGACTTGATTTCACTTGGGTCACTTGTAAATACATTACTGCAGCTATAGGACTCCTGCATGCATTCTCTGGATTATACAGCTTCTTACCTTCTATCTATAACAAACACTGAGAATGTTAACGTAAGGAATGGTGAATGGCTGCTTAAAATCATCCTAGTAAAAAAGTACAGTTCCACAGCCAAGAGACCACATGGAGAAGGCGAGGGGCTGTTCATTGTGTCCACGCAGTTTGGTGAATTAAGCATCCAAATGCAGCTACTTGAGGTAAGGAAATAGGTCAGGAAAAAGGTAAGAGTGAGGGCAAAATTTACAATTGTCACATATGTCTAGTTGGCTGATGATGAAGGATGCGATGTGACAGTAGGTGAGTCATTCTGAAGCATCTTCACAACAGCGAGGAGTGAGTGTCAGGATTCTTTTGTCATGTTTATCAGGGAATTCAGATATCCTTCATTTCTTTGCCAAAGAGGTTTTGTGGTTTATTTTTTTAACATGTAAATGTGTGTGTGTGAGAGAGAGAAAAGTGCTCACAAAAGCCACTGATGTTCAGTGGAATAACGGGGTGATGTTCCAGCGATGTAGTGCTGCCTGTAAGTGATTAGAGTACAGTGAAAGTATATCGCATTCACTCAAGGTACAATGTTTGCGTAGGAACTTGTTTTTTTTTATCATTTCCAGAAACCTTGTTCCATGCTATCAATGTGAAGCTTGAGGCTTGTGGTGGAAATTGCATAATTTCCTGTGCTGGACTGGTAGTAGCTTTCACGGCAAAACACTCAAGTTCCTTTTTAAGTGATAAAACTCTACAGGGTCCATTTCTAATGCTGAGAAAATTATCGTGTTAAAAAAATGTGGAGGCTTTTAATTTTTCGTAACAAAAAATCAGCAAGAGTGGTGAGTTTAACCAACATGTATTTGTCTGTCGAACAGTCTTCTACCTTGGTAAAAGTGTTTGTCCAACGAGCGCTGTTATGGACTAAATCAATAATGGGATAGGCCCTGCGGTATCATCATTACTGTTATTTTTAACCTATTCGAGAATGATTTTGTTTCTTTTCTTTCATAAACTCCTCAGAAACAAGAGCTAGTTTGGAATGACAACTTCTGCTTAAATGAGCAGTTTGAAAAGGTAAGATGCCTTTTTAGTGGCATTTAAATGTCACTATTGACTGTCTGGAGAAAATGAAGCAGTTTATGTGCAATGCGGTCCCAACCATCGCTAGATACCTTTTGTAGTTTAAACATAAACTAGAAACTTAAGACAATGCTGCAAAATTCTATGCATGTACCATATTAAATAGTGTGTGAATAAATGTTGTCCTGAATCATTCTGCTCATTCAGCTGCCAGTCAAAGGCTGCGGTATGTTTTCTGAAATTGCAACAGTGAGCTGTTCGTGTCAGTTCTCGTCACAACACAGTGCCAGGATGATTTTATGTTAAGGCTTGTTTCACTTCTCTGAAAACTCAAAATAGTTTCTGGTTTTTGAAGAAATGTTATAAAGTTGAAAAGGAGCAATTATTGTCTTGTGTGCAGAAGGTGAGGTTTCAGTGTACTCAGTGTATATTTTCTGTTGGCCCGACATACTGCCTTGTTTAACTAATCGACCAGAATTGTTGCTGCTGACTGATTTGAATTATCTGTCAAATATATTGATATAAGCCATTCAGTTTGTCATTTCATTTGATGTTAATTCACTAGGTGTGATTTTGACCCTGCCCATCTGATGGAAACCGCGCCATTGGGCAGCTAACATCACCTGTGAGCCTTACGTGCCGAGGTCCGGCTGTCTTCCCGCAGGTTCTGAGTTTAACCTGCTCTTTTGAGCAGGCGAGAGGGACACCTGCCAAAAGCCGGTGGGGTCCTTCTTTAAATATGCAGATCGGGCTCTGATTACTTCTCCTATTTTAATCAGCGGCCTACCTACCAGGCCAATCTAGCGAGAAGAACCAAGGTGAGAAGAGGTCCAAAATGGTACTTTCCTACTGGGCCAGGAAGAGCAAGAGCACTCCTCTGGAACCCCTAAGGAAAATTTAGGCCTCTCCTGCCCTGGGTTTTCCATCCTCTTCCTCCCGCCCCCACCCCAACCCTATGTGTGTCTGTCGTGTGAGTCTGTGTGTGGTGACGTGTTGAATGTGGTGTGCACGGTGTGTCTGAGGTGTGTTGTGCGTGTTGAGTGTGGTTTGTGTGTCTGAGTTGTGTGTGGTGTCTGTGGTGTAGGTGTGTCTGTGGTGTGTGTGTGGTGTATGTGTCATCGATCATAGGCAGTCCCTCAGAATCGAGGAAAACTTGCATCCACTCTAAAAATGAGTTCTTAGGTGACTGAACAGTCTAATACGAGAACCACAGTTCCTGTCACAGGTGGGGCAGACAGTCGTTGAGGGAAAGGGTAGACGGGACTGGTTTGCCGCACGCTCCTTCTGCTGCCTGTGTTTGATTTCTGCATGCTCTCGGCGATGAGACTCGAGGTGCTCAGCGCCCTCCCGGATGTACTTCCTCCACTTAGGGCAGTCTTTGGCCAGGGATTCCCAAGTGTCGGTGGGGATGTTGCATTTTATCAGGGAGGCTTTGAGGGTGTTCTTGAAACATTTCCTCTGCCCACCTTTGGCTCGCTTGTCGTGAATGAGCTCGGAGTAGAGCGCTTGTTTTGGGAGTCTTGTGTCAGGCATGCGAACAATGTGGCCTGCCCAACGGGACTGATCGAGTGTGGTCAGTGCTTCAATGCTGGGGAGGTTGGCCTGGTCGAGAACACTAACATTGGTGCATCTGTCCTCTCAGGGGATTTGCAGGATCTTGCAGAGACATCGTCGATGGTATTTCTCTAGCGATTTGAGGTGTCTATGTATATGATCCATGTCTCTGAGCCATACAGGAGGGTGGGTATTACTACAGCTCTGTAGACCATGAGCTTGGTGGTAGTTTGAGGGTCTTCAAACACTCTTTTCCTCAGACGGCTGAAGGCTGCATTGGTGCACTGGAGGCGGTGTGTGGGTTGTGTGTGGTGTGTGTGTGTGTGTGTCTATGTGTTGTGTGTGAGGTGTGTTGTGTGTGAGGTGTGTTGTGCATGTTGAGTGAGGTGTGTGTGTGTGTGTGTGTGTGTGTGTGAGAGAGGGGTGTGTGTGTGTGTGTGTGTGTGTGTGAGAGAGGTGTGTGTGTGTGTGTGAGAGAGGTGTGTGTGTGTGTGTGAGAGAGGTGTGTGTGTGTGTGTGAGTTGTGTGTGAGAGGTGTGTGTGTGTGTGTGAGTGGTGTGTATGTGAGGGGTGTGTGTGTGTGAGAGTGTGTGTGTGTGAGGTGTGTGTGTGTGTGTGTGTGAGAGGTGTGTGTGTGTGTGTGAGAGGTGTGTGTGTGTGAGAGAGGGGTGTGTGTGTGTGTGTGAGAGCGAGGTGTGTGTGAGAGAGAGGTGTGTGTGTGAGAGGGGTGTGTGTGAGAGGTGTGTGTGTGTGTGTGAGGTGTGTGTGTGTGAGAGGGGTGTGCGTGTGTGTGAGGGGTGTGCGTGTGTGAGAGGTGTGTGTGCGTGTGTGAGATGTGTGTGTGTGTGAGAGGTGTGTGTGTGTGTGTATATGTGTGAGAGGGGTGTGTGTGTGTATGTGTGAGAGGTGTGTGTGTGTGTGAGAGGTGTGTGTGTGAGAGAGGTGTGTGAGAGGGGTGTGTGTGTGTGTGTGAGAGAGGTGTGTGAGAGGGGTGTGTGTGTGTGTGAGAGAGGGGTGTGTGAGAGTTTGTGTGTGTTAGAGTTGTGTGTGTGTGTGAGAGGGGTTTGGAGGTGTGTCTGTGCATGTTGAGTGTGGTATCTGGCGAGGCTCTATCCCAGCACAGGGACCTGCGATCACTGCCTTTAGGAAGAAGTGTAAAGAAAGAGAAAACCTGGACAAAATGTTTTAAAAATAGCGAAGTAGAAAAGTTGAGCCTGGGTCTGTCAAACTTCTAAGACAGCGGTTAGCTTACTATAGACCTGATTTTAGGTCAAGGCATGTGAGTCAAGTCGCGTGGCAAACTGTCTGGCAATTTGAAGTGTGAGACCCAGGACATTTGAACTCCCAAGGCGCATTTAAATGATAGAACTGGTACTCCCGCCTGAAACTAGCAATTGCTACCTGGCTGGCGGGTGGAGGTGGGATTGTGGGCAGCAGGAGGAGCCACTGAGGAGCTGATTGGTGGGTGTTCCTCAGGCCATGGTGGTTGGGGGAGCAAGAGGCAGACCCAAAGCTTCCTTGTGGGACCTGGAAAGGTACTCCTGTTCCTCTTGGTCCACAAGGAAAACTAAATCCAATTAAAAATAATGGCTGTGAAATTCGGAACCTTAGCGCTGGCTGATTTAATCAAAAACAATCTGGGCCTCCTTGCTTCCGCTCACTTCAGGCGTGAGCCGCAGTGGACGCCATTTTGGGAGGTCAACAGTGCGGCCGTTACCTGTGCTCACTAGAAAAATTGTATTGAGGCGTACTGTGAGGGTAGGTACAATCCTAGCCCCTCTGGGGCTATCCCAGATCAGGCTTAATCCTCAAGTGTTCACTCTCAACTTCAGGTTGAGGTAGCTGAATCCTAAAGATGCTAACTGCGTCTAAAGGTCTGGATTATTGCTCTCTAAAGGAACGAAACAACCAGAGAATGTTACCGAGCTCCAGATACCACTGTAAGTTTTAGCCACATTGTCATTGTCCCGGATATTGTAAGGGTCCGGGGGTCTCTCCTCAGTAATGTACCTCTTCACCAAAAGAGTGTAGGGAGACGTGGTTTGTGAGTTACTGATACAGAAGACTACGAAATACAATTCAAAAATATATAGAGATTTATTTAATTAACCGATATACAATTTACAGTTGGTGAGTCAGTCAATCGCAACGTTAACAGTTCTAAAAAAGGTGGAAAATACAATCTAATTTCTAGTAGAGAAGCTTACTTTTAAATCTAAACTTCGTTACAGTATTACAGTTCTTAAAATTGTTTCAGCAGGATATCCATCAATTATCATGGTAGCAGTTACCTTCAATACCTGAGAAGCTTTTGACCATTTAAAGCGAGTCTAACTTTCTCATTCGAGCCTTCAACATTTATACCTTTTCAGTTGTGTTTCATAAGGTCTCTTGTTGATCAAGAGACCTTATGAAACACAAGTTATTTTCTTGCTGACCCTTGATGTACTGATCTCGAAGTCTGCCAGGTCTGAAGCATATGAAGCTAGTGTAGAGGCAAAGTACGCCTACTTGGCTGTAAAGCAGGGCTGCTCAGAAGGCTGTGCAGCAAGCTCAGTAGAAGGCTGATTAACCCGTAAAACAGTGCAACTTTCAGGTAAGTCTTGATTTTGCTTTTGTACTGGTCCCTGTACAGTTGATTTGAGTAGTATCTTGGTGTAAGACATTTAAAAAGTTGTCAAAGTGTGCAGGGAGTGCTGCTGGATATTTGCTGGGCTTTGGCTCATAAAGGAAGGCCTCTGAGAACACCACTTGCACCCAGTCCTGGGGGCTCCAGTTGCGGTCTCCCTTGAGCTGCAATATGGCATGGAGATGGAGCGAGGGCAGCAAATGGGGCAATCTGTTCACAGAGGGAGGAGGAGGAGGAGGAGGAAGAGGAAGAAGCAGAAGAGGAGGAGGAGGAGGAGGAGGAGGAGGAGGAAGCAGAAGGATCGAGGCAATCCAGTCAGCCCTTTTCTGGCCAAGATATCCAGGATTGAATCATATACCTGCGATACCAGTGAACACAACCCTAATTCCCCTTTCAACATTAGTCCCACACCTTACCTTCCCTCTGTTAATGACCATCACAGTGGCCACAATGATGAAATAAGAGCCACCACAAAGCAAGCTTTCCAAACCAATGTTATTCATATATGCATCCAATATTACATCAACAAATCAATCATCCTTGTGCATTCCCTTAGTGAGTGTCTTCCGTGTGCATTTGCCTATCCTAGTGCTCCTATGCACTGCTACCCCAGTGGATGTAGCATAGCTGGTGGAAGGCTGCTGATTTTCAGTGGGGGACACTGCAGATGCCCCTGCAGGACGATGTTGAGGAACTGGTAGCTGAGAGTGTGAATTCGAGTGACACTGTTTCTTCTTCACTCTCCTCTCCTTCTTGTTCAACTACTGGCTTGGCAGGCTGGATTTCTTGGGTGTCTGAAATGAGGAAGGCACAAGTGTTGGGTTGTGGTGAGGGGGTGGGGGAGGCGAAGCTAGAGAGCTGCATGCTTACTCCATGTGCAGCTAGGAAATCAGAAGAGATTGTGGGATGCAGGGGAAGTGGGATACGAGAAGGAGGATAACGTATGAGGATAATGGCATCTTGTATTCTTTCAGCCCTCTCGCTGGCCAAGGGCTCAGCTATGCCGCTGTCAAGAATGGCCAGCACCGTCTCCTCCAAGGGGGTGAGATGAAACATAGAAACATAGAAATTAGGTGCAGGAGCAGGCCATTCGGCCCTTCGAGCCTGCACCACCATTCAATAAGATCATGGCTGATCATTCACCTCAGTACCCCTTTCCCGCTTTCTCTCCATACCCCTTGATCCCTTTGGCCGTAAGAGCCATAACTAACTCCCTTTTGAATATATCTAACGAACTGGCCTCAACAACTCTCTGCGGTAGAGAATTCCACAGGTTAACCACTCTCTGAGTGAAGAAGTTTCTCCTCATCTCGGTCGTAAATGGCTTACCCCTTATTCTTAGACTGTGACCCCTGGTTCTGGAACTCCTCAGCAATGGGAACATTCTTCCTGCCTATCACCTGTCCAATCCGATCAGAATTTTATATGTTTCTATGAGATCCCCTCTCATTCTTCTAAACTCGAGTGGATACAAGCCCAGTTGATCCAGTCTCTCCTCATATATCAGTCCTGCCATACGAAAATCAATCTGGTGAACCTTCGCTCAATAGCAAGAATGTCCTTCCTCAGATTAGAAGACCAAAACTGAACACAATATTCCAGATGTGGCCTCACCAAGGCTCTGTACAACTGCAGTAGGACCTCCCCGCTCCTATACTCAAATCCTCTAGCTATGAAGGCCCACATTTCATTTGCTTTCTTCACCGCCTGTTGTACCTGCATGCCAAACTTCAATGACTGATTTACCATGACAAGCAGGTCTCGTTGCACCTCCCCTTTTCCTAATCTGTCACCATTCAGATAATATTCTGTGTTTCTGTTTTTGCCACCAAAGTAGATAACCTCACATTTATCCACATTATACTGCATCTGCCATGCATTTGCCCACTCACCTAACCTGTCCAAGTCACCCTGCAGCCTCTTAGCATCCTCCTCACAGCTCACACTGCCACCCAGCTTATTGTCATCTGCAAACTTGGAGATATTACATTCAATTCCTTCATCTAAATCATTGATGTATATTGTAAATAGCTGGGGTCCCAGCACTGAACCCTGCGGCACCCCACTAGTCATTGCCTGTCATTCTGAAAAGGACCCGTTTATTCCGACTCTCTGCTTCCTGTCTGCCAACCAGTTCTCTATCCACATCAATACATTACCCCCAATACCATGTGCTTTAATTTTGCACACTAATCTCTTGTGTGGGACCTTGTCAAAAGCCTTTTGAAAGTCCAAATACACCACATCCACTGGTTCTCCCTTGTCCATTCTACTAGTTACATCCTCAAAAAATTCTAGAAGATTTGTCAGGCATGATTTCCCTTTCATAAATCCATGCTGACTTGAAGCTAGGAATGGGAGGTGTACTTCGTGTTTGGTGGAGATTGTTGGTATGTGAGTGATTGTGGTTATTGCATTGAGAAGTGTGTGAGGCTGGTGGTGCAGTTGGACAGGAAATGGTTTTTGAAGATTCATTTACTGACCTTGACCATTCGTCTGAGGTCATGATACTTCATTGGGCACAGGAGCCAAGTCCTAGGGACGACACTGCTGGCAGTGACTGCCACGCCAATCTGGTCCCACATCCTTCTTTCTGGAGGGCCTCCATGCCCCCTGTGGGTGGAGTACCTCTCTTCGAGTGTTCACCCCCTGCATAAAGGCCTTGAGTGCTGCGTCCAAGACCCTGGGTGCCCTTTCCCTGGCCTGCTGAGCCATTTGGATTTGTGCTGAAGCACTTTTAACATTTTTTTTATCACCAGAAGACAGCTCAACTTTAAGAGGAGCAGACTGTCTTTAAGTGATGCAAGCTAGCTTTAAGTAAAGCTAGTCTTGTGCGAACATCACAAACACTGGGCTGTGCACTAAAATCATATAAAGTAGCCAGCAGCACGAATTTTACGCGCTGCCTGAACTCTTTTGCTTGGGTGTCCATTTTTGAGCTTAATTAAAATACATCCCCAATAACTTTTGTTGGCCTCTTATGGCCCGGCTCTGAGTTGTCTTCACTGGCAGCTCTTGCATTGGGCGTCACTGCCACACTCAGCAGTTGAGATCACTTCGGTATCCGAATGACGGCATCAGCCACTGATATTTAAATATTAAATAACGAGCACAAAGGAAGATTTTTGTGGTGATTGGAGGTCAATCGTACCAGCCCCAGGACATCGCTGCAGGGTTCCTCGGGGCAGTGTCCTAGACCCAACCATCTTTAGCTGCTTCATCAATGACCTTCCCTCCATCATAAGGTAAGAAGTGGGGATGTTCACTGATGATTACCCAGGGTTCAGTTGCATTTGAAACTCCTCAGAAAATGAAGCAGTTCGTGCCCACATGCAGCAAGACCTAAAAGGCTCATGCCTGGACGTCTATCAGTGATAAGTAACATTAGTACCACACAAATGCCAGGCAATGACCATCTCCAACAAGCGAGAGTCTAACTACCTCCCCTTGATATTCAACAGGATTGCCATTGCCGAATCCCCCACCATCAACATCCTGGAGGGTCACCATTGACCAGAAACTTAACTGGACCAGCCACATAAATATTGTGGCTACAAGAGCGGACCAGAGGCTGGGTATTCTGCACTGAGTGACTCACCTCCTGACTCCCTAAAGCCTTCCCACTATCTACAAGGCACAAGTCAGCTGTGTGATGAAATACTCTCCACTTGTCTGGATGAGTGCAGCTCCAACAACACTCAAGAATCTCAACACCATCCAGGACAAAGCAACCTACTTGATTGGCACCCCCTTCCACCAGCTTCAACATTCACTCCATCCACCACTGGCATACCATGGCTGCAGTGTGTACCGTCTATAAGATGCACTGCAGCAACTCACCACGGCTTCTTCAGAAGCAACTCCCAAACCCATGACCTCTATGTTGCACAAGCGACAATTTCACTAGTCGTGTGGCTAGTAGTTGCCTGCGACAGTTCCTGAGTTAAATATCAAATTGCACACTAGACAAATGACAGTATCGTTAATGTTCGTTTAATACAGAAAAGGTACAAGACTCACTACTTACACTCTATAATTCTCCTATACAGAAGAAGTACAAGACTCACTACTTATATTGGGGTCAAGTTTCGGCCTGAGTTGCTCCAATTTTTTTGGAGCAACTGGTTTAGAATGGAGTATCTTAGAAATTGCAATTCTCAGCATTTATTTGCTCCAGTTCTAGTCAGTTAGAATAGTTTCATTTTGGAACAGATTTTTTTTTCAAAAGGGGGCGTGTCCGGCCACTTACGCCTGTTTTGAAAGTTTAGGCAGTGAAAACTTATTCCAAACTAACTTAGAATGGAGTAAGTCTAGATTTTTGTACGCTCACTAAAAACCTTGCCTACACTTTAGAAATCAGGCGTTGGGGGGGGGGGGGGCGGGAGGGGGAAGGGAAGTAATTAAATTCTACAAGCATTCAACAGTCTTACTTATTCAAATAAGGAGCCAGCCTGAATAAAACATTATAAACAAAGCAAATACAAAATATTGAATATTCCTACCTGTGTGAAGCAGCAACAGCCTTCGAGCTGCGGTGCGTCAGGCAGGCCTTCCATGTAGGAGACAGGGGCGGCGTCAGTGACTCTACGGCAGCCCAACAACAACGGCAGCAAGCAGCCTTCGAGCTGCGGTGCTTCAGGCAGGCCTTCCTTCTATGTAGGAGACAGGGGCGGCGACAGTGGCTCGACAGCAGCCGAAGACACAGCAAGCAGCCTTCGAGCTGCGAGGGAGGCTGAGGCCATTCGGCCACGGGATAGGGACAGCGACAGTGGCTGACGGCGGCCGAAGACACAGCAAGCAGCCTTCGAGCTGCGAGGGAGGCTGAGGCCATTCGGCCTCGGGACAGGGAGAGGCAGCCAGATAGCCAGTTTGAAACTTAAATTTGTAATTGCAGAATGGGTGCTGCATTGTCAACACCACGGATTATGCAATTCACTGCATAGGAGAGAATTGATTAGAGCTCACTGCACCAGGAACGTTATAGCCCGCAGGTTGATGGGCAGGAGACCTTACCCACGTCGGCAATATCGAGCGAGGCTGATTGTGTCAAAAGACTGCATTTCCGCAGAGAAGTTGTCGCTGAGATCTGTGATATGCTGAGAGCAGGTTTGCAGCCCTGAAGCAGAACGTCAACTGCCTTGTCTGTTGAAGTGAAGGTAACAGCTGCACTTGCCTTCTATGCCTCGGGATCGTTTCAGGCTACAACTGGAGATATGTGCACTATCTCTCAATGTGAAATACATGCCTGCATTTACCAGGTCACGGCTGCACTGTATGTGCGGAGGAATGACTTCATCAATTTCCCAATGACCACACAAGCGATCCATGAGAGGGCTGTGAGCTTCTTCAGGATTGCTGGCTTCCCAAAGGTACAGGGCTGCATTGATTGTACCCACATAGCCTTGCGAGCACCTGTGGAGGATTCCGAGCAGTACAGGAATAGGAAAGGTTTCCACTCTATCAATGTGCAGCTCGTGTGTGACGACAAGCAGCGCATCATGTCAGTCGATGCGAGATACCCTGGCAGCACCCATGATGTGTTCATCCTACGCAACAGCTTTATATCTAACATGTTTGAGCAGCAGCCAGAAGGGCAGAGCTGGCTACTGGGAGACAAAGGGTACGGCCTGACCCACCTGGCTCATGACGCCCCTACGCATGACACGGACAGAAGCTGATGGTCAATACAACATGGCGCACATTGCGACGCGCAGCATCATTGAGAGGACCATTGGCATATTGAAACAGCGATTCTGATGCCTGGACCATTCCGGAAGCCACTTGCAATACACTCCTCAGATTGTCGGTCACTTCACTGTTGTGTGCTGCATGTTGCATAATTTAGCCATCATGAGGCAGCAGGAGCTGGTAGTGGAACCAGAAGACCCACATGAGGGGCCAGTGCCTGATGATAGTATTTTGGAAGAGCAGGATGAGGATGATGACGATGATCAGGAAAGCATGCAAGTGACTGATGCCGGAGCACGAGGTCGGAGGAGGCCGTCCATCATGCTCCTTTAACGATTGCTCGAGCCTTGCGCCAGCAGCTCATCCGTGAATGCTTCAACTACTAATGCCTGAGGGCTCTGTGACCACTTTTGCATATGGACATGTTTATTTTTTGGAGTTGTTCCTACGTTGTGTTGTGTTAATGCAAGATGATTCAGTTTTAATGAAAAAATATTTTATTGAAAAGTTAACGTCACTGTAATAAAATATTTGTTGTATCAAACTTTACTTTTTAATATGACTCTTGAAAATCACTTAAAAACTTTAAGATCACTTATAACCTTGTAAAGTTACAGAACAATTTCAATGTGAAAAATCTTACACTCTTAAGGTCACTTAAAAACCCTAAAATCACTTATAAGTTGTAAAGTTACAAAACAATTTCAATGTGAAAAATCTTACACTCTTAAGATCACTTAGACTTCAGGATCACTTTTTAGTTGCAAAATTAAATAAGATACAAAATGTGAGAGCATTTACACGATAAGATCATTTAAAAACCCTAAGATCACTTATAAGTTGTAAAGTTACAAAACAATTTCAATTTGAAAAATGCTACTAGAGCTACATCAAGAACAAGAACAAAAGCAGCAAAGAAAGGCTGCAACCATCTCTCATCCACATCTCAGTGAATGTTCACTTCTTCTTGGGGGTGTCATTTGATTGGCCGGGCTGTGTGCCCTTATTGCAGCAGCTACCTCCCTGATGGCCTGTGCCGACACTTGCATGCCCTCCCTGACGGCCTGTGCCGTCGATTGCACTCCCTCGGACATTCCCTCACTAAGTTCCCGTGTCATTACTGCTATTTCTCCCGTCAGGACCGTCACCTCTTCACCCACTGCACTGACGCTACCGATGAGTGATCGGGTAAGCTCATTGGTCTCCATACCCAATGCCACAACCTGAGCCGTATCTGTTGCACGCTGCATCTCAGGAGAGCGTGTCTCCAATCTCCTCCTCTGCCTGGGTCTGCCTTGTGGCACCACTACACTGGGAGGCGCGGGCAGGGACGGTGGGGCGCTCGGTGTTCCAGACGACAGCACTCGAGTGCGAGCCGTGGGCTGGGATGGTGGGTGAATGGGTGTAAACATGCTCCATTATATCACCAGCAACACTGGGACCCGCAACGTCGGAGTCAAAACCATGGAAGGTGGAACCAGAACCTATGCGAGTGGAAAGCACAGGCTGGGACGGTGGTGCACTGGCTGTAAACTGCTGCATTACACCAGCAGCACCACTGGAACCCGCAAAATCGGAATCAAAACCATGGAAGGTGGAACTATGCAAGGGGTTGAAACTCTGATGCCCCTTAATGGGGGCTCATAAACATTAATTTGGAAGCTCTCCCCTGTAGACATCGCCGCCATCACCCAGTCTGGATCGTCCGCATCTGGTTGTACTGGTTCTTGTTCTGTATCTTCAGGATCCACAGGGTTAGCAGCATCATCATCATCATCATCATGTTAATGTTTAACAGCAAGGGAGGGGGCAGGATGAGTGGCATGAGTACTCTCACACATAGCAGGCCAGGTAGCAGGTTGATTTAAAGGGCCACGATGCATTTTCAGGACTTACCCTCTTCCTTGCGTGCGGGCCCAGCTTGTGCTGTACTGTCGGCGGCAGTCAGGAGCAGCGTCGAGGAGGTGCGTTGGTGAGGCCTATAAAAGGCACAGCAGGGAGTCCGGGGCCCAGCGTTGGCGGCAGTCGGGAGCAGCGTCGAGGAGGTGCGTTGGTGAAGCCTATAAAAGGCACAGCAGGGAGTCCGGGGCCCAGCGTCGGCGGCAGCCGGGAGCAGCGTCGAGGAGGTCCGTTGGTGAGGCCTATAAAAGGCACAGCAGGGAGTCCGGGGCCCAGCGTCGAGGAGGTCCGTTGGTGAGGCCTATAAAAGGCGAGCTAGTGCAGCTACAGGGAGAAGGCAAAAAAGAAGTAGAAAGAAACAGAAAGGTGACGTCACAGCCAAGGGGGTAAGTGATTGGCTGGTGATTGGTGAGTAGTTTTTCTTTTTTCTCTTCTATAACAGTGAGTAAACTTTAGCATTGTTGTTGCCTATCTAAGGGTTAAGTCATGGCAGGAGAGCTCGGTCACGTGTTATGCTCCTCCTGTACCATGTGGGAACTCAGGGACAACTCCAGTGTCCCTGACGACTACGTGTGCGGGAAGTGTATCCGCCTCCAGCTCCTGACAGACCACGTTGCGGAGTTGGAGCTGAGGGTGGATTCACTCTGGAGCATCCACGATGCTGAGAATGACGTGAATAGCACGTTTAGTGAGTTGGTCATACCGCAGGTGAAGGGTCCACAGCCAGCTAGGGAATGGAAGACCAGCAGGAAGAGCAGTGCAAGGAAGGTAGTGCAGGGGTCCCCTGCGGTCATCCCCCTGCAAAACAGAAAAACAGATACACCGTTTTAAGTAATGTTGAGGGGAATGACTCATCAGGGGAGGGCAGCAGCCGCCAAGTTCATGGCACCGTGGGTGGATCTGCTGCACAGGAGGGCAGGAAAAAGAGTGGGAGAGCAATAGTGATAGGGGATTCGATTGTAAGGGGAATAGATAGGCGTTTCTGTGGTCGCAACCGAGACTCCAGGATGGTATGTTGCCTCCCTGGTGCAAGGGTCAAGGATGTCTTGGAGCGGGTGCGGGACATTCTGAAAAGGGAGGGTGAACAGCCAGTTGTCGTGGTGCACATTGGTACCAACGACATAGGTAAAAAAAGGGATGAGGTCCTACGAGATGAATTTAAGGAGCGAGGAGCTAAATTAAAACGTAGGACCTCAAAAGTAGTAATCTCAGGATTGCTACCAGTGCCACGTGATAGTCAGAGTAGGAATCGCAGGATAGGTCAGATGAATACGTGGCTTGAGCAGTGGTGCAGCAGGGAGGGATTCAAATTCCTGGGGCATTGGAACCGGTTCTGGGGGAGGTGGGACCAGTACAAACTGGACGGTCTGCACCTAGACAGGACCGGAACCAATGTCCGAGGGGGAGTGTTTGCTAGTGCTGTTGGGGAGGAGTTAAACTAATGTGGCAGGGGGATGGGAACCAATGCAGGGAGACAGAGGGAAACAAAAAGGAGACAAAAGCAAAAGACAGAAAGGAGATGGGTAAAAGTGGAGGGCAGAGAAATCCAAGGCAAAAACCAAAAAGGGCCACTGAATGTAAAACGGCTGAAGGAGGTGTCAAAACTAAAAATCATGGATTAAAAACGAGGATTCAAACACTCTATCTAAACGCACGCAGCATTCGAAACAAAGTAAATGAGTTGACGGCACAAATCATTATAAATGGGTATGATTTGGTGGCCATTACAGAAACGTGGTTGCAGGGTGGCCAAGACTGGGAATTAAACATACAGGGGTATCTGACGATTCGGAAAGATAGACAAGAAGGGAAAGGAGGTGGGGTAGCTCTGTTAATAAAGGATGATATCAGGGCAGTTGTGAGAGACGATATTGGCTCTAATGAACAAAATGTTGAATCATTGTGGGTGGAGATTAGAGATAGTAAGGGGAAAAAGTCACTGGTGGGCGTAGTTTATAGGCCCCCAAATAATAACTTCACAGTGGGGCAGGCAATAATCAAGGGAATAATGGAGGCATGTGAAAAAGGAACGGCAGTAATCATGGGGGATTTTAACCTACATATCGATTGGTCAACTCAAATCGCACGGGGTAGCCTGGAGGAGTAATTCATAGAATGCATACGGGATTGTTTCTTAGAACAGTATGTTACAGAACCTACAAGGGAGCAAGCTATCTTAGATCTGGTCCTGTGTAATGAGACAGGAATAATAAATGATCTCCTCGTAAAAGATCCTCTCGGAATGAGTGATCAGAGTATGGTTGAATTTGTGATACAGATTGAGGGTGAGGAAGTAGTGTCTCAAACGAGCATACTATGCTTAAACAAAGGGGACTACAGTGGGATGAGGGCAGAGTTGGCTAAAGTAGACTGGAAACACAGACTAAACGGTGGCACAATTGAGGAACAGTGGAGGACTTTTAAGGATTTCTTTCATAGTGCTCAACAAAAATATATTCCAATGAAAAAGAAGGGCAGTAAGAGAAGGGATAACCAACCGTGGATAACCAGGGAAATTAAGGAGAGTATCAAATTAAAAACCAATGCGTATAAGGTGGCCAAGGTTAGTGGGAAAATAGAAGATTGGGAAAATTTTAAACGACAGCAAAGAATGACTAAGAAAGCAATAAAGAAAGGAAAGATAGATTACGAAGGTAAACTTGCGCAAAACATAAAAACGGATAGTAAAAGCTTTTACCGCTATATAAAACAGAAAAGAGTGACTAAAGTAAATGTTGGTCTCTTAGAAGATGAGAAGGGGGATTTAATAATGGGAAATGTGGAAATGGCTGAGACCTTAAACAATTAGTTTGCTTCGGTCTTCACAGTGGAAGACACAGAAACCATGCCAGAAATTGCTGGTCACAGGAATGTGGGAAGGGAAGACCTTGAGACAATCACTATCACTAGGGGGGTAGTGCTGGACAGGCTAATGGGACTCAAGGTAGATAAGTCCCCTGGTCCTGATGAAATGCATCCCAGGGTATTAAAAGAGATGGCGGAAGTTATAGCAGATGCATTCGTTATAATCTACCAAAATTCTCTGGACTCTGGGGAGGTACCAGCGGATTGGAAAGCAGCTAATGTAATGCCTCTGTTTAAAAAAGTGGGCAGACAAAAGGCAGGTAACTATAGGCCGGTTAGTTTAACATCTGTAGTGGGGAAAATGCTTGAAGCTATCATTAAGGAAGAAATAGCGGGACATCTAGATAGGAATAGTGCAATCAAGCAGACGCTGCATGGATTCATGAAGGGGAAATCATGTTTAACTAATTTACTGGAATTCTTTGAGGATATAACGAGCATGGTGGATAGAGGTGTACCGATGGATGTGGTGTATTTAGATTTTCAAAAGGCATTCGATAAGGTGCCACACAAAAGGTTACTGCAGAAGATAGAGGTACACGGAGTCAGAGGAAATGTATTAGCATGGATATAGAATTGGTTGGCGAACAGAAAGCAGAGAGTCGGGATAAATGGGTCCTTTTCAGGTTGGAAATCGGTGGTTAGTGGTGTGCCACAGGGATCGGTGCTGGGACCACAACTGTTTACAATATGCATAGATGACCTGGAAGAGGGGACAGAGTGTAGTGTAACAAAATTTGCAGATGACACAAAGATTAGTGGGAAAGCGGGTTGTGTAGAGGACACAGAGAGGCTGCAAAGAGATTTAGATAAGTTAAGCGAATGGGCTAAGGTTTAGCAGATGGAATACAATGTCGGAAAGTGTGAGGTCATCCACCTTGGGAAAAAAAACAAAAAAAGGGAATACTATTTGAATGGGGAGAAATTACAACATGCTGCGGTGCAGAGGGACCTGGGGGTCCTAGTGCATGAATCCCAAAAAGTTAGTTTGCAGGTGCAGCAGGTAATCAGGAAGGCGAATGGAATGTTGGCCTTCATTGCGAGACGGATGGAGTACAAAAGCAGGGAGGTCCTTCTGCAACTGTATAGGGTATTGGTGAGGCCACACCTGGAGTACTGCGTGCAGTTTTGGTCACCTTACTTAAGGAAGGATATACTGGCTTTGGAGGGGGTACAGAGACGATTCACTAGGTTGATTCCGGAGATGAGGGGGTTACCTTATGATGATAGATTGAGTAGACTGGGTCTTTACTCGTTGGAGTTCAGAAGGATGAGTGGTGATCTTATAGAAACATTCAAAATAATGAAAGGGATAGACAAGATAGAGGCAGAGAGGTTGTTTCCACTGGACTAGAACTAGGGGGCACAGCCTCAAAATACGGGGGAGCCAATTTAAAACCGAGTTGAGAAGGAATTTCTTCTCCCAGAGGGTTGTGAATCTGTGGAATTCTCTGCCCAAGAAAGCAGTTGAGGCTAGCTCATTGAATGTATTCAAGTCACAGATAGATAGATTTTTAACTAATAAGGGAATTAAGGGTTATGGGGAGCGGGCGGGTAAGTGGAGCTGAGTCCATGGCCAGATCAGCCATGATCTTGTTGAATGGCGGAGCAGGCTCGAGGGGCTAGATGGCCTACTCCTGTTCCTAATTCTTATGTTCTTATGATTGCTTTTCTCCATGTACAACTCATCATAGCAGCTACCCTCTGTTCCAAGGGTGTCAGTGGATGCAGATTGGGCGTGCCTCCTCCTGTTCGAGTTGCTTCCCTTTTGTTGTGGGCCAATTTCTTCTGCAAAGAGTAAAATATAACTTTTTACAGAGTGCGTCTTTCTGCAGGGTGGGACATACAGATAGTCATGTTACAATTGCGATTACATTAAAAAATGAAAATATTACTTACACTAACTACTTGACCAAGGTCGTGCCATTTCTTTTTACACTGGCTTCCAGATCTCCTGGTATGCACCACTGCGCAGTAATCTTCTGCAACTTGGTTCCAGCGTTTCTTCATTTCTTTAGGTGGCACTTTTATGCGACCTCTGTTGCTGGTATCTAGCTCCTGCCATCTCTGCTCAATGATGTTGACTATTATCTCCACTTCCTCATGCAAGAAATTCTTTGTTCTTGGTGGACGTTGTTCCATTGCTGTATTGAATTGACACTCTTATTTTTCAAAACACACAGTCCTTAATTTGCATGCACCTATGCAGCACCTGTTCTGGAAGTTTAGCAGTGAAAAGCAGCACTCACCGATTTCAGCAGGTGATTTATTCAACAGTGTTGCTAAAAGTACTCCTTCACACACCAAAAAATCACCAAAATTCAATCCCAAGTCTTTCCAGAGGTCCACGAGACAAATCAGCACTTTTCTTTAAGTTCTTTTAAAAATGGCCGAGTGCCATATTTCTGGGCTACTGTGCGTGCGCGAGCGCTCCAACACGCACGCGCAGGGCTGCTGGCAAGACGTTCCCTCATTTGACTTAGTCCCGCCCCCTCCACTTGCAGAATCGGCGTGCCTCTGTGGCTCCGCCCCCCCGCTGCTGTCTGCGCGCCAAGCTCCCAGGGACCAGCAAGGAGCCCGAGAATTACGAGGTAGATTTTTGTCGCGCTTTTAGGCGCGAAAAATGGGCGTCCTTATCGGGGCTGTGCCATTCTAGGCGTGGCCCGAAACTTGATCCCATTGTATTTAACTCTGCTTAATTCTGCAGAAAAGGCATTCCAAAAGGTGTTCCTTTCCGCTCAAAATACTAACTCTGTTCAACTCTGTTGAACTCAACTCTGTTTAACTCAACATACTCTCATAGTTACCCAATACATTCCCGGGTGATCAATCTGGTCCTGACACTGTTCCTTCGAGGGTCTCTCCCCTGGTCCCTGCTTCTGTCGAGTGTTGATCCTCGGTTCTCGCAGCCGAGGTGGGGTTACCCCTCCTGGTTTCTTCTATTTTATAATCTGTCCCATCTCCTTTGACTACACATTTGTCTGTGCCCTGGTGATTGGGTTATTCTAGTTACAATCTGTCCCATTTCCTTGATTACATTTTGTCTGTACCCTGTTGATTCGTATATTCAGTCCCATTGAATACATTTTGTCTGTACCCTGTTGATTCGTATATTCTAGTTACTGGCGATGCTAAGGAAGCATGACTAATCAAATTTCAATTGGTAATTCATTTTATGTTCAAGGCACCTTAACCTTACTCTTGGGGGTTTTTCCATTTCATGTTGCCATAGCCTGCATATTTCCACATCTACCACCTAGAAGGACAAGGGCAGCAGGTGCATGGGAGCACCATCACCTGCAAGTTCCCCTCCAAGTTACACACCATCCTGATTTGGAAATATATCGCCGTTCCTTCATAGTCGCTGGATCAAAATCCTGGAACTCGCTGTGGGAGTACCTTCACCACAGGACTGCAGCGGTTCAAGGCGGTTCACTGCCACCTTCTCGAGGGCAATTAGGATGGCCAATAAATGCTGGCCTTGTCAGCAACACACACATCCTGGAACGACTAAAAAAAAAATGAGGCACCTCAGACATGAACTGTATAAATAGGCATTTTAGAAACAATTTTAAAGAGTAAAAAAAGCTTTAAAGAATTTTCATAAACATATATTGATAAAAATTTCAGAAATATAGAAAAAATATTTAAATTAAAAGAGTGCTTAAAAAGTACTGTCAATAGTGCAAAAAAGTATGTTGTCTGTGGCAGTTTAAGAGTGATTTTACCCTTTGTACTTGCACGCAAACCCCTCAGGAGACTCAGGTTGCCTATTAATATATGCTAATCACTCATTACAGTGATATTAAATGGTGTATCCACGGCTTTCTCAGGCTTCCTCAAACTCACCAGTGAAAGCAAGCCATACTTGTGACAATCGAGGGGTCTGAATCAATCTCATGGAAATACTGTTCGAAATACTTACTACTCACAGCTGCTTTCATACCTGCTCGTGAGAAAGGGTGTGTTCACAGTACTTTTGCTGAGTATTTACTTTCTACCATTTGGAGTTTTTCTGAAACAAATCAGCATGGATGACACTTTGGTTGCTTAGACTGGACAAGGACCATTCTGACCAGCACCAGCACCAGCAGCCTGCCCTTGTGAAACCTATAGCTGGACAGCAGAGAGGGCAGGAGCAGAGGGGTGCAGCTCGCAGGAGGCACTACCTGCGACATCGGGTGTACAGGCAGAAGCTAAGTTTCCTTGACATATCTGAACAGTAGTGTTTCAGGTGGTGGCAGACATCTGCAGCCTCCTAGAAAAAGACCTGCTGGACCTGGTGGCCATGCTGTCAAAGTCACCACCACCCTCAACATATCCAGGATCTCCCTGCCAGCAGTCCACAAACGCATAAGACAGGTGACTATTGGCTTGTTTTCCAGGGCCAGCACTTATGTGAACTTTGCCTGCGATGACGCCAGTCAGAATGAGCGGGTGCTCGGATTTGCGACTCTGGCTGGCTTCTCACAGGTGCAAGGCATCACAAACGTGGCAATCCACACACCCCCAGATCAACCCAGACTATTTGTCAACTAGAAGGGCTACCACTCCATCAATGTGCAGCTGGTGTGCCACAAAAAGATTTTTCTGCAGGTGCGCGCAAGATTACCGGGGAGTAGCCATGACGCTTTCGCCCTGTGGCAGTCTAAGCTCCGTGATGTCTTTGGACCTGCATGCATACTGAAGGGGTGGGCTGCTAGGAGACAAAGGATACCCACTTCACACTTGGCTGATGACACCTGTCAGAAACCCAACCTAATGAAGCCCAGCAGCACTACAATGAATGCCATTTGACCACCAGATGTGTGATCGAACAAGCCATCGGCATGCTGAAGATGTGCTACAGACTGGAGGCACTTCTCAGTGTGTACCAGCCGGGGTGTCCAGAATGGTTGTGGTTTGTTGCACTCTGCACCACTTTGTGCAGCAGCGAGGTTTGGACCTGCAGAAGGAACAAGGCTCAGAGTGCAGATACTCTTCGGACGATTCTGAGGAGGAGGAGGAGGAGAAGGAAGGTGTTGAGGGCATTGCTCCGTCAGTTGCTCATATTGCTGCCCGGATGCTAGGGATGCTCTTATTAATGCAAGGTTCACTTAGGTTGCACCAGTGGATCAATGCCAGAACCACATGCAATGGACACTCTTTACATGCAACCCCCCCATCACTGCCCCGCCCCACCCCCATCCCACCACAATGCCACTGACACAAAGCAGACCTGCAAATAACCAAGCATGCCTTGCACATCCCCTCATTGGTCCCCGTTAATTTGTGCCTTCCCATTCAGCATCGAGCAAATTAAAAGGCGACTTGCCATCCAGCGACCAAGAATGAGCAAGGCGGGAAAGTGAGGCAAACTAATAAAATTTATATGCTTTAACTAAACAGCAGAAACTTCACAGCATTACATTTTCCCACGCACCCATGTGCAACTACAAAGCTTTACTCTTCCTTTTCCTTCTGCTCTTACGCATTGCAATCCTTGTGCCTTCAGCAGAGGTAGAGTCAGGCTGCTCACATCACTGCTCTGACAGCCGAGGTGCTCTTGGCCCACAACCCCTGGCTTTTGGAGCCCATGAGGGTCCCACCAAAGACTGCTCCACCTGCACATGTTCAGGGGCAGACTCAGCCATCGAGACACAAGGCTGCATGTGGGTTATTGACTGGGGGCAGTCAACGGTTGTGAAGTGGAAGCACTTTGAGTAGAGTTCTCACCTCCATGTCCCCTTTCGCCATTATCCCTCTCATGTGGCAGCTGCAATTCACTGCGACCACTTTGCTGCAGAGTAGTTTGGTGCAGATCAGTGCAGCACTGAAAGCCAAGTCTAAGGTGTTTAAGGTGGCAGTCGTGTTGCCATCCAGAGTCTACTTGGCCAGGTCAAGACATGCATGGATTGCAGCTTATGATATTCCACGGAGTTAACCACTCTATCCGTGCAAGAAGACATCGTCGGAATGCCCTGTCACATCAACCCACTCATGCTTGAGGCAGATTCCTCCATTCTCTCTGCAATCGTGGTCCATGTGCATGGAAGGCCTGTCGGTGCATCGCACATTCTCTGCACCCTCCGACATGGACTCTCTGCAGCTGTCCTCCCACCACTATCTGTTCTTGCTCACTTGTCTAGAATGAGTCATCAGGTGAAAACTCAACTATCCACCTTACTGGTACCTGTACATCAAAGTGCAAGTATCTGAGTTAGTTCATGGTAAGCATGAGTCCTGAGATGGTGCACTCTCAGGAGGATTCAGCTGTTCTGAGTATCGTTGTTCGCGAGGTCCACCAACATCTGTTGCATGCATGAAGGCCCTAGCAGAGAGAAAATATATGAATGAATACTGGCAAGGTAAGAATGTTGCAAGTTATCATTATGAAGATGATCATATTTCACTCACTGTTGAAATTAAGTCAACATAACTGAGTACCATATGTCATGTAAGTCGCTGATATTTAATTGTGTTAGCAGGCAGCTGGATGATCCCTGTCTCCCTATCTTCAACGGCCAGGGACACTGAAACGCCACTTATCACCAGCGCCTCCTCCTATGCATTTGTAATTTTCTGATTAAAGAAATGTACTGATTAAAGAAAGATATGTTAGAGGGATCATCAAATGAGGCCATACGGGTCGAATTGAAAAATAAAAAAGGGGTGATCACACTGCTGGGCGTGTATTATAGATTCCCAAACAATGGGAGAGATAGAGGAGCAAATATGTAGGCAAATTGCTGTGAAGTCCAAAAACCATAGGGTAGTAATAGTAGGGGATTTTAACTAACCAAATATTGATTGGGACAAATTTAGAGTGAAGAGTTTGGAGGGTGCGGAATTCTTGAAATGCATTCAAGAGAACATTTTTAGTCATTATATAGCAAGCCCAACATGAGAGGGGGCGGTCTTGGATTTAGTTTTGGGGAATGAAGCTGGGCAGGTTGAAGGGGTATTAGTGGGAGTGCACTTGGGTGCCAGTGACCATAATTCAGTCAGATTCAAGTTGGTTATGGATAAGGGCAAGAATAGGCCTGGAATAAAAGTTCTGAATTGGGGAAGAGCTAATTTTGCTAAGTTAAGGAATGATTGGGCCATAGTGGACTGGAACCAGCTACTTGTGGGTAAATCAGAGTTGGAACAGTGGGAAGCATTCAAGGGGGAGATCCAGAAGGCTCAGGCCAAATATGTGTCCTTAAAGGTCCGCTCACTCCCTCATTGCAGGCCAGATGAAATGCATCCCAGGTGTATGCATCAAATGCTGTTGAGCGAAGTAAAAGAGGAAATAGCAGAGGCCTTGACCATCATTTTCCAGTTCTCTTTGGATCCGGGCATGGTGCCGGAGGATTGGAGGATTGCTAATGTAGTACCCTTGTTTAAGAAGGGAAAAAGGGATTGGCCAAGTAATTATAAGCCAGTCAGCCTTTACCTCAGTGGTGGGAAAATTATTAGAAAAAATCCTGAAAGACAGGATAAATCTGCATTTGGATAGGCAAGGATTAATTAGGGACAGTCAGCACTGATTTTTTAAGGGAAGATTGTGTTTGACTAACCTGATTGAATTTTTTGAGGAGGTAACCAAGAGGGTCAATGAAGGTAGTGCGTACGATGTAGTATCTCTGGACTTCAGCAAGGCTTTTGATAAGGTCCCACATGGTACACTGGTCATGAAGGTTAAAGCCCAAGGAATCCAGGGCAAAGTGGCAAGTTGGATCCAAAATTGGCCTGGAGGCAGGACGCAAAGGGTAATGGTTGATGGATGTTTTTGTGACTGAAAGAATGTTTCCAGTGGGGTTCCACAGGGCTCAGTACTGGGTCCCTTGCTTTTTGTGGTATATATCAACGATTTAGATTTGAATATAGGGAGTATGATTAAAAAGTTTGCAGACGAAACTAAAATTGGCTGTGTGGTTGATAATGAAGAGGAAAGTCATGGGCTGCAGGAGGATATCAATCTACTGGTCAGGTGGGCAGAGCAGTGGCAAATGGAATTTAATTCAGAGAAGTGTGAGGTGATGCACTTTGGGAGGACTAATAAGGAAAGGGTATACACATTAAGCGGTAGACCACTTAATAGTGTAAATGAACAAAGGGACCTTGGAGTGCTTGTCCACAGATCCTTGAAAGTAGCAGGCCAGGCGGATAAGGTGGTTAAGAAGGCATACAGAATGCTTGCCTTTATTGGCCAAGGCATAGAACATAAGAACAGGGAGGTTATGCTTAAATTGTATAATACTTTGGTTAGGCTACAGCTGGAGTACTGCGTGCAGTTCTGGTCGCTGTATTATAGGAAGGACGTGATTGCACAAGAGAGGGTGCAGAGGAGATTTACTAGGATGCTGCCTAGAATGAAGAATCTTAGTTATGAGGACAGATTGGATAGGTTGGGTTTGTTCTCATTCGAACAGAGGAGGTTGAGAGGAGACCTCATTGAGGTGTACAAAATATTGAGGGTCCTGGACATAGTGGATAGTAATGGTCTATTTCCATTGGTGGAGGGATATTACTAGGGGGCATAGTTTTAAGGTTGGTGGAAGGTTTAGAGAGGATTTGAGGGGGGCTTCTTTACGCAGAGGGCTGTGGGGATCTGGAACTCGCTGTCTGGAAGAGTGGTGGATGCAGAAACCCTCACCACTTTTAAGAGATGGTTGGATGGGCACTTGAAGTACTTGAAGTAACCTGAAGTGCAGGGTTATGGACCTAGAGCTGGTAATTGGGATTAGACTGGATGACTTTTTGTTGAACGGCACAGATATAATGGTAAGTATTGCAGGGAATAGAATACAGCCAGGGTGATTTCCTGGACTAGGTTTGATCGCCTGGATGGGTCGGAGAGGAATTTTCCCAGATTTTTTCTCCCTAAATTGGCCTGGGTTTTTATCTGGTTTTTGCCTCTCCTAGGAGATCACATGGCTCCGATTGGAGTGGAGTGTAGAATGTTTCAGTATAAGGGGTGTCTCAGTTGTTTGAGGCGGACTGGTTGGGCTGGGTGCTCTTTGCCTTTCCGTCATTGTTCACAGGTTTATATGTAATCTTTAGGGCTGCTGACCAAGGGCCGTGCGGCTCTTTGTCAGCCGGCGCGGACACGATGGGTCGATGGGTACTTTAGCTGGGAAATGCGTGGAGGCCAATATATGGTTCTCTTCCTCGTGTTCTGTGCTCGCTTCTCCTGCAATGAGGGAGGGAGCAGACCTGTGAGTGACTGTCTGACATGTGTTCATCTGATGGATGAGTGCATTTGGTGAGGATGAGTACCAGGGAGAGGCATGAAGTTGCATAAGGATGACGGTGAGTGGGAGTGGTGGATGGGTAGATGGGGATGTGAGGAGCTGTATAGAAAGAGGATGGGTGCGCTTGCAAGGTAAGTGGGTGTGAGGAGTGATGGGATGGAGTAGGCTTGACATGGCAGATTGAGGGGGTGGGATGATGCGCACAACAGAATGTAGGTGAATGTGAAGTTGTACTGCATGAATCCAGGAGTGTGGCACAATGCCCCTGCTGCTGACCTCCTGGGCCTCCTCCAGCCAGGCCTTCTTTGTGGCAGCAGCATGTTTCTTCCTCCTATTGCCGGGGAAGAGTATATCTCTCCGGTTCCTCACTGACCCCAGAAGTATATCAACGGAGGTGTCTTTGAAATGCGGTGCAGCCTTTGTCAGTCTGGAATCCATTCTTTAACTTTCTTTGTTTCAAACTCCAACTCCTCTAAGTTCCATCGTTGGACTGGCCCTTTAAGTGCTAGATTTGAGATCGCATTAGGGGTGTCCGCTGCTGCGGATTGGCTACCACACCCGGAAGTAAAATGCAAATGAGGTGACTAAGTTAAAAAGCCAGTGACAGACGCGCTGAACTTATTTTCGGGTTTCCTGCGCGATATCGCTCCCAGCATATCTCCGAGTTAATGGCCATGAAATTTCGGCCTCCTTGGGTCCATACAGATTGTGTAAGGACTGGGGAAGGCATTGCAATGCTGGTTTTCGGTGCGCAATGCGCATGTGCCGAAAACCGACTTTTCCAATCTGTCAAGCCTCTCAGATTGCATGCATCTCAGGGAGAAGGATATTCCCATGGCAGAGATTGAGCTATTTGCCCATCTTTTGCCCAGCGAATGTCCTTCAAACTCTTGCACCTGGTAAAAGCAGGTGCATAGCCAACTTTTACCAGTGTTAGAGTTTTAAAACATATCAAAAACATATCAAAATAAAATTTAATAATACACATTTATGTTAAAAACACTGCCCACTCAGGTCATTTTATTTTAAACTATAACTAAAACCTTTTTTAAAAATCGGCAAATATTTTTTTTTCAAAAACATTTCTATCAACTTTAGTTTCTATGATGTATTTATGTGAGGTGTTTTTTACATTTTTGACGTAGTGTCTGGGTGTTTGGGGGTGTTTCTCATTCATAGCAATAGGAGTTTTGGACTTACGAAACTCCTATTACTATGAATGAGAAAATACTTTACCATGATTGGGTGTCCAGGCCCACGTGATTCCTATGGACGTCCCAACATGAATGCGTTCCATTGCGCAAGAAGAGGAGGCCTCAGGACCAGGATCTCTGGTGAGCGTTCAACCAAAAGGTAAGTGCGCATTTTTTCTCCTATTTTTAGTCGAATGCCCGCGGGAAGAAGAAATCGTGATTTCAGCGCTATTACCAAGGACATTGTCTCAAAAAGTTACCCCACCACTGACGTTAGGCTGACTGGCCTGTAGTTACCTCCTTTATCCCTCTCCAACCCTCCAGTCCTCTGGCATCACTCCCATGTCTAAGAAGGATTGGAAGATTGTGTCCAGAGTTTCTGCTATTTCCACCCTTATTTCCCTCAGCAAACTAAAATGTATCCCATTATTTTCAACTTTAAGCATTGCCATCCTTTTAAGTACCTCCTCTTTATTTTTATCCTATCCAATTTCTTTACCATCTCCTCCTTTACAGTGACACCGGCAGCATCCAGTGAAGACGGTGAAGACCGATGCAAAATACTCATTTAGTACTTTAGCCTTGTCCTCTGCCTCCACAAGAAGAAATCCATTTTAGCTCCTAATAGTTCCCATCTTTCCTTTGACTATACTTTTATTATTTATAGGATTGTAAAAGACTTTAGTGTTCTCTTCCACATTACCTGCAAATCTATTCTCACACACTCTCTGTGTCCCTTTTATTTCCTGTTACAGTTTAATTCTGCACTTTCTGTATTTAGCTTGGTTCTTTACCTTTTTATGAAACTAACAGTTATCATAAGCCTCTTTTCTCAGTTTAATTTTAATCTCTCTGGCCTGGAGTTTCCGCTTGGTTTTTTTCAGCACAATTCGCTTGAAATCGACTGAACCAGAGGAACTTCTAACACAAATCGAGTTCCCGCGACCTTTTGCATTAGTTTAAAAAGCATCACGCTAGAAGCCAGCCCCGCCCACGAAACTGGTCACAAGCAGATCTAATTCATCACCATGGCGAGTTTCCGCTATTTGCGCCCATTTGTGGGCCTTTGAGGAGGCTTAAAAGTAAGCTGTTTTTTTAGGCGTAAGCACATTTTAAAAGCATTTAAATATATTTTTTAATTTACTAAGAAACTGACTACTGTACCCCAATGAAGGTAGCAAATGGTCTGTCTAGTTTTTTAAAGTCATTTTCAGTGATTTAAAATCGGGTTACGCACACGTGGTGGACTTGACACTCTGATTAAAAATGCTTATTTTTTTGTGATAAAACAATTTTCAGCCATGTCTTTAACACGGTTGACCACTCTATCCTTTTCAAACGCCTCTCCACCGTTGTCCAGCTGTGTGGGACTGCACTCACCTGGTTCCATTCTTATCTATCTAATCGTAGCCAGATAATCACCTGCAAAGGCTTCTTTTCCTGCCCCCGCATTGTTACCCCTGGTGTCCCCCAAGGATCTATCCTTGGCCCCATCCTATTTCTCATCTACATGTTGCCTCTAGGTGACATCATTTGAAAACACAGTGTCAGTTTGCACATGTACTCTGATGACATCCAACTCTACCTCACTACCACTTCTCTCGACCCCACTCACGGTCCCCAAATTGTCAGATTGCTTGTCCGCCATCTAGTTCTGGAAGAGCAGAAATTTTTTCCAACTGAATATTGGGAAGATCAAAGCCATTGTTTTTGGTCCCCGCCACAGACTCCGTTCCCTAGCCATTTTCTCCAACTGAATATTGGGAAGATTGAAGCCTTTGTTTTCGGTCAGTGCCACAAACTCCGTTCCCTAGCCACTGACCCCATCCCTTTCCGCAACTTCTGTCTGATGCTGAACTAGACTGTTTGCAACCTTGGTGTCATATTTGACCCTGAAATTAGCTTTCGACCACATATCCGCAGCATAACTAAGACCGCCTCTGTAACATTGCCCACCTCTGCCCTTGCCTCAGCTCATCTGCTGCTGAAACCCTGATCCATGCTTTTGTTACCTCTAGCCTTGACTATTCCAATGCACTTCTGGCTGGCCTCTACAGAGGAGTGCAGAGGAGTAACTATTGTCTGCCGCAGGGAAAATCATCACAAGAGTCCTCCTCAATCGTCTCCTCCCAGTGGCTGAAGAGCTCCTCCCAGAGTCGCAATGCGCATTCCGCCCACTAAGGGCCACAACGGACATGATATTCACCGTGCGACAAATCCAAGAAAAATGTAGGGAACAGCATCAACCTCTGTAAATGGCCTTCTTTGAGCTCACAAAAACCTTCGACGCTGTCAACCATGAGGGAGTGTTCTTCTCCAATTCGACTGTCCTCCAAAATTTGTCACCATCCTCCGCCTGCTTCACGATGACATGCAAGCCGTGATTCTTCCCAACGGATCCACCACAGACCCAACACAAGTGCAGACCGAGGTCAAACATGGCTATGTCATTGCACCAACGCTCTTCTCAATCTTCCTCACTGCAATGATTCATTTCACAAGCTCTCCGCTGGAATGCAGCTAATCTACAGGACAAGCGGGAAATTGTTCAACCTCCAACGCCTCCAGTCCAGATCCAAGGTTGCTCCAACCTCTGTCATTGAATTACAATATGCAGATGACTCTTGCGTTTGTGCACACTTGGAGTCCGAACTCCAAACCATCGTTGACACCTTCAGCGAAGTGTACGAGAGTCTGGGCCTTATATTTAACATCAATAAGACAAAGGTCCTCTACCAACCTGCCCCCGCCACACAATACTGCTCCCCGGTTATAAAGATCCACAATGAGACCGTGAACAATGTGGACCACTTCCCATACCTAACCTAAGCAAAGGCAGACATCGACGACGAAGTTCAACACCGCCTTCAGTGTGCCAGTGCAGCCTTCGGCTAACTGAGGAAATTAGTTTTCAAAGACCAGGATCACAAACCCGGTGCAAAGCTAAAGGTATACAGAGCAGTAGTGATACCCGCCCTCCTATATGCCTGAGAGACACGGACTATGTACAGTAGGTACCTCAAAGCACTAGAGAAGTACCACCAATGCTGCCTCCACAAAATCCTGCAAATTAATTGGCAGGATAGGCGCACCAATGCCAGTGTTCTCTCTCAGGCCAACATCCCCAGCATCGACCACGCTCAACCAGCTCCGGTGGGTAGGCCACATTGTCTGCATGCCCGATGCTAGGCTCCTGAAACATGCACTCTACTCTGTGCTACATCACAGCAGGCGAGCCCCAAGAGGGCAGAGAAAATGCTTCATGGACACCCACAAGGCCTCCTTGAAAAAAGCAACATCCCCACCGACTCTTGGCAATCCCTGGCCCAAGAACCAAAGTGGAGGAGGAGCATCCAAGAAGGCACCATACACCTTCAGTCTCTTCACTGGGAGCACGTGGAAGCCAAGTACAAAAAGCGGAAGGAGCGTATGGCAAATCAAGCTCCCCACTCACCCATCCCTCCAACCACCACCTGCCCCACCTGTGACAGAGACTGCAGATCCTGCATTGGTCTCATCAATCACCTTGGAACTCATTTTGGTGAGAAGCAAGTCATCCTTGACTCCAGGGGGACTGCCTAAGAAGGAGAAGAACTAAGACCATCTATTTCCACCTCCGTAACATCGCCTATCTCCGCCCTTGCCTCAGCTCATCCGCTGCTGAAGCCTTCATTCATGCTTTTGTTACCTCTAGATTTGACTATTCCAACACACTGCTGGCTGACCTCCCACATTTTACCCTTCAAAAACTAGGGGTGATCCAAAACTCGGCTACCCGTATCCTAACCCACACCAAGTCCCACACCCATCACCCATGTGATCGCAAATCTACATCGGCTTCCGGTTAAGCAACACCTCGTTTTCAAAATTCTCATCCTTATTTTCAAATCCCTCCATGGCCTCACCCTTCTCTAAAATAGAGTATGAGAGGAAGCTTGCTGGGAACATAAAGACTGACTGCAAAAGCTTCTATAGATATGTGAAGAGAAAAAGATTAGTGAAGACAAATGTAGGTCCCTTGCAGTCAGATTCAGGTGAATTTATAATGGGGAACAAAGAAATGCCAGACCAGTTGAACAAATACTTTGGTTCTGTCTTCACGAAGGACGACACAAATAACTTTCCGGTAGTACTAGGGGACCGAGGGTCGAGTGAGAAGGAGGAACTGAAAAATATCCTTATTAGGTGGGAAATTGTGTTAGGGAAATTGATGGGATTGAAGGCTGATAAATCCCCGGGGCCTGATAGTATGCATCCCAGAGTACTTAAGGAAGTGGCCATAGAAATAGTGGATGCATTGGTGATCATTTTCCAACCATCTATTGACTCTGGATCAGTTCCTATGGACTGGAAGGTAGCTAATGTAACACCACTTTTTAAAAAAGAAGGGAGAGAGAAAACGGGTAATTATAGCCTGACATCAGTAGTGGGGTAAATGTTGGAATGAATTATTAAAGATGAAATAACAGCACATTTGGAAAGCAGTGGCAGGATCGGTCCAAGTCAGCATGGATTTATGAATGGGAAATCATGCTTGACAAATCTTCCAGAATTTTTTGAGGATGTAACTAGTAGAGTGGACAAGGGAGAACCAATGGATGTGGTGTATTTGGACTTTCAAAAGGCTTTTGACAAGGTCCCACACAAGAGATTGGTGTGCAAAACCAAAGCACATGCTATTGGGGGTAATATACTGATGTGGATAGAGAACTGGTTGGCAGACAGGGAGCAGAGAGTCAGGATAAATGGATCCTTTTCAGAATGGCAGGCAGTGACTAGTGGGGTGCCGCAGGGCTCAGTGCTGGGATCCCAGCTCTTCACAATATACATTAATAATTTAGATGAAGGAATTGAGTGTAATATCTCCAAATTTGCAGATGACACTAAACTGGGTGGCGGTGTGAGCTGTGAGGAGGATGCTAAGAGGCTGCAGGGTGACTTGGACAGGTTGGATGAATGGGTAAATACATGGCAGATGCAGTATAATATGGATAAATGTTAAGTTATCCACTTTGGGGGAAAAAACACGAAGGCAGAATATTATCTGAATGGCGGCAGATTAGGAAAAGGGGAGGTGCAGCGAGACCTGGGTGTCATGGTTCATCAGTCATTGAAAGTTGGCATGCAGGTACAGCAGGCGGTGAAGAAGGCAAATGGTATGTTGGCTTTCATAGCTAGGGGATTTGAGTATAGGAGCAGAGAGGTCTTACTGCAGTTGTACAGGGCCTTGGAGAGGCCTCACCTGGAATATTGTTTACAGTTTTGGTCTCCTAATCTGAGGAAGGACGTTCTTGCTATTGAGGGAGTGCAGCGAAGATTCACCAGATTGATTCCCGGGATGGCTGGACTGACATCTGAGGAGTGACTGGATCAACTGGGCCTGTATTCACTGGAGTTCAGAAGGATGAGAGGGGATCTCATAGAAACATATAAGATTCTGACGGTACTGGACAGGTTAGATGCGGGAAGAATGTTGCCGATGTTGGGGAAGTCCAGAACCAGGGGACACAGTCTTAGGATAAGGGATAGGCCATTTAGGACTGAGACGAGAAGAAACTTCTTCACTCAGAGAGTTGTTACCCTGTGGAATTCTCTACCGCAGAGAGTTGTTGATGCCAGTTCATTGGATATATTCAAGAGGGAGTTGGATATGACCCTTATGGCTAAAGGGATCAAGGGGCATGGAGAGAAAGCAGGAAAGGGGCACTGAGGGAATGATCAGCCATGATCTTATTGAATGGTGGTGCAGGCTCGAAGGGCCGAATGGCCTACTTCTGCACCTATTTTTTATGTTTCTATGTTTCTATCTCTGTAATCTCCTCCAGCCCCCCGCCCCCGCCCCCCACCCTCCCCTGAGACATCTGCGCTCCTCTAATTCTGCCCTCTTGAGCATCCCTGATTATAATCGCTCAACCATTGGTGGCCGTGCCTTCTGTTGTCTAGGCCCCAAGCTCTGGAACTCCCTGCCTAAAGCTCTCCACCTCTCCACCTCTCTTTCCTCCTTCAAGACGCTCCTTAAAATCTATCTCTTTGACCAAGCTTTTGGTCACCTGCACTAATTTCTACTTAAGCGGCTCGGTGTCAAATTTTTTATCTCATAACACTCGTATGAAGCGCCTTGAGATGTTTCAACACGTTAAAGGTGCTACATAAATACAAGTTGTTGTTGTATTAATAATACTGCACCAGGTTACCACTCTCAAATATAACAAGGAATATTTTTTATTGCAAATGAAAAGCAACGATGTTCTAAAGCGCTGCCCGATTCGTTGTTTCAAGGACAATGTTATGTTCAGTGATATGCAAATGAGTTTGAGTGGAAACTTGAGCAAAAAAATCACTTCTTAAAACTAGCGAAAGTTATGTGCAATTTGTGCTCAGATTGTTGATTGCGTCCAACGCGGAATCTCTTGGCCTGGAGCTTTCGTCCTCCAGGGAATTCTAGATTTGGATTCCCTTCCTTTCCTCCTCATGTGAATGATTCTATTCTGTGCCTGAACTATATCCTTTTTGAAGGCATCCTATTGCTCATTTACTGTTTTACCTGCCAATCTTTGATTCCAATTCACCTGGACCTATCCCCTTTCAACTCACTGAAATTAGCCCTCCTTCAGTTGAATATTTTTACGTTTGATTGATCTTTGTGTTTTTCCATAACTACTCTAAACCTAATGATATTGTGATCACTGTTTCCCAAATACTCTCCCACTGAAACATGCTCCACTTGCCCCACTTCATTCCCTAGAACCAGATCCAGCACTGCTTCCTTCCTCGTTGGGCTGGAAACATGTGGATTAAGAAAGTTCTCTTGTACACATTTCAGGAATTCTTCCCCCTTTTTGCCCATTACACTGTTACTATCCCAGTCTATATTAGAATATTTGAAATCCCCCATTATCATTACTCTTTGTTCTTACATCTTTCAGAAATTTACCTACAAATTTGCTCGGCTCTCTCCTCCCCACAACTTGGTGGTCTATAATATATATCTGTATGTGCCATGTCATTGTACCCTCGTGCATGGCCATCGTGGTATAATTGCCACACCTATCTAGTGCTTATAAGTGGCACCCTGAACACAGCAGAACTCTCTTTGTCTAATAACCATTGGCAGATCAGTCTAGTCTGTCATCGTGAGATAGAAACAGAAACATAGAAAATAGGTGCAGGAGTAGGCCATTTGGCCCTTTGAGCCTGCGCTACCTTTCGATAAGATCATGACTGATCATTCCCTCAGTACCCCTTTCCTGCTTTCTCTTCATATCCCTTGATCCCTTTAGCCGAAAGGGCCATATCTAACTCCCTCTTGAATATATCTAATAAACTGGCATCAACAACTCTCTGCGGCAGGGAATTCCACAGGTTAACAACTCTCTGAGTGAAGAAGTTTCTCCTCATCTCAGTCCTAAATGGCCTACTCCTTATCCTAAGACTGTGTCCCCTGGTTCTGGACTTCCCCAACATCGGGAACAATCTACCCGCATCTAACTGTCCCGTCCCGTCAGAATCTTGTATGTTTCTATGAGATCCCCTCTCATCCTTCTGAACTCCAATGTATAAAGGCCCAGTTGATCCAGTCTCTCCTCATATGTCAGTCCTGCCATCCCGGGAATCAGTCTGGTGAACCTTCGCTGCACTCTCTCAATAGCAAGAACGTCCTTCCTCAGATTAGGAGACCAAAATTGAACACAATATTCCAGGTGAGACCTCACCAAGGCCCTGTACAACTGCAGTAAGACCTCCCTGCTCCGATACTCAAATCCCCTAGCTATGAAGGCCAACATACCATTTGCCTTCTTTACCGCTTGCTGCACCTGCATGCCAACTTTCAATGACTGATGAACCATGACACCCAGGTATCGTTGCACCTCTCCTTTTCCTAATCTGCCACCATTCAGATAATATTCTGTCTTTGCGTTTTTTCCCCAAAGTGGATAACCTCACATTTATCCACATTATACTGCATCTGCCATGTATTTGCCCATTCACCTAACCTGTCTAAGTCACCCTGCAGCCTCTTAGCGTCCCCCTCACAGCTCACACCGCCATGTCATCTGCAAACTTGGAGATATTAGACTGAATTCCTTCATCCAAATCATTAATGTATATTGTAAAGAGCTGGGGTCCCAGCACTGAGCCCTGCGGCACTCCACTAGTCACTGTCTGCCATTCTGAAAAGGACCCATTTATCCTGACTCTCTGCTTCCTGTCTGCCAACCAGTTCTCTATCCACGTCAGTATATTGCCAACAATACCATGTGCTTTGATTTTGCACACCAATCTCTTGTGTGGGACCTTGTCAAAAGCCTTTTGAAAGTCCAAATACACCACATCCACTGATTCTCCCTTGTCCACTCTACTAGTTACATCCTCAAAAAGTTCTAGAAGATTTGTCAAGCATGTTTTCCCCTTCATAAATCCATGCTGACTTGGACCGATCCTGTCACTGCTTTCCAAATGCGCTGCTATTTCATTCTTAATAATTGATTCCAACATTTTCCCTATGATGTCAGGCGAACCGGTCTTTAATTACCCGTTTTCTCTCTCCCTCCATTTTTAAAAAGTGGTGTTACATTAGCTACCCTCCAATCCATAGGAACTGATCCTGAATCGATAGATGTTGGAAAATGATCACCAATGCATCTACTATTTCTAGGGCCACTTCCTTAAGTACTCTGGGATGCAGAGAATCAGGCCCCGGGGATTTATCAGCCTTCAATCCCGTCAATTCCCCTAACACAATTTCCCGCCTAATAAGGATATCCTTCAGTTCCTCCTTCTCACTAGACTAAGTCAGTTTTTATGTTCCCGGCAAGCTTCTTCTCGTACTCTATTTTCCCCCTCTTAATTAAACCCATTGTCCTCCTCTGCTGAATTCTAAATTTCTCCCAGTCCTCAGGTTAGCTGCTTTTTCTGGCTAATTTATATGCCACTTCCTTGGTTTTAACACTATCCTTAATTTTCCTTGTTAGCCACGGTTGAGCCACCTTCCCGTTTTATTTTTACTCCAGACACGGATGTACAATTGCTGAAGTTCCTCCATGCAATCTTTAAATATTTGCCATTGCCTATCCACCGTCAACCCTTTAAGTATCATTTGCCAGTCTATTCTAGCCAATTCATGCCTGAAAACATCGAAGTTACCTTCCCTTAAGTTCCGGACCCTAGTTTCTGAATTAACTTAATAAAGAATTCTACCATGTTATGGTCACTCTTACTCAAGGTGCCTCTCACAACAAGATTGTTAATAAGTATGGTTCCTCGACATATTGGTCTCGAAAACCATCCCTAATACACTCCAGGAAATCCTCCTCCACTTCATTGCTACCAGTTTGGTTCGCCCAATCAATATGTAGATTAAAGTCACCCATGATAACTGCTGTACCGTTATTGCATGCATCCCTTATTTCTTGTTTGATGCTGTCCCCAACCTTGCTACTACTGTTTGGTGGTCTGTACACAACTCCCACTAGCGTTTTCTGCCCCTTGGTATTCCGCAGCTCCACCCATACCGATTCCACATCATCCAAGCTTATGCCCTTTGTTACTATTGCATTAATTTTCTCTTTAACCAGCAATGCCACCCCGCCTCCTTTCTGTCTATCCTTCCCAAATGTTGAATACCCCTGGATGTTGGGTTCCTAGCCTTGGTCACCCTGGAACCATGTCTCCGTGATGCCAATTATATCATATCCGTTAACTGCTATCTGCGCAGTTAATTCGTCCACTAATTCCGAATACTCCTCGCATTGAGGCACAGAGCCTTCAGGCTTGTCTTTTTAACACCCTTTGCCCCTTTAGGATTTTGCTGTAAAGTGGCCCTTTATCACTCTATCTCGGCCCCTCATAATTTCATACAATAAGGTCCCCCTCAGCCTCCTGTGTTCCAAAGTAAAAAACCCGGCCTATCCAATCTTTTCTCATTGCTAAAAATCTCCAGTATAGCCAACATCCTTGTAAATCTCCTCTGTATCCTCTCTAGTGCAATCACATCTTTCCTGTAATGTGGTGACCAGAACTGCATGCAGTACTCTAGCTGTGGCCTAACTCCTGTTTTATACAGTACAAGCATAACCTCCCTGCTCTTGTATTCTATGCCTCAGCTAATAAATGCAAGTATTCCGTTTGTCTTCTTAACCACCTTATCCACATGGCCTGCCACCTTCAGGGATCTGTGGACATGCACTCCAAGTTCCCTTTGTTCCTCTACACTTCAGTGTCTACCATTTAATGTGTTAGCCCTCCCCAAATGCTTTACCTTGCATTTCTTCGGATTAAGTTCCATTTGCAACTGTTCTGCTCACCTGACTAGTTAATTGATATCTTTCCACAGTCTTTCTTCTTCATTATCAACCACACATCCGATTTTAGTATCATCTGCAAACTTCCTAATCATACCGCCTACATTCAAGTCTAAATCATTGATATATACCACAAAAAAGCAAGCGACCCAGTACTGAGCCCTGCATAACCCCACTCGAAACAGCCTTCCAGTCAAAAAAACATCCATCAACCATTATCCGTTGCTTCCTGCTTCTGAGCCAATTTTGAATCGAACTTGTCACTTTGCCCTGGATCCCATGTGCTTTTGCTTTCATGACCAGTCTGCCATGTGGGACCATATCAAAAGCCTTGCTAAAATCTATATATACTACATCAAACGCTCTAACCTCATCGACCCTCCTTATTACCTCCTCAAAAAATGTAATCTAGTTAGTCAGACACGACCTTCCCTTAACAAATCCATGCTGACTGTCCTTGATTAATCTGTGTCTTTCTAAATGAAGATTTATCCTGTCGCTCAGAATTTTTTTCAATCGTTTTCCCATCACTGAGTTTAGGCTTATTGGCCTGTAATTGCTTGGTCTATCCCTTTCTCTCTTTTTAAACAAACATACCACATTTGCAGTCCTCCAGTCCTCCAGCACCACACCTGTAGCCAGAGAGGATTAGAAAATGATGGTCAGAGCCTCTGCTATTTCCTCTTTTGCTTCTCTTAACAGACTGGGATACATTTCATCCAGGCCTGGTCACTTTAAAAGCTGCTAAACCCTTTAATACTTCCTCTCATTATATTTATTTCATCCAATATTTCACTCTCCTCCTCCCTGATTGCAATGTCTGCATTGCCCCTAACTTTTGTGAAAACAGACACAACATATCCATTCAGAACCATACCCACGTCTTCCGCCTCCACACACAGATTACCTTTAAGGTCTCTAATCGGCCCTACTCTTTCTTTAGTTATCCACTTGCTCTTAATGTGTTTATAAAGCATTATTGGGTTTTCCTTGAATTTACTTGCCAAAATGTTTTCATTCTCTCTCTTTTCTTTCCTAATTTCCTTTTTAATTTCACCCCTGCACTTTCTATAATCTTCAAGAATTTCTGCAGTATTGACCCTTCTGTATCTGTCATAAGCCTCCCTTTTTTTCTTTATCCTACCCTGTATGGTCCCTTGACATGCAGGGTGCTCGAGATTCGTTCGTGCCACTCTTTTTCCTTAAGGGAACATACTTGCTGAACCCTCAGGATCTCCTCGTTGAATACTCTGACAATGATTACCTTCAACTGGCTGTTTCCGGTCCACTTTGGCTAAATTCCATCACAGCTTAGCAAAATTGGCTTTTCCCCAATTGAGAACTTTTATTCCTGGTCTATCTTTGTCCTTTTCCATAACTACCCTAAATCTAACTAAATTATGATTACTCTCCAACTGATACCCCTTCCAGCTGCCCAGCTTCTTTCCCTAAAACTAAGTCCAGAACCGCCCCTCCCGTGTTGGGCTCGCTAAGTACTGGCTAAAAATGATCTCCTTAATGTATTTTAGGAATTCTGCACCCTCTCTACCTTTCACACTTATTCTATCCCAATTAATATTGGGGTAGTTGAAATCCTCTACTATTACTGCCCTATAGTTTTTACACTTCTTAGACATTTACCTACATATTTGCTCTTCTATCTTCCTCTGACTGTTTGGGGATCCATAGTATAACCCCAGCAGTGTGATTGCCCCTTTATTGTTCTTCAATTCAACCCATATGACCTCATTTGATGATCTCCTCTTGAATCCCTCCCATCGTTTTGACCCTGATTTACCTTCAAGTAGCTATTTCCAGTCCACTTTTGCTAAATCACTTCTCAACCTAGTAAAATTGGCCTTCCCCCAATTTAGAACCTTTACTGCTGTTTTATCTTTGTCCTTATCCATAACTATGCTAAACTAACTGAATTATAGAACTAGAACCTCCAATTTTGAGCTTATCACCCAAAAATGGGCGTTAAAAAAGGATTTTCTGATCACTGGCTTCTCGCCCATTCTCAAAACACCTAGTTTACATTTTTGAAAATGGGCGTTACCACGAGCGATATCAAATGGGCTGTAGCGTTAAATTTTTCTGATCTTCTGCCGTAAAATGTGGCTCGATTCCCGTGATTCAGGAGGTCAAGGGTCATCATGACATGCGCAGAAGAGGAGACAGAGAGAGAGAGGGAGCTCAAAGGCACTGAAAGCCTGTGTGGCTGTGGTGTGTGCTTGTTTAGCTGTTGTGGGAGGAACGATGGAGATTCACCAGCAGCAAAAAGCCTACTGAACACCAAGAACATAGTTGGCACCGAGTTTTTGTCAACAAATAAGATATAACATGGAAGGGATGGAGGAGGCCCTGGAGCTGGTAGCCAGGAACACTGGTGGCAGAGGTCCCGGAGCGCCGCACTGCATTCCAAGGTGACACACCCTCATTGCCAACCACACGAGAGCCAGCAGCAATATCTTGCTTATGGCTCAGACTGCCCTCTCCTGTATCCATCCAAGCAGCGCTTCGGCCACAACCCCCCAACCCCCAATGAAGCATCGCCTGAGGGCCTCCTTGGCCAGGCGACTTGGAGTCAGGAGGGTAAGGGAAAGGGGTAAAGTTGGGTAGGAGAAGCGGGGGGGTGGGGGGGAAGGGTTCATTTGTACAGAAATACTGATGATTTCAGACTAATGTTCGGTTTAAATGTTTTTTATTTAACAAAACCTGGCAACACATTGTCTTAGATAGCTGCACCATTACAGGCTGGTGATTCCTTAACATCAAAGGGTATAATCACACTTAACTTCAATCAATGTTGACTTTAACTGTCACCAAGGCGATGCCCACCAGCAATGTGTCAGCCTTGTAAATAACACCAACGTTCTTTCAGGCAAAGCGATCATTGATGAGCTCCTGACGTAAGGCTCTTGCATCTATCATGCCACCATGGGCCCTTTCATGCGGTCTACAGGGGGGCAGGAGCATGGCTTCAGCGTCAGCCTGATTGTCTGTCCCGATGTCAGCGTCTGCCTCCTTGTCCTCCTCTTTCTCTCTCTGTTGAGGTGGACTGCCAGACTCATCAGGCAATTCTTGTCCCCTCCTTATAGCCAACGTGTGCAGCATGGAGCACACCACCACGAATTGAGCTACCTGCTCAGGGTGGTATTGGAGCTCGCCTCCTGAGTGGTCCAGGCATCTGAAGCGCTGCTTCAGCACTCCAATGATTTTCTCAACGATATTGCAAATTGCTCTGTGGCTGTTGTTGTATTGACTCTCAGCCTCGGTGTGGGTGTCATGCAGGGGGGTCATCAGCCAGGTGGCGAGGCCATATCCTTTGTCCCCAAGCATCCAGCATTGACCTTGTGACTCATTGTTAGACAAGTCAGATACAGTGCTCTTACACAGGATGTGCGCATCATGGATGTGCGCATCATAGATGCTGCCCGGAAATTGAGAATTCACTGCCAGTATAATTTGCTGGTGGTCGACAACCAGCTGGATATTCAGCAAGTGGAATCCCTTGCGGTTCCTGAAAATCTCAGCATTCTGAAAAGGTGCCTACATCGCGATGTGCATACAGTCTATTGCTCCCTGCACTTTGGGGAAGTTTGCAATTCTGGAGAAACCTAGAGCCTGCTCACTCTGTGCCTCCCTGGTCATAGGGAAGCTGATCAAGTCCCTCCTGTGTGCGTACAGGGCTTCAGTGACCTGTCTAATGCAGCCATGTGTGGCATGCTGAGAAAGTCCACAAATGTCGCCAGCTGTGGCCTGAAAAGAACCTGAGGCATAGAATGACAGTTCCATGGTGACTTTGACCTCTATGGACAGTGTAGTTCTGATGGTGCTGGCAGGCTGTAGGTCTGCCCTTATCAGCTGGCATACCTCAGTGATAACCTCTTTGTGGAAGCGCATTCTCTGAAGGCAGGTGATGTCGGATAAGTCAAGGTAAGAATGCTTCTCCTTGTACTTGTGGGCGGTGTAACGTCTGGTCTTCCTCTGTCTGTCACTTCGTACATTGGGCACATAAAGCAGTGCAGCGTTCCTTCGGCGATGTCGAGTCTGCTGCATGTATTTGGTCACCAAGAGAGGGTGAGAAACGACAGGCCCCATTGCAGTAGCTCTCTGTTTTCCACTGATTGCACATAAACAAGGAATGTCCTGATGAGCATACCTCTTCAATTACAATCGATCACAGTGTGGTCAAGATGTTTTTAGAGATATTCACATCAACTCCAACGATCTGCAGAGTACATCCGAACTCCGCCGATGTTGAAGCACAGCAGCCTTTTAAAGGACGCGACATGTGATCTACAACATGGCGTCCATAACGCTGTGATTCGTCCCGGTTAGTTCCACCTTTTATGGGCAGTTTATTGAGCGAGCGATATTGTGGGGGAATGTGTGCGAGGTGGTGAAATTGACGATGGGCGATCACCATGGCTGCTAGTTTCGGTAAATGTGCTCTTTACGACAAAAAACAGTCGCTGGGTGTTAATATTGAATATCGGCGTTAATTCCGTGCGGAAAGTAACGTCGGCGATACTCTGGGTGATGAATTCACCCATCCTGCTGATTCCGCCCCAAAAAAGTGGACGGGCGGTAATATTTTTTCTCAGCGTTAAGCACATGGGGAAAGTAACGCTCGCCGATAAGTTTCCGAAAAATGTCCGTCAGTTTCCATTTTGTGCCAAAATGGGCGCTATATGGGCGTTATAAGTCATTTCAGCGGTAAAATGGGTGTTAAGTGGGCGTTAAACAGGCAAAAAAAGTGGAGGTTCTAGCCTTTGATCACTGCCACGAAAATGCTCTCCTAATTTGAATAGGCGCGAGCTAATCGCAAACCGTGATCCCGTGCCTTTTTTGGGGGTTATCCAATTTAGCTCCTTATGTCTTTTAGTTCTTCACCTCCTAAACTCCCTCAACTCACATTGAACCTCTTTTACTTCCCCGGAACCTCCCCTTTTATGTATACCTGGCGAGCGAAATTCTCCTCCCACCCCAAGTGCAATTATCGTTAAAGGTGGAGCTCCTTAAAGGGGCCGTACCCTTACTTGGGGACCAGAGCCCTCAATCATCTTGATATTGTGGAAAAAATATTGAGGCTGGTTTTTGGATTGTGTGGAGAGATTATTGTGGCTGGTCAAAAACTCATGTTCAGAGGGCAAGGCTCCCCATCAGCAGCGTGATGTCAGAAACCTATCCCGAATGTATTTAATAGGAAACACATTTAAAATCAATTTTTAAAAGGTATAACATTTGGGACATTGCTCCAGTATTCTATAATTTACATAATTTACTCAATTCAAAAAAGCTGGAAGAAATGCAGTTGATTATTCGTGGCATGTGAAACCCTGAGCTGCTCCCCTTTTATCCAGATATTCTCTTCGAAGCTGCTTTTGAACTGTCAAAGTTTTATTTATCTGCTATTCATTTCAGCATCAAAGCTTCAAAGATGGAATAGCCTTTCTCAATGTCTTTCAAAATTCCTGATAGTTATCTATATCGTCAAAGCCAGTTTGCTAAAAGGCATCATAAAATCTAATTGATAAAATAACCCGGCTAATATCGAAATGTCCTTGGAATGTGTTTCTAGGTAAAATTGGAGCACAACAGATGCCTGCTTCACTTTATCAAGGTCATAATGTGACCAGATTAGGGGTCGATAGAAATTTATAAAACCTGTAGAAATGGTCACTCATAGATATTGCTTGCTGTTTTCATATGCGGGATGCATATAGATTGTGCAAGCAGTTAAAAATTCCTAAAAATGTACAAACCAATTAAGCATATCTACAGTATAATTAATTGATATTTTGAGGGGAGACTGATGATGGCAGTTTTAAGGAGAAAGGGACAGGATGGAGCCAGTAAGGGAAGTTATAGCTAAGTTTGTTTCTATTATAAATAATAATAATACAACTTGGACTTAAGTTTCTTTCTTATGCATTATAATGTATTTTCAAATGTTCATTCTATTGCTGCCTTGTAGCATATTGCAGATACAATTGTAACCCAGCCCACCTGGTGGGAATGGTGTGGACTGGAAGTTAAAATGGCAGATAAGTGGAAGCCACTCTGTTCCCATAGCATTCCCGACCCTTCACCATTTTAAGTGCAAGGATTCTGAAAGCATGGAGGCCACCAACCATAAGCAGGTTGGGGCCCAATTAAAATGTGGAAGTTGTGACATGATGCTGCAATGCAATTTGAGCTTAAAATCATGCAGGACCCACAAGGTCAACAAAACCTGGCGAGAGGTTGCAGAGTGGCCAGGTGAGGCTAAGGTAAGTATGTTTTTTTGATTTGTGTGAGGATTACTAAAGGGCCAGGCGGAGAAGTCTCCACAAGGAATCCAAGGGTCTCCTCTGCCTCCCCCATCCTTCGCTGTTCCACCAACAGAGCTCTTTGGAGACCCTTATCCAGGCACTAACTTAATGCTGGAGACTGTGCCCTTGGTTCCCTAGAGGCACTAGCCTCTTGCCAGATTTGTTCTCCTGCCCATTGGTTTGGAAGTCATTCCTGCCAGCTTTGGGCGGGAGACAGTACAGGCACATTTAAATGAGGCCGAGGACTCATGCCGAGGCGTGTGGGGAATACTGCCCACCCTGGATGTGCCCCAGCTTAAAATCGGGGGTGAAGATAATAGTTCATTTCATCATTGTGATTGGCTATATTCTGAATTGGTTCGAATCTGACTGTGGTTTTGGAATTGTATCCAAGAAGATCTACGAGTCACTTAGGCTGGCAGAATTCATATTGCCTTTTTGAAAACAACTTTAGACAATTCCCAAGAATAACTGTTGAAACTCAGCAAAGTAGCTGGAATGTTTGGTTTAACAATAAACCTTGAGAAAATCAATAAAAAGAAAAAAGAAAGATTTGCATTTATATAGCATCTTTCACAACCACCAGACGCTCTAAAGTGCTTTACAGCCAATGAAGTACTTTTTGAGTGTAGTCACTGTTTTAATGTAGAAACGCAGCAACCAATTTGCACACAGAAACCTCCCACATACAGCAATGTGATAATGATCAGATAATCTGTTTTTTGTTATGTTGATTGAGGGATAAATATTGGCCAGGACACTGGGGATAACTCCACTGCTCTTCTTCGAAATAATACCATGGGATCTTTTACATCCACCTGAGACAGTAGACAGGGCCTCAGTTTAACTTCTCATCTGAAAGTATATCCTTCCTTAAATAAGGAGACCAAAACTGTGAGTGGGGAGAGTGCGGGGAGTCCGAGTTAGGGGAGACCACTTTGCTTTGCCCGGAAGAGCCCTCCTGCTCCTCGTGCTCCTCCTGTCCCTGCAAAAAAATTCACTTACCTGGAGGACCTCCTCATTCTTCCCACCAGCTGCCGAAAGGCTGTGGCGACTTTCCCACTTAGGCTCCAGTTAAAAGCCTTTGGGGTCCTATTGATGTCATAAAACCCCGATTAGTATTTATGAATGAGGCTCCTGCTGGAACCAAGTATCATTTAATTCAAAGATCGTCAGGAATAGAGCATTTTAGCTTCTCACCCACTTCATTCCTGCCCAGTCGGGAGAGTTAAAATTCCCCACCCCCAACGTTTAATATCTGAATTATTATAGTCAGATAGAGAGCGTTTGGGACCACCTGCAGTCAACTGATGTTGAAGAGGAAAGATGTTGCCATCTAAAACTGAAATAGTAATGTTTGTGTTTGATATACTTTATTCTGGTGAGATTTTTAACTCATAGTAAATTTTTAATAATCAACCTCATGAATATATATCCTACTGAGCCTTTGGAAAGTGTTTTGCTGATTGAATCAAACACCAGGCTTCAAAGAGCTCTCATACCAAATGGTTCCTTAACAACAGCACTAAGATTCATCTGGAAAACCTATCTTCACTTTATAATCTGATGAAACAAAATTATTTTATTTCAGGTCAAAAATAGAACCAAACATAACACAGCAAGAATTACAAACAACAGATATAAGGACACAAAAGCAAAATACTGTGGATGCTTGAATCTGGAATAAAAACAGAAAATGCTGGAAATCTCAGCAGGTTAGGCGGCATCTGTGGAGAGGAAGCAGAGTTAACGTTTTGGGTCGATGACCCTTCGTCAGAATATAAGGATCAGTTTTAAGTTGGTCAATAGAGTTCACACTAGCTTGCTGCTGAAAGTGCCTATCTGTGTTGATGCTAGCTTACAGTTTCTTGTTGCATCTTTTGAAGATATAATTGGGCCAGATTTGGCTATTAGTGTGTAAAAAATCCAGCAATTTGTGGTGAGGAAGAGATATGGCATGAGTTGCGATTTACATAGTAACGTCAGTGTCAGAGTGAGTAGGTTTTTCCTGTCCTGCCACATGTAGTTGTTGTTTAAACAGGGAATGAGGCCAGTGATCTGAGTAGATTGCACCCGAGCTGCTGAAGTGAAATCTCCAAGAGTGGGCTGCTTTACAACTCACCTGCAGGTGCAAAAAGGGCACAGCTGACATTTTGCCATCGAGGCATGTAAAATTGGAAATTTAAGGAAAACTCATGAAACAGTTGATTTTCCCTTCTCAGGATAATGTAGCTAATTGTTTTTCTTAACTTTAACTAACTGTTTAACCTGAGATTTTCTCCGCTGTTGGGCAAGATAGTGGAGGAAATGGCGAGAAAATGGAAGAGTGAGGCCGACTACTGCTTCTCTGCCTCAAACTCACTTTTCCTCCCTCTCAACCCTGACAGAACCACTGCTTGTATGGCTGCCACATGTAAATGCTGGGCAGGGACACAAGTGGGGGGAGACAGCTCAGAGCCTGGACTCCCATCCCATATCCCTTCCACCTTCCTTTGTTACCGCCCCTCCTCATGACAACTTGGCAGAAGGTTGTGGTAGATCTGGGTTAAGGGTTGTATGGCCCCATCTGCACAAAGAGAGGGAAAGCACCTAGTGGTGGGCTTTTCTCCGTCCATTCAGATCCAAAGAACTTAACTTTTTGTGCCTCGATCTCGGTCTCCACCTCTTCACGTTCTGCATATATATATTGACAGCAAAAGTAGACCTAGCTTTGATCCCTGGAGTACATCACTTCCATACCTTCCAACACCGATTAACGCTAACCCTTTGTATTCTGTCCATCAACCAACCACCTGTCCATGCTGCTACATTTCCACTTGCATCATTTGCCTGACATTTAATAGTTAATCTTCTGTGAGACCCCTTATGGAATGCCTTCTGAAAATCCACATACATCACACCTTTTGCACTCTGACTAACTACCCAATCCTTGCAAAAGCTCTATTAGACTATACAGATCTTCCGTGGAATTGTTCGCAGTAAGTTGGAAATTATATAAGAGCAGCAGTTATGTGGAGTATTATGATCAGGACCACTGACATTAGCAGTGAGGGGACCCCTGAGATTTGGAAGCACTGTGATGGGGTGTCAGGATTAATCAGTATTTTGAGGTGTGCTGCTAGGATATGGGAGCTCAGGACAGTTCCCTAGGGTTCTGACAGCACAGGGGCAAACCCTGGATTCTGTGATTGCTGGAAGAAACATCCTGGGATCTGGGGCATTGGGGAAATAGTTCCCAAGGTCTGGGAGCCTGGTGTGGTTTATAGAATCATAGAATCATACAGCACAGAAGGAGGCCATTCGGCTATTGAGCCTGTGCCGGCTCTCTGAAACAGCGATCAGTTAGTCCCACTCTTCTGTACTTCCTGCAATTTTTCCTTTTCAATATATATCCAATTCCCTTTTGAAAGTTGCTGCTGAATCTGCTTCCACCACCCTTTCAGGCAATGCATTCCAGATCATAACAACTCGCTGAGTAAAACAATTCTCTTCATCTACCCCTGGATTTTTTGCCAATTATCATAAATCTGAGTCCTCGAGTTACCTCCTGTCAGTTTCTGCCTATCTACTCTATCAATACACCATACCATTTTGAACACATCTATTAAATCTCCCCTTAACCTTCTTTGTTCTAAGCAGAACAATCACAGCTGCTCTAGTCTCTCCACATAACTGAATTTGCTCATTCCTGGTAACATCCTAATAAATCTCCTCTGAACATTCTTACTTAAGTGTGGTGCCCAGAATTGGTCATAATACTCTAGCTGAGGTCTAACCAGTAATTTATAAAGGTTTACCATACCTTTCTTGCTTTTGTAGTCTATGCCTCTATTTATAAAGCCAAGTATCATGTATGGTTTTGGGTTTATAATGTACTAACAATGCAATCTAAAGGCTTATGAGCACTGAGAGCAGGTCACAGAATCTTGTGGGGGAGGGGGGGATGGGGGGGGGGGGTGGGAAGGTGGGGGCGGGGGGTGGCTGCAGGTCTTGAAAGGGGATTTGGAGCACTAGAGAATTCGGAGAGCTGGCAGTGTTGGGGAAACAGGTCTTGTGGAGAAGGAATGCCCAAGGGATACGACCCATAATACCATTGACACTTTTTTGAACAATCAGGTTCCAACTGTCACATATTGTCCCATGTCAGGTACCCTCATGATCACTTTGCTCATCTTCAGCCAGTTTATATCTTTATGTTTTTGCCTTAAAGAATTTAAACATAAATTTTCTGCTTGTTAAAATTAATTGATGGAAGATCATGGGCTAAGGGTGCATAGTTTCCTAATATGCATCCCAGACTGTGCTTGGAATGCACGACAGGTTGAGCGTCCGAAATCTGGAGTTCTAAAATTCAGAATGTTCCGGAATTCGGACACCGGGCCGATCCATCGTTGGGTCATCTGGAAACCGGAAAATGTTCCGAAATCCAGACTCCTCCCACCTTGGCGGCCCGACCTCGCTGTGGCCCGACCTCCGGCCCTCGGCGGCCCGACCTCGCCCCAACCCTACCTCGCTCCGGCCCTCGGCGGCCCGAACTCGCCCCGGCTCTCGGCAGCCTGACCTCGCCCCAGCCCTACCTCGCTCCGGCCCTTGGCGGCCCGACCTCGCCCCGGCCCTCAGCGGCCCGACCTCGCCCCAGCCCTACCACGTACCGGCCCTCAGCGGCCCTACCTCGCCCCGGCCCTCGGCGGCCCGACCTCGCCCCGGCCCTCGGCGGCCCTACCTCGCCCCGGCCCTCGGCAGCCTGACCTCGCCCCAGCCTTACCTCGCCCCGGCCCTCGGCGGCCCTACCTCGCCCCGGCCCTCGGCGGCCCTACCTCGCCCCGGCCCTCGGCGGCCCGACCTCGCTCCGGCCCTCGGTAGCCCGACCTCACCCTGGCTCCCCCCCTTCTCCCCCCGGCCCCGGCCCCGGCTTCCTCCCCCTTCTCACCCCTCTCCCCCTTACCTTGGCTGCCAAACCCCACCTACCTCGACCCAGGCAAAGACATTCCAAAATCCAGAATTACCCGGAATCCGGAACGGCCTCGGTCCCGAGGTTTCCGGATTTCAGATGTTCAACCTGTATTAGTGAGTTTGCTGGCAAGACAAATTTCCATAAACAAACAAAAATAAGTTCATAAAACATTCAAAGTTCATAATTTATGCAAAGTTTTAAAGTTTTATACATGTAAAAAATTGTTAAAGCATCAAAATGGTTAAGTTATAACTGAATAGATACAACAAAGGATGATTGACTAAAAAGGTATCTGTACAAAGAATTCTGTTCTCTTTTCTAATCATCAGCAAAGAGCCCACGATAACAGCTATTGCTGTTCCTACAGTTGCCCCTTACATGATAATAGTTGGTACAGTCCCGCATCCTGATTCTCCTTCAATAACAATTGTTATCGTTCCCACATGCTGCCTCTTACACAGTAACAACTGTTACTGTTCGCACTTTTGCCCCTCATGTGATAACAGCTGTTACTGTTCCCACTGCTGCCTCTTTTTTCTGTGAGGTGTCCGTTACAAAAAAGCACCATTGTAATATGGTTATATTAAATAAAGCTCCAGAAATATCAAAATCTTTTGGAAAAAGCAAAGAAATTGATCAAGCTGCACAGGATGAGAGCACACATCCATCTACCCTTTCATTTATGTTTAAAATGAGTAGATTGCATGTTGGGAAGTTCAGCAAATGACATGTGATCCCAAAATACAACATTGTAATCGGAAGCTCTCTCTGATCTGTTATCAGGTAAAAATGTTCAGTTGAAGCATTGGATTTTGATGCAGGCTGAGGCTTTTGAAGGTATTAAAAGACACAAAATCCAAGTCAATAAATAAATTTGATTATGTTATAGTGAACTATGCAAACCTTTTTATTTCATTTAAACCCTTATTTTGGATATTAGAAATTTTAGTTATTGAGGACAAAAGGTATATCAGAAATTGTCAGATGAAAGTTAGCAAACCTACTCCATGTCACTACCCAGTGGCCAGATCCGGAAACTATATGCAGGCTCCAAGCAAGTGTTTTTCGGAGGGAAATTGCACGGAGCCATAGGAGTTTTGCGACAGGGAAATCGTGGCAAAGGCATAAGTGCTCTATATGGGTAAACCTTATTACAGCACCACCTGCAATCATTACAAGCAATTATAAATGTGACAGGCGTGTGAACACAATTAGCTTTGGATAGTCCATTGAAAGCGTTTACAGGTGATAGGACATACTGGGGTAGAAATTGCCCCCCCCCGCACACGCACCCCGTTTGAATGTTTTTTTACTGCAGCTGCAGTTCAGGTCATCTCTTGAGCGACATTCTGCGTTGTTTTTTTTTACTTGGATCTGGAAGTCGCTCTCAATCGGAGCAGTGACTACACCAGAGGGGTGGTTGTGTGGCGATGGCAACACCTGAGGGGCGGAAGTTGGGGGCGGTGCAGAGTGACTGCCGCGATGATGTCATCATGGCGCCGTGTCACCACGGCTCTCCCCTTTAAGTGAAGGGGAGAGCCTTGGCGATTTGAAAAATTCGGCCCACTGGGCCACCAGGGAGGGTTTTGGCCGGGCCACCGGCCTGGCACTGCAGATGGGGTGCCAGACTGCCTGTTGGCATCCCAGCCGAACCCGGGGCATAATTGTGGGGCCAACATGGCAGTCGGCTGACAAAAAAAAACATGGCGGCAGTAGCAGTGCAGCCTCTCCTTTAAGGGAAGCTGCACCACTGTTGCAGAAGGCCACAGCCTCACTCGACCACCAGGAAAAACAGGTTCTGGCACCGCCAGGCAGCTCGAAGATTTTCAGAGGGGAATGTCGCCGTCGAGGGAGTAGATCGGCGGTGCGCACAGTGATGACGTGCTTAACACCGATCGGCAACAATGGAGCAGTAGAGGGGTTTGGGGCACCGCCGGGAAACCTCGGGAGGGCAATTGGGCTAGCAGCGGCCATTCCACAAAAAGTCGGCAGCCACTCCACTCCGCAGCGTGATCGGCGATTTGTAGTGGTATTAGGCCTTCAGGAGAGGGGCAATTTCAGTCCCACTGATTTTAATAATATATAGATTTGCTAAACATGACTTACTTTTAAAATATCCGTGCTGGCTGTTTTTGGTTATCCCATGTATGTCTAAATTAATTTAATCTCAAATTACAGATCTACGAGCTTGTCCACCACTGAAATTAGATGACCTTAATTAGCCATCTTATTCTTCTATTCCTTCTTGAACAGAAGTCCACCTATGTTCATCTATCTATTTTATTAAAAATATTAAACTAGCACAACCTGGGAGATCCAAAACAGAAGTTAATCTGGAGCACTGTTTTAAGTTAAACTATGAGTGAAGGAATAGTGGACACAGATACAAACTGATACAAGACAAGTTCAGGACCAATGTCAGGAAGCACTTCTTCATTCAGCAAAAGGCTGACAAACAAAGTGGTCTTCTGGATGGGTTGTGGAGGCAAGAACTCTGGACTCTTTTCAGAGGCAATTAGATGCTGCGATGGGGACATAACAAGTTTCTGTGGAAAGGTGAGCAAGGTGGACTATGTGGCCTCCTTTATCTGAAATTATCTTTGCGATCTTTAAGATAGGCAGGGAGACTGAAAGAATTAGAGAGTGTGAGATAAGTAGAGGCAAAGAGAGATACTTTAAAAATAAATTCGTTCATGGGCAATGCCACGAGAGATGAACTCACATTGGGCTGGATTTTCGGTTAATTTGCGTCCCATTTAGCACCTCAGCGGGGCACAAAAACGAGGGGTACAAGATTTTGTGCCCAGGCGGAACTTTTGGCAATGGTTTTGCAGCGGCGCTAAAACTTAGCGCCCCACTGCTGTCTTGACCGTTGGAGTGACGTAAATCATTGCTGCGCTAGTGTCCCGGACAGAACTTTGGATCATTTGGCCCAATTTAGCGTCGCTCGAGGACACGCCCAGAAAAAACAGACGGACCCAGGGCACACCAGGCGCGAGCGGCGCCATGTTGAAAGCGAAGGAGGAAGTTGCAGATGTGAGTGAATAAAATGGTTGGCAGTGGAACGCTGCGTTACTGCATACTTTTGATTGTGAAGTTTTATGTGAGTTTCTCATTTGTTTTAAAGGACATTTAAGGACATTTCAAAAGATGGGAGCCCTGCTAGGTCGGGAGCCATTCATCCTGGCTACTATTGCCCTTTCAAGCTGGAAGGAGGCTTATTGTTGATCATTTGCAATGTAATCGAAGAGGTTGCAGACGTATGGGGAGGGGGCCTTACCCCGCCCCATGGGTTTACAGGGAACATCAGTCCTACCTGCACATTTCTGATGCGCAGTGCATTCAAAGGCTGTGCTTCAGAAAAAAGGTGATCGCAGAGATATGCCAGCTCCTACAACCTACAGCCTATCAGTGGCAACAGGGCTGCACCACCCGTCGAGGTGAAGGTGACTGTGGCACTTACTTTCTATGCCTCCGGCTCCTTCAGGCATCAGCGGGGGACATATGCTCCATCTTGCAGCATGCTACACATAGCTGCATTTGCCAGGTGACTAATGCAATGTACACACGCAGGATGGACTTCATAAACTTCCCAATGACCAGGGAGGCCAAAAATGAGAGGGATGTAGGTTTTGGACGATTTGCTGGCTTACCCGAGGTTCAGGGTGCCATTGACTGTATGCACATCGCCCTACGAGCACCTTTAGAGAATCCAGAGGTTTACAGGGTATTATAAAATGGTGAAGGGTTTCCCTCTATGATGAAAAAAAACAGTATAAAAGGATATTTGTATGGATTAAATAAATTGCTCAAAATTTCTCAGACTGTACGAGATACTTAGTTCAATAATTGTATCAAATAATAGATTTTGGGGGTGGTTTTGGGGGGTCATCCTGATCATCTATGTAAAAATGGTGACAGTGGTGATTATTTGCCTTCAGCTAATACATTTAAATTGTTTCATTTCAATGAGTTTTTAGGCACTTATGGCCATGTCTCAATTTCATGTTTCCTTCTCTTTTCTCTTAACTAAAAGTCAAGAAGCAATCTCTGCTTCACATCAGTGCTAAACTTGCAGTGTAAATCCGGAATGAAGAGGTGAGAGACTCCCTAGAGACAGCAATCTTGCACCACTTCAGTATGACACCACAAGGTGTTTCATGATTCAAAAAATATTGTACTTCAATGACAAAATCTAAATTCTTTGAGCCCACACTGTTCAAACCTTCAAACTGTAATAGGAACCACAATTGCAGGAGGCAGCAACATAAAATCTAAAAGCAAAGGAACCTCTAAATATAAATACATTAAAAACTCCTTGGGCTGGAAATTGGTCTTTTGGTGATAGCGGTATTTTTTCGGTATTTACCGCTATTTTTTTAAAGGCCTAAAATTGGCAAAGGAATGCGCCCGACGGTAAAAATCAGCATTGCACGAGGATTCGCGGTGGAAACCGCGGTCCTCGCCAACGGTAATCCAAGGCCGATTACTGCTAAAAAGACAGGCCCTGGGAGGGAGGAAAACACAAAAAGAAATTGCAAAAAACAAGAAATAAAAAATCACGAATCATTTACAAGACACTTTCCTCGCGAATCGCTGAAAAAGAATTAAACAATAAAAACGTTAACTTACCATTGTTGCAGGTCTTCATACTGTTACCACTGTTTCTGGGGCTGCAACGCAGGTTTTTCTCGGGCGCTTTTTTCACCCAGAATACGGGTGCGCCGAACGGCCAATTTAAAGCGATAGTGCTTTTTCCCGTCTTGCACGACGGCGGTCCGCTTTTCAGCGGTATTTCAAAACTGCCGGCACAACACTGGTCAATTTGGATGAACACCTTTTTCCATCAAAAAAGGTGAAATATCGTTTAAAAAACGGGCGCAAGACTGGCCAATTTCTAGCCCCATAAATCTTTATTAAATGTTGTCGTAGACGGGAGTTGTCCTAAGTAATCCTGTCAGATTTATTCTGATCTAATCTCTCATGTATCTGTGCAAACCCAGTGCCCTATTAAATAATACTATACCAATAGCTGACATTGCTGAAAGATGTAATTCAATTTCCTTTCTTAGTTCTACTTACTCCTTGCATTTTATTTTTAATCACAAATAGAAGAGCCTTAAAGTGAAGGATTAGTTTTCCAATCATCCAGTAATAACAACCAAAAATGTCTTCACCTCATCAGTCATCCTCTTTTCCCTGCTTTGATGGCTGAATAAAACAGGTCAGCTTTGCTAGTGAAAGACAGAACGGCAAAGCAAACCTTTGTGTTTAGAGAGAAAAAGTAGTCTCTAATGACTTGAGCAGGAGGTCTGTATTCACTGCAGGCAGGCTGCTGGAGTTCAATAATCTTTGACTCATTTTTGGGGAAGGGTCAGGCTAGCTGATTTGTTTTCAAGTGGATTCTGTGCTGGCAGCAGGTTTGGGAGAGTTGCTCAAATTGATGAGCCCATCCATTTTTTTCTCTCTCTGTTATATAAACATTGGCAAGAAATGATTCTGTCTGTAAGCAGATAGAGAGGCTGTGTGTTAGGAAACTGCCTGGCCTTGCGTACAGCTGCCCATCAGTGTGATGACAGACAGACTCCTGAGTGGTTGGATGCGCACTCTTTTCCCTGATATTGGCAACCTGCAACCTGCACAATCCTTTTAAATCTGTCGCCACATTTGAGGATGATATGTGTGTGGTGACGTGCATAAGCTAAGCGGTTCACAGAGGTTATTAACAAAGAAAATGAGAGGTGTTTGTCTGGTTGGTAAAGCTTTCTCCGAGTTTCTGTAGCAGCTATCTGTGGTTTTAAGCAAGAAAATGATGAAACTGCCTCACCAAAAATTCCGAAGATTCTTTATAAAGAGGGTAAGTAAAATGGTTTCCTCCTTCTGAGATAATTACTGATATTGTTTGAAGGGCAGATCTTGGAAGTGTTTTACCATTACAAGTTAGTTTAACTGCATGCAGTGAGTCAATGATCAATTGCCTATTAACCCTTCAACAACTGCTGTAACATTTCTGCAATAAAATTTAAAAACATATGAAATAATTGAGACCTGCGATAGAATTGTCTACACAATAATAGATACTTGGAATAAAGTGGTTATTAGTTGTAGACTAAAGTGCAGAATAATAGATGACTGAGCGTTGTTATGAAGAAGTAATCTTATCAAAAGTTTCAGATGATGTCAAAGCCATGAAAGGGGATAGTTGTGCTGTGTGCAATTGTCATTTTTGTTCCTTGATGAGGTTAAACTTATGAAACTATACATGTGATACATTAGGCATATGAAGCGCATGCGCCCAAACCCGGCATTTGCGATCTGTCAAACACGCATGCAAAAGAAAAGGGCCTCTGCGGGCGGAGAGTTGGGCCCAACTCCTGCCCAGTGAATGTCCTTCAAATTCTTACACTGATAAAAACAGGCATAAGACCTGCTTTTACCAGCGTAGGAGTTTTAAAAAAATAGAAAAATAAAATACTATCACTCATTTATATGTTAAAAAATCTGTCCATTAAGGTAAGTTTAAACATAAAAAAATATTTTTCCAGAAAATAATTTTTTGTATAAAATATTTAATTAAATTGCATTTTAATTCATTTTAAATATATAATGTGTTTTTAAAATATATTTTCAGTGTTTCTGTGTTTTGGGGGGTATTCCCATTCATACTTATTGCAACCCCGTACATACGGAATTACTATAAGTGTGAATGGGGATCCCCCTACTCTGATGGGTTCGACTGGCCCATGCGATCCTAGAGATCTGTACAAAACCCGTATGATCCTGCGATACATGGGCCCTTACGCTGGCCTTTGCGTAGAGCCCCAGGACCGCAAGTCGCCAAACCTCTGGGACCACCAGGTGCTTTCATAGAAATTATTGCAGTCAGAGGCATCTGCCCGCAGGAAGCCTCCGACCACAATTTCTGGGCCATTCAGTCATTTTAGCTCTGCCAGTGCCGACTCTTCAAATAGAGCTAACAATCTAATCCCATTTCCCGCTCCTTCCCTCACTGAATCCTCAAATTCAATTCTCTTTTAATATTGTCATAATCTCTGCCTCATTAGCAACTTGTGGTAATGCATTCCATGTTCTAATGACTTTCTGTATGAAAATATTTCTTCTAATTTCCTTCATCATTCTTCTATTGATTCTGCGATTCCTTTGTTATCAATTTACCAGCCAGTGGGAACAATCTTTCACCATTTACCTTCTGAAAACCTTTCAGAATCTGCTAAACATCTATTAAATTCCCCCTTTACCTCTGTCCAATGAGATGTCATTCCTGATGATATTCAAAAGGATTTTCACTGTACCCTTTTCCTGGCTCTAATTTCATTCCCTGGGTTCCCAGAAGTTGGAACCGATGGTTAATCAATATCGTCATGTTCAAAGTATCTGTTTATTTCTGTTTCGCTCTCATGCGCACACACACATACCCAAAAATACACACATACATAATATTTCTGCTTTAAATAACAGTTAAAGCCGGATATTCTGATCTCAGCCAAGATATAGGAACATAGGAACATTAGGACCAGGAGTAGGCCATTTAGCGCCTCAGGTCATTCAATTAGATCATGGCTAATCTGCCCTCAACCCCATTTTCTTGCCTTTGCTCAATATCCCTTGATACCATTGTCTAACAAAAATGTATTGATCTCAGTATTGAAAGCTCTAATTGTCCCAGCATCCACAGTCTTTTGAGGACTAAGTTCCAAACTTCTAGTACTCTTTGCATGTATAAATGGGGTAGATCTCTTGTTAGTCAACCAACGGAACCTGTTTCCACTGAGATTCCACTGGGTTTGCATCGTTACAACAATTTCCAGTGGGGAATTTGCCCATGTCAAGGAGGCACATCTGAATAAGTGCTTAGAATATCTGGATTGATTATCTTTCTAAGGAGATAGAATGGCTCCCTTCAGAGCCAAAGGCCCCGATATTAACTTCATTAGGGCGTTGGGAGCGGGTGGGTTTGATATTGCGGGGGAAACTGGAAGTAAGGTCTGCGTGCCTGTCGGTGGTATTTAAACACAGGCATCTCATTATCATTTTACTTCCGGGTTTGGCATTGATTACACAGGAATGGGCGTGATCAGAGTCCACATGATGCAATCTGAACTCTAGCATTTAAAAAGGCCAAACCAAAGATGGAATTTGGAAGAGTTGGCGTTAGAAGCAAGAAAGGGAGAACTTTGAAAATGGTTCAGGATGGTCAAAGGCTGTGCCCCACTTCAATGACACCTCCCTTGACTTACTGCTGGGGGCTGTGAGAGGCCAGAGAGAGATACTCCTCCCCAGCAACAGGAGGAAGAAACCTGCTGCTGCCACAAAGAATGTGTGGCTGAAGGAGGCCCAGGACGTCAGCAGCAGGAGTATTGTGCCAAACTCCTGGATTCAGTGCAAGAAGTGCTTTAATGACCTAAACAGGTAAGGAAAGCTAAGTGCAGTTGCACATTCACCTTCATCCTGTTGTGCGCATCACCCCACCCCTCCTTTAATCTGCCTTGTCAAGCCTACTCCATCACATCAGTCCTTACACCCACTTACCTTGCAAGCACACCCATCCTCTTTATATACAATTCCTCACATCCCCATCTATCCATCCACCACTGCCACTCATCCTGATCCTTATGTAATTTCATGCCTCTCCTTCATAGTCACCCTCAGCAAATGCACTATATCCATCAGGTGAACACATGCCGTTACCGTCACTCGTAGGTCTGCTCTTTCCCCCATTGCAGGAGAAAAGAGCACCAAACACAAGGGCGACGGTAAGAACTGGAGGTGATCTTCCACAGTTCTCACAACTGAAAACTGCAGAGGAGAAAGTGCTGGAGATCAGAGGCATCTTGCTGTTCCTGGCCATCACAGATGGGCATATGGGGACCTCCCAGCTATCTGTGACGGAATTAAATATAATGCACACACATGTCATAAAGCACTCAATCATGTTGACTTAATTTCAGCAGCGAGTGAAATATAATCATCGTCATAATGATAAGTTGTAATTTTCTTATGTTCTCAGTACTAATTAAGATATTTTTTCTCCGACAGCTCCTTCATGCATGCAGCAGGAGTGCATGGACCCAGTGGGTGATGAATCCTCAGAGGAGCTGATTCCTGTTGAGAGTGCACCATCGCAGCAATCATGCTTACCATGCATCACCACAGATCCGTGCATTTCGGAGGATCAGATAGTTGAGTTTTCACCTGGTGACTCACACTTCACAAGTGAGCAAGAACAGATGGTGGTAGCAGGGACAGCTGCAGAGAGTCTACGTCGGAGGGTGCAGCTGGACACAGATGCTGTACCGTGGGGGCTGTCGATGAAATGGATAATCACAGAGGAGCACTAGAAGATGTGCTATGTACTGACAGGCCTTCCAAGCACACTGTCCATGATAGCAGAGAGAATGGAGGAGTCTGCCTCAAGCATGAGTGGGATGATGTCACAGGTCATTGTGATGCTGTGTTTTTCCATGGATAGAGTGGCCAACTACATGGAACATCACTCACGGAAATCAAACCATGCAAAGGCATGCAGACCTTGACCACAGCTGTGCAGATGCTGAATGGCATCATGTCTGGTGCCTTAAATAGGATGACAGATACCCGAGCCTTGGCCTTACAGTGCTGCACTGATCTGCAGCAAAGTGCTCTCCAGCAGAGTGGTAGCAAAGATGTACGGATGATGGGGAAAAGGGCTTAGAAGTGTGGACTTCACTTAAGCGCTTCCACTTCTCACCCGCAAACACCCCCACCCCCCCAATCCCCCCCACCCCCTCGCCTCACGCAGTACCCGACATGCCGTCTTGTGTCCCGATGACCTAGTCTGCCCCTGAACAGGTGCAGGTGGAGCAGTCTTTGATGGGGCCCTCACGTCCTCCAAAATCAGCAGGGCAGAGGCCAAGAGCAGTCAGAGTAGTGATGTGAGCAGCCTGCCTCTACTTCTGCTGAAGCCATAGGGGTTTCACTACATAGGCGTGGTAGGAAAAAGAAGAGTAAAGCTTTGCAGTTACACAAGGGTATGCACATGGGTGGGTAGGAAAATATAATGCTGTGACGGTCCCGGTTATTATTCTCTACTGCTAATCGTCTCCTTAAACCCTTTTCCCCTGTCTCCACCACACTCATCTCCAACAAGTGCAAGGAGCTCATGGACTTCTTTGTTTCAAAAATTGAGACATTTGATCCACTGCCTCTGCTACTTCCCTTCCTTCCCCTGGCCCACCGGGCCAAATTTCGACTGAGGTTCTCCCCTGCCCTAGCCCTGAACACGCATCTTTCTCTCTGATCTTCCCTCTTGACCTCTCTATGCTAAGCTTGTCCATGAGACCCACTTCCTTCTCCCTTGACCCTATTGCCACTAAACTTCTGACAACCCAACTTCCTTTTCTGGCTCCCATGTTAGCTGACATTGTTAATGGTTCTCTCTCCTCAGGTACTGTCCCCTTCTCCTTCTCCGGTTAAACAATGCTTCAATTTTAAAGAGTATCTCAAAGGAGGAAAGAGAGGTAGAGAGGCAGAGAGGTTCAGGGAGGAAATTCCAGAGATTAGGACCTAGGCAACAGAAGCCGAGGCATTATCAGTAAGATAATGGGACTAAAGGCAGAGAAATCCTCTGGACCTGATGGCTTGCATCCTAGGGTCTTAAGAGAAGTAACGGCAGGGATACTGGATGCATTGATTGTAATTTACCAAAATTCCCTGGTTTCTGGGGAGATCCCAGCAGATTGGAAAACTGCAAATGTAATGCCCCTATTTAAAAAAGGCGGCAGAAAAAAACTGGAACTAGAGACCAGTTAGCCTAACATCTGTGGTTGGGAAGATGTTGGAGTCCATTATTAAAGAAGCAGTAGCAGGACATTTGGAAAAGCAAAATTCAGTCAGGCAGAGTCAGCATGGATTTATGAAGGGGAAGTCATGTTTGACAAATTTGCTAGAATTCTTTGAGGATGTAATGAACAGGGTGGATAAAGGGGAACCAATGAATGTGGTGTATTTGGACTTCCAGAAGGCATTTGACAAGGTGCCACATAAAAGGTTACTGCACAAGATAAAAGTTCACGGGGTTGGGGGTAATATATTAGCATGGATAGAGGATTCGCTAACGAACAGAAAACAGAGAGTAGGGATAAATGGTTCATTCTCGGATTGGCAATCAGTAACTAATGGGGTGCCACAGGGATCAGTGCTGGGACCCCAATTATTTACAATCTATATTAATGACTTGGAAGAAGGGACTGAGTGTAATGTCGCCAAGTTTGCTGACGATACAAAGATGAGAGAAAAAGCAATGTGTGAGGAGACACAAAAAATCTGCAAAAGGACATAGACGGGCTAAGTGAGTGGGCAGAAATTTGGCAGATGGAGTATAATGTTGATAAGTGCGAGGTCATGCACTTTGTCAGAAAAAAATCAAAGAGCAAGTTATTACTTAAATGAATAAAGATTGCAAAGTGCTGCAGTACAGCGGGACCTGGGGGTACTTGTGCATGAAACACAAAAGGATAGTATGCAGGTACAGCAAGTGATCAGGAAGGCCAATGGAATCTTGGCCTTTATTGCAAAGGGGATGGAGTATAAAAGCAGGGAAGTCTTGCTACAATTATACAGGGTATTGGTGAGGCCACACCTGGAATACTGCGTGCAGTTTTGGTTTCCATATTTACGAAAGGATACACTTGCTTTGGAGGCAGTTCAGAGAAGGTTCACAAGGTTGATTCCGGAGATGAGGGGGTTGACTTATGAGGAAAGGTTGAGTACATTGTGCCTCTAGTCATTGGAATTCAGAAGAATGAGAGGTGATCTTATCGAAACATATAAGATTATGAGGGGGCTTGACGGGATGGATGCAGAGAAGATGTTTCCACTGATAGGGAAGACAAGAACTAGAGGGCATAATCTTAGAATAAGGGGCCTCCCATTTAAAACTGAGATGAGGAGAAATTTCTTTTCTCAGAGGGTTGTAAATCTGTGGAATTCGCTGCCTCAGAAAGCTGTGGAAGCTGGGACATTGAATAAATTTAAGACAGAAATAGACAGTTTCTTAAACGATAAGGGAATAAGGGGTTATGGGGAGCGGGCAGGGAAGTGGGCCTGAGTCCATGATCGGATCAGCCATGATCGTATGAAATGGTAGAGCAGGCTCGAGTGGCCGTATGGCCTACTCCTGCTCCTATTTCTTATGTTCTTATGTTCTTATGTAAGGCACGGCCACCAAAGGTTGGGCGATTATAATCAGGATGCTCAAGAGGGCAGAATTAGAGAAGCACAGATATTTTGGGTGGGTGGGGGGAGGGTGGAAGTAGAGCTGGAGGAGATTACAGAGATAGGGAGGGGCGAGCCCATGGAGGGATTTCAAAACAAGGATGAGAATTTTGAAATCGAGGCGTTGCTTAACCGTGAGCCAATATAGGTCAGCGGCACAGGGATGATGGTTGAACGGGACTTGGTGCGAGTTAGGAAATGGGCAGTCGAGTGTTGGATGACCTCTAGTTTACATAGAGTAGAACGTGGGAGGCCAGCCAGGAATGTGTTGGAATAGTCAAGTCTAAATGTAACAAAGGCATGGATTAGGGTTTTAGCAGCGGATGAGCTGAGTCAAGGGGGTGACGAGCGATGTTACGGAGGTGGAAATAGGTGGTGTTAGTTATAAGTTATAAGGGCATCCCTGGCATCCTGGGCAGTAATGTGAATAGCTGGTGCAGCATTGACGTCACAACTTCCTCCTCATCATCATCCTCCTCTTCCTCCTCCTCCTCGGATATATTCACAGACAATGTGCGCTCGGTGCCATGTGCATCCTACAGCTCCAATCCTCATTGTTATACAATGTTGTGCAGAGCGCAGCATGCCACGACCATTCTGGACTCCCGGGCTGGTGCTTATTTAAGGGTGGCTCCAGATCTGTCCAGGTACCTGAAGCGCATCTTCAGCATGCGATCGCTTGCTCAATAACACATGGTGGTCATATGGCTTTCATTGTAGCGTTCTTATGCTTCATTGGTTGGGCTTCTCATGGGTGTTATCAGCACTGATCCCTCTAATCTGCGCCATGCATACATTGGAAATGCCACGCCTGCGCAAGCATTTAAAGGGACCGTGCATTAAAAGAAACCGGCCAAACAGAACAAAGCACAGCTTACAGGGAACATTGTGATTTCCAGCATCCGCGGTATTTTGCTTTTGTGTTAAAATGGGTATCCCTTGTTTCCGAGCAGCCACCCCTTACGTCTGCCTGCAGGTCCAAAGACGTCAGAGATCTTGGACTGCCGTAGGACTAAAGCATCATGGAAGCTCCCCGGGAATAAGAACATAACAAATAGGAGCAGGAGTAGGCCATTTGGCCCCTCAGGCCTGCTCCGCTATTCAATAAGATCAAAGCTGATCTGATCATGGACTCAGCTCCACTTCCCTGCCCGCTCCCCATAACCCTTTACTCCCTTATTGCTCAAAAATCTGTCTATCTTTGTGGTTGCACACCAACTGCACATTGATGGAGTGGAAGCCCTTGTGGTTCACGAATACTGCTGGTTGATCTGGTGGTGCGTGGATTGCCACGTTTGTGGAGTCGATGACGTGCTGTACCTATGGGAAGCCAGCCAGAGATGCAGACTTGAGTGCCCACTCATTCTGACTGGCGTCATTGCAGGCAAAGTTCACAGACCCTGGCAAACAATCCATCAATTATATGCGTTATGCATCTGTGGGCCACCGACTGGAGATCTTGGCTATATCTCTGGCAGAGCCCTGAAAGGATTCAGAGGCAAAAATGCTTGTCCAAGCCCGGGCTTCTGGGAGAAGCTGAGAAATTCAAGTAACAAGTTTAATAAAAGCATTAAAAGACACAATAGGTAGTTTAGTGAATAAATGCAATCGTATTATTGCGCAATATGTAATTCTTTAAGGACTAGAAATTGCATCGCGCCTCGTTTGGGGTGTTAACTTTTCCGGGAGCGCAAAATTATCAGCGGGCGAAAAGGATTTGCAGCTGACGGGAACATTCGCTTTAGCGCTGCAAGAGGGAAGTGGCGCACTAAATCAAGCGCTACTACTTCCCTTAGAGTGGTAAAGGGAGTGAGAGGGGCGGTATTGGCAGAGCACTGAGCCATAAGAACATAAGAAATAGGAGCAGCAGTAGGCCATACGGCCCCTCGAACCTGCTCCGCCATTTAATAAGATCATGGCTGATCTAATCTTGGCCTCAACTCCACTTTCTTGCCTGTTCCCCATAACCCTTGATTCCCCTGTGGTTCAAGAATCTGTCTATCTCAGCCTTGAATATATTCAATGACTCAGCCTCCACAGTTCTCCAGGGTAGAGAATTCCAAAGATTCACGACCCTCTGAGAGAAGAAATTCCTCCTCATCTCTGTCTTAAATGGGTGACCCCTTATTCTGAAACTTTGCCCCCTAGTTCTAGGTTCCCCCACGAGGGGAAACATCCTCTCTGCATCTACCCTGTCAAGCTCCCTCAGAATTTTATACAGTTCAATAAGATCAGCTCTCATTCTTCTAAACTCCAATGAGTACAAGCCCAACCTGCTCATTCTTTCCTCATAAGACAACCCCTTCATCCCAGGAATCAACCTAGTGAACCTTCTCTGAACTGCCTCCAATGCAAGTATATCGGTCCTTAAATAAGGAGACCAAAACTGTACGCAGTACTCTAGGTTTGGTCTCACCAATGGCATGTACAGTTGTAGCAAGATTTCATTATTTTTATACTCCATCCCCCTTGCAATAAAGGCCATTCCATTTACCTTCCTAATGACTTGCTTTACCTGCATGCTAAATTTTTGTGTTTCATGTACGAGGACAGCACAAATAGATACAAATGGGTATGATCTGATAGTCATTACAGGGATGTGTTTGGAAGGTGACTAAGGCTGGGAACTGAATATTCAGGGGTATATGACAATTCAGAAAAATAGACAGAAAGGAAAAGGAGGTGGAGTAGCTCTGTTAATAAATGATGAGATCAGTGCAGTAGTGAGAAATTATATTGACTCAGAAGATCAAGATGTAGAATCAGTTTGGGTGGAGATAAAAAATAATAAGGGGATGAAGTCACTGGTGGGCATAGTCTATGGGCCCCCTAACAGTAGCTACATTGTTGGACAGAGTATAAATCAAGAAATAATGGAGGCTTGTAAGAAAGATTCGGCAATAGTCATGGGTGATTTTAATCTTCATATTGATTGGACAAATCAAATTGGCCAAGGTAGCCTTGAGAAAGAGTTCATAGAGTGTATCTGGGATGGTTTCCTTGAACAGTATGTTTGTGGAACCAACCAGGGAGTAGGCTATCTTAGATTTGATACTGAATGAGTCAGGATCAATAAATGATCTTAAAATAAAGGATCTTCTGGGAAAGAGTGATCATAGCATGTTTGAATTTCAAATACAATTGGAGGGTGAGAAAGTTGGGTCTCAAACCAGTGTTCTGATCTTAAATAAAGGAGACTACAAAGGTATGAAAGCAGAGTTGGCTAAAGTGGACCGGGAAAATAGACGAAAGAATGGGACGGTTGATGAGCAGTGGCAGACATTTAAGGAGATATTTCATAACTCTCAACAAAAATATGTCCCAGTGAGAGGGAAAGACTTTAAGAGAAAGGAGAATCATTCATGGCTAACTAAGGAAGTAAAGGATGGCATCAAATTAAAAACAATGGCATACAATGTGGCCAAGATTAGTGGGAGGCCAGAGGATTGGGACATTCAAAAAAAACAGCAAAGGACGACTAAAAAAAAATAAAGAGAGAGAGATGGATTATAAGAGTAAACTAGCAAGAAATATAAAAACAGATAATAAGAGCTTCTGCAGGTACATAAAAAAGAAGAGAGTATCTAAAGTAAACGTTGATCCCTTAGAGGATAAGATTCGGGAATTACTAATGGGGAACAGGGAAATGATGGAGACTTTGAACAAATATTTTGTCTTCATGGTAGAAGACACTAAAAACATCCCAATAGTGGATAATCAAGGGGCTATAATGAGGGAGGAACTTAAAACAATCACTTTCACTAAAGAAAAAGTACTTGGCAAAATAATGGAACTAAAGGTGGACAAGTTTCCTGGACCGGATGGCCTGCATCCTTGGGTCTAAAAAGAAGTGACTACAGAGATAGTGGATGCATTGGTTGCAATCTACCAAAATGCCCTGGATTCTGGAGACGTCCCAGCGGATTGGAAAAGCGAAAATTAACACCCCTATTTAAAAGAGGAGCGAGACAGAAAGCAGAAAACAATGGACCAGTTAGCCTAACATCTGTCGTTGGGAAAATGATGGTGTCCATTATTAAGGAAAGAATAACTAGACATTTGGAAAAGCATAATGCAGTCAAGCAGAGTCAGCATGGTTTTATGAAAGGGAAATCAGGTTTGACAAATTTGCTGGAGTTCTTTAAGGATGTAACAAGCAGGGTGGATAAGAGGGAACCAGTAGATGTGGTGTATTTGGATTCCCAGAAGGCATTTGACAAGGTGCCACATAAAAGGTTACTGCACAAGATAAGAGCTCACAAGGTTGAAGGTAATATATTAGCATGGATAGAGGATTGGCTACCTAACAGAAAACAGTGAGTTGGGATAAATGGGCCATTTTCCGGTTGGCAAATGGTAATTAGTGGGGTGCCACAGGGATCGGTGCTGGGGCCTCAACTATTTACAATCTATATTAATGACTTGGATAACAGTCCCTTGGTCTGACAGCAAGGTCTGTCAGCAATCAGGCAGAGAATCACTGCCCTACACCGTCTCATGTACCCATTCAGGTCTGGTGTCTTCTCGCAATGTATCGCACACAGACTCCGGATCTTCCCACTGATCCAATCTCATCAGCTTCCCGAGTCTCAAGTCAATATCCTCCTCTGTTACTTTACTGAAGTTGTTGTCCAAAAGGTGGTTGGGCAGCTTGCACCAAGGATTGGGACAAAAGGATAATAGTGGAAGTGAGTAGGAGGTGAGAGAGGAGATGGGCTGAGGGGCTGTGGGGCGGGGGATGAGTAGTGCGGGATCTGCCAGTTTCAGTTCTAGAGGGAATATTGGAGATGGTTAAGTAGTTATGGGATTAGTGGGCAGGAGGTTCTGGGTGATCTTTGAGAAAAAATTTGGAGGACAATAAAGACTATTAGCTTTCATCTCACCCCAGGTCTACCTTCCTCCCCTCTCACTCTCCCTGCCCCTCCACCTTTCCTGTTCTCATGTTATCCTCTTCCCTCCTTCACCCCTTCATCTCCAACTCTTCCCTTTCCTTTCTCCTTACCCACCCCACTTACATAGGATTACATAGGATTACATAGGATATATGGCACAGAAACAGGCCATTTGGCCCAACCAGTCCATGCCGGCATTTATGCTCCCCTTGAGCCTCCTCCCGTCTTTCCTCATCAAACTCTATCAGCATAACTCTCTATTCCCGTCTCCCTCATATGCTTGTGTAGCCTCCACTTAAATGCATCAACTCCCTTACTTCTTCCACTCCCTCACCCCATCCTTGTTTGTACCTCGTCAATAGATACCGGTGTCCTGTTGTCGACGTGTAATGATTGTCACACTGTCAAATTGGTGATCAAGTCCAATGCAGGTTTATTGAGTGATTATAAAAGACCCGAACTTGGTCAAAGACAATGCCCGCCCAAGTGCCGCCCAAAGGACCGCTGAAGACTGCTGAGAGACCTGGTGGTACTTTGCCAGGGAGATTCCTCTAAAAGATATGCCAGTATCACCTGGCGGCAAAAAACTGACTTAGGCTGTGAATCTGGGTGGCAACGGGCAGGAGCTCCCAATCTCAGCCATCCTCGCCAAAGTGCTGCCAAAGGATTGAGTCGGGCTCAGGGAGGGGGGAACAGCTGAAAATAAAAAAAAAACAGTGGAAATCCTTCAAGGGACCCCATCCACATAAACCGCTGAAAAAAAAAATAAAAGAAGTTCACTAACCTTTTTTTGCAGGTCTTCATACTTACCGTTGGAGTTAGACCTGCCTTCACGCAGTGGTCCTTCCCCCTGCTGCCGCCGACTCCCGCCAGCAGGAATTTGCCAACTCGGTGGGCGGAAGGTCACTTACGCGCCTTGCGCGCTAGCGGCCGTCAGCGGGCAGTTCCCAGCGGTACTCCCCTCCCACTGGCGGGAAGCCTAGTTGAAACTGGCACCAAGGGGAGACCGCCGAAAAAACTCGGCGGCAGCCGGTATCAGTGAGCGGTAAGGCCACCAATTTCGGGCTGCATGAATTGAATAGCAGGATAAAATCTGATCAGTGTGTATTACAACAGGATCTCTTCCAGATTGTTCTGGGAATTCTATGAATCGAGGAATCTTAGAAAGTGCTATGTATTTCCCTTTTTTAAAGAAAAATAATATAATGATTATTGCATTTAGACTGAAACTGATAAGGAGAGTCCATTCTTAAGGCATCAGAGTCAAACACTGCCAGATAAATTCCCAGGAAAGACACGATGAGCCTGGAAATGAATGTTGCCGACGTTATTGCTTGAACTTTGAATGCGCTCATATCAAATTCATCTTGCCGTTGACCTGTTTATTTTAATCCCCAAAGATTACTATTTGAGGCCAATCTCTAACAATCCTGAACCCATCCTGAAAAAGTGATCAGACTATAAAGGGGTGACTGCTAACTGAGGGCCATTTGCCTCCCTCCTCAGTGCCAGTGCCTGCAGACAGATTCCGGCAAAAATCGGCCAAACCCGTGCAAAGGTTTGCGGAATTTTAAATGCAAGTTATGTCGAGAGTAAATCGAGTTTCCGCGATCTTCAACGCTGGTTTAAAAAACATTGCGCTGGAAGGCGGCTCAACCCACAAAACTGGCCAAGTCCCCAGATCAAAATAACGAGCATGGCGAGTTTCCGCCGATTGCGGCCATTTGCGGAGGCTCTTCATATTGAGCTCGTTTTCTCATGCGCACAGAGCACTAGCAGGCACATTTTTCAAAAGTTTATAATTATTAAAAAAGATTTAATTTACCAAGAAACTCACTAGTGTACACCAATGAAACTAGTACATGGTTCTGTATAGTTTTTTTTAAACTCATTATCATTTGAAATCAGGTTACTCACAGGTGGAGGACTGTACACTTTTCTTAAAAATGCCTAACTTTTGTGATAAAGCCATTTTTAGCTGCATTAATAAAAATGCACCGGGTTACCACTCTTAAATACATCAAGGAATATGTTATAATGCAAGGAAAAAAATAAACAATTACATTCTTTATGCTGACCGATTGCGCTGGTCCATGGATGATTACAAAAAGAGTCGACAAAGGTAATATCGTAGATGTACTATATCTAGATTTCCAAAAGGCCTTTGATAAGGTACTACATAATAGATTAATGAATAAAGTCAGAGCATGCAGCGTCAGGGGACGGGTAACAGGATGGCTGAAAGACAGAAAACAGAGAGGAGGGGAAAGGGTAGCTATTCAGAGTGGCAGAAGGTGGAAAGTAGGGTCCCACAAGGATTAATATTTGGACCTTGTTCATAATTTATATTAACGATTTAGATTTTGAAATTTGTGGATGACTCCAAATTGGGAGGGATAGTCAACACTGAGGAGTACTGCAACAAATTGCAAGAAGACATTAATAAACTTGCAGAATGCACATACAATTGTCAAATGATTTCAACAAAGATAAGTGTGAGGTATTACATTTTGGTGCGAAAAATAGGGAGGTCACATATTAGTTAGAAAATAGGAATCTAAATGGGGTAGCGGAGCAATGGGGTCTGGGAGTACAAATTACTAAAAGTTACGACGCAGATCAATAATGTCATAACAAAAGCAAACCAAGCACTAGTGTTTTTTTCTGGAGGGATAGAATTGGAAAGTAGAAAAGTTATGCTAAACTTGTATCGCACTTTGGTTAGACCACACTTGGAGAACTGTGTACCAGTTCTAGTCTTCATATTATAAAAAGGATATTTGGGCCCTTGAGAGAGTACAAGGATGATACCAGAAATGCGAGGTTATACCTATTAGGAAAGGATGAACAGTCCGAGTCTCTTGTCTAGAAAAGAGATGGCTGAGGGGTGACTTTAAAATTATGAAAGGTTTTGACACATGGGCTCGAAATTCGGCGATTTTGTGACTGGGTTTTTGGTGCTATTTCACCTTTTTTGGTGAAAACTCGGTCGGTGGAAAATTTGGTGACGTTTTACGGCGGCAGTTTTCAAATACTGCTGGAGAGAGGAGTGCTGCCATACAAGACTCGAAATAGCGTTTTCACCAAAAATTTGGCTCTGTGCGCACCCGTATTTTGCGTGAAAAATACCGACATGTAAAAAGCTGCATTGCAGCCCTTGGAGCAGCAGTAAGTATGAAGACCTGCAAAAAAGGTTAGTTAAAGTTTTGATTTTTAAATTATTTTGCAGCGATTCGATAGATAAGTGTCTTGTAAATGTTTTGTGAACTTTTTTTCCAATTTATTTTTAGGTGTTTTTCTGCCCTCCCAAGGCCCAACTCGCAGTGGTATCAGCCTCGGACTAAAGTTAGTGAGGATCGCGGTTTGCGCCATGAATCCTCGTGCAATGCCGATTTTTATGGCTGCACAAACTAAAGATTGAATTTCCGGCCTGATAGCGATAGCGAAGCGATAACGGTAATTTTAGTGTTAAAAAACCGTTATCGCTGAGAACCTAATTTCTAGCCCAGAGTGTTTCCACTTATGGGGAGGAGCATAACTCGGGGTAATCACTATAAGATAGTCACCAAGAAATCAAGTAGAGAATTCAGAAAAACCTCTTTACCCAGCGAGTGGTGAGAATGTGGAACTCACTACTACAGGGAGTGGTTGAGGCGAGTAGTGTAGATGTACATAAGGGGAAGCTAGATAAGTATTTGAGAGAGAAGGGAGTAGTGGGTTATACTGATAGAGTTAAATGAGGAAGGATGGGAGGAGGCTAGAGTGGAGCATAAACGTCGGCATGGCCTGTTTCTGTGCTGTATATTTTATATAATTCTTTGTAAATTTTACATTTGTGGTTATGCAAGTGAGTTTGGACGGAAACTTGAACCATAACTTTTCTTTGGGGAAGCAGCACAATTTCGAGTGCAATTTGCACCCAGTTTGACGAATGCGCCCAAAGCAATTTCTACCACATTGAATTTGTTTTGAGGTTGATTTTTGATTTGATTTTTGGCTCGATGAATTAAATCTACTGAGATCTCTGTGGTAATATTCAGCATTAGAAACGTGGAGGACTTCCTTCTCCCCTTGCTCTCCAGGTGTTGACTGAAGCGACATTTGAAAGCCAGGCAGGTTCCTCAAAGAGTTAATCACAATTTTGGGTTGTTAACTAAGATTTTGCCCAGATATTAATATTAGTCCACTTTTTGTGTACACTGCTGCAGAACAGTATATTCTACTGTAACTAAATTTAGATGTGGTTGGTCTCTGGCCAATTTGATTTGGACCAATTGATTCAACATGACAGAGTATCTTAGCAGCAGAGCTGGTGCTAGTATGATGTACCATTCCACATTAAGACATTGCAAGAATTAATTAGCAACTGTCACCTGCTCTTCTGATGGGTATTCTACAATTTAAAAAAAATAAATGTTCCCTTCTCCTCAACCCAGGTCTCCTCTCAGGCCTTTTCCCATTCTCAGAAGTGTGGAACGCCTGCTGCATGGCATCTGCCATTATGGATGCTAAGAAATGCACAGACTGGCATGGGGCACTCAGAGGGCACAATTGGGATCATTAGCACCCATTTTTTGGGTGGTACAAGTGACCTTAGAGGTCCAAAATGGCATCTGCGATGTGCACGCGTATTTGTGGGGCGAATCGCGCCAGGCGCCATATTGTTGAGGATGTCAGCGCATGTGCAGTGAACATCCGTTGGAAGTGCACAGAGCAGGCAGATCATGATGTCTGCGCTTCAGTAAGGATGTCCTCACTGCCATTGACCGCACACAAATCGCTTTGTCAAATTTGCCACATACCGGAATCGAAAGGGATTCCATTCCTTCAACGTCCAGCTGGTGTGCGACCATGCAGGTCAATGCTCGGTATCCTGGCAGCAGTCATGCTGCTTTCATTCTGTGCCAGCTGCAATTCAGCCACCACAGCAAACCAAAGAGTGGCTACAGGGTGACAAGGACTAGCTGCTGACGACATGGCTGATGACTCTGGTGCGCAACCCACGCACACGTGCACAGCATGCACACAATGAAAGCCTTGCTGACACACGAAATGTGATAGAGCAGACCATTGCCATGCTTCCGCTGCCTGGACCGCTTTGGGGGAGCCCCGCTGTACTCATCAGACCAGGTGCCAAGATTCGTGGTGGTCTGTTGCATTCTGCACAACATCGCCATCATGAGAGCACAGCTCATGCTACCAGCTATAAGGTGGGCAGCTGAGGAGGCGGAGGCTACTAGACAGACCCTTTCTGACCGGGCTGTCAGTGAACAATTCATCCGAGTGTGCTATCATTAACCACAACCCCAATTCCCCATTAACCAACAGTCCCACACTACTTACCTTCTCTCTGTCATTGACCACCATAGTGTCCGCTTGGCCACAATTCAAAAATAAAAACATTCCACAACAAATATATAAATCAAATCATGCATATTGCATACAAATGTAAACTAATCAACCTTGTGCATTCCCTTATCTCATAGCCTGCCTTCCATATGCCTTTGCCTATCCTAATGCTCCTCCGCAGTGGCTGCAGCTGTTGGTGGAAAGCTGTTGAGTTCTAATGGAGGAGACTGCAGGTGGCCTTGGAGGACAACCTTGAGCAGCTTTGGGCAGTCTGCACCACCTCGGCAGGTGCTGCAGCAGTCTGGGCTCGCTGGCTTACAAGCAACAGCAAGGGCGCTGATGGAGTGGCAATGGTGGGAGGACGAATGCTGTCCTCCTGAGAGATGACAGCAGGTTTGTGCTCCATGGAGTCACTGCCATTTCCCTGGGGCAGTGCCTCAGCAATCATAGTAATCTATTGGAGGAGAGATTGCTGGATTGCTGTGACACATTGCAAGTCCCTTTGAACACTGGAATCCTCCATCATCATCATCATAGGCAGTCCCTTGAAACGAGGATGACTTGCTTCCACGCCAAAAAAGGATAAGTTCACAGTTGTTCCAATGAAGGACCTACAATTCCAGGTGCTGGACTACATCCTGAAAAGTGGAAGATGCCTGTGTGTGGAGTTTTTTAATGTGTGGTGGCCGTTACACACCAGCCACCACATGGGCTTGACAGAGCTAGGTCTTGGTCCAGTGGCAAGGATTACCCAAGACAATTGGAGACCTGCTCTGCTGCATGGGCCTAGTGTGCACACATATCGCAGTGCTGCCCCTGGGTACCTGTCCCCGAACTTACCCCTCTCCTGGGCCCCGATCACATCCCTCCACAGCTCCTTGGAATCCACAGCTATGATGGCAGCTGTCTGAGTTTTCATTGCAGAAAAGTGAGTTCTCAAGTGGCTGTACAGTCCAATATGGGAATTACAGTCTCTGTCACAGGTGGGACAGAAGGTGGTTGAAGGAAAGGGTGGGTGGGGAGCCTAGTTTGCCGCACATTCCTTCCTCTGTCTGCACTTGATTTCTGCACGCTCTCGGCGATGAGACTCGAGGTGCTCAGTGCCTTCCCGGATGCTTTTCCTCCACTTTGGGCAGTCTTGGGCCAATGATTCCCAGGTACCGGTGGGGATGTTGCATTTTATCAAGGAGGCTTTGAGGGTGTCCTTGAAGCATTTCCTCTGCCCGCCTGGGGCTCGCTTGCTGTGTAGGCGTTCCAAGTAGAACACTTGCTTAGGGAGTCTCATGTGGGGCATGTGGACGATGTGGGCCGCCCAATGGAGCTGGTTGAGTGTGGTCAGTGCTTCGATGCTGGGGATGTTGGCTTGGGTGAGGACACTGATGTTGGTGTGTCTATCCTCCCAGTGGATTTGCAGGATCTTGCAGAGGCAGCGCTGGTGGTACTTCTCCAGTGCTTGAGGTGTCTGCTATATATAGTCCACATCTATGAGCCATATAGGAGGGCAGGTATCAATACTGCCCTGTAGACCATAAGCTTGGTGTCTTCAAACACTCTCTTCCTCAGGCGACCGAAGGCTGTGATGGCACACTGGAGGCGATGTTGGATGCAACGGGGAACCAGTGGATTTCCAAAAGGCATTCGATAAGTTGCCATATAAAAGGTTGCTAAGCAAGATAACGACTCATAGGGTTTGGGGTAATATATTACCATGGATAAAGGATTGGTTAATGGACAGAAAACAGAGTAGGGATAAACGGGTCAATTTCTGGTTGGTAGGCTGTAACTAGGGGGGTGCTGCAAGGATCAGTGCTTGGGCCTCAGCTATTCACAGTCTATATTAATGACTTAGATGAAGGGATCGAGTTCAATGTATCAACATTTTCTGATGATACAAAGTTAGGTGGGAAAGTAAGCTGTAAGGAGAACACAAAGAGCCTGCAAAGGGTTATAGACAGGTTTAGTAAGTGGCCAATAAGATGGCCGATGAAGTATAATGTGGGGAAATGGTAGGAAGAATGGAACTGCAGAATATTTTTTAAATGGTGAGAAACTATTAAATGTTGGCCTTCAGAGAGATTTAGGTGTCCTCGTACAGGAAACTCAGAGAGTACGCATGCAGGTCCAGCATGCAGTTAGGAAGGCAAATGGCATGTTGCCCTTTATTGCAAGGGGGTTGGAGTACAAGAGTAAGGAAGTCTCACTACAATTGTACAGGGCTTTGGCGAGACCACACCTGGTGTACTGTGCACAGTTTTGGTCTCCTTATCTGAGAAAGGACATACTTGCCTTGATTAGCTTTATTAGATTGATCCCTGGGATGAGAAGGTTGACCTATGAGGAGAGATTGAGTAGATTGGGCCTATACTCTCTGAAGTTTAGAAGAATGAGAGGTGATCTCATTGAAACATATAGGATTCTGAGGGGGATAGACAGGGTAGATACTGAGAGGTTGTTTCCCCTGGCTGGAGAGTCTAGGACTAGAGGGCACAGTCTCAGGATAAGGGGTTGGCCATTTAAGATTGAGATGAGGATGAATTTCTTCATTCAGAGGGTTGTGATTCTTTGGAATTCTCTACCCTAGAGGGCAGTAGATGCTAAATCCTTGAGTATATTCAAGGCTGAGATAGATAGATTTTTGGACTCAAGGGGAATCAAGGGATATGGAGATCGGGCGGGAAAGTGGAGATAAGGTCGAAGATCAGCCATGATTTTTTTGAATGATGGAGCAGGCTTGAGGGCCATATGGCCTACAGCTGCTCCTATTTCTTATGTTCTTATGTTCAGTCTGTGCTTCCACTGCAGCATTCAGATGTTGGATGGTTGCTACTTGTGCTGCAATGGAAGCTGAAACACGGCCATCAGACGCTGCATCATGGTTGGGTCCACAAGTGTGCTAATGGTGTTGGCCATCGCTTCCATGGTGGAAAGGATGGACTCCAAGCTCTGCGCGAAGCCCTGTGACAAGTTGGTGCAGGACTCCTCTGTGCTCCTTGACATTGCACTCAGGCTTTCTGGCAGGCCTGCCAATGCACCAAATATTTTGTTGTGCATACCCATCAGCGTTCTTCTTCAGGCTGCCACATCAAAGTCCTCATCTGAGTTGTCTGCAGCAGAACCCAAGTGCGACTTTGCCCTCCCGCTAGCTGACACCAGTGGTATCCTTTCCCCCGACTCTGTCTGCAGGCCACTGGTGCCCGGTGTCGTGATGGGGAAGTGGGATGTAAGAAGGAGGATTGGTATGGCGATACTGTCACCTTCGATGGTTTCAGCCCCGTCACTGGCCACGGCCTCAGCAATGGACGTTCCAGTAATGGCCAGCACCGTCTCCTCCATGGGGGTTAGGACATGCAGACGCACCTGTCCCCTTCTGTTAGCTCCTGCTGCCTCCAGTTGTGTGCCAACTTGTCCTGCAAAAGATAGAAAAGTGTGTCAGTGAGTGTCGTGCAATCTGTCGCTATCATGGTTGAATAACTAGCAGTGTGTGTAAGCCGTGAGATATGGGTGTGAGGCTTTCAGCAGTGCCAAGTGTGTGAGGGTGAGGTAAAGCTGCATATATTAGGGATGAATCCTAATTGAAAGAGATTGTTCGTAGGTGAGTGCTGGTGGTGTGATGAATTGAGCAGTTGATGAGGCTAGTGGTTCAATTGGTAGGATATGGCATCTGAAGATGCATTCGCTGACCTTGACCACTCGTGTGAGGTCATTGATCTTCCTAAGGCACTGCATACAGATCCTCGGAGCTTGACTCCTGGCATTGACCTCCATGACTATCTGCTCCCACTGCCTTTTGAGCATGTGTCTGCAGATACAGGACACCTCTCCTCCTTTCCACCTCCTCCAACAAGGCCTCCAGTGCAGCATCCAACAACCTTGGAGCCGGCTCTCTCTCATGTTTTGCCATTCCTCAGTTTCCCAGGTCAGATTCACTTCCTGCACTACTCCCAGCACCTGCTCCAGCCATAATGCACCTTCCCTTTAAAAGATGCAGACTGGCTTTAATCAGTGCAGGCTAGCTTTAACTGGTGCTGGCAAATTATAATATTGGCTACCTGCTGATGCATCCAACCAATGAACAGTTTAGTTAGTGCTGGCTGGACGCTGAATTCATGTTAATGAGCAGGCGGCACGAAGTTGGCATGCTGGCTGCATTTCAATCAATGGGCACTGGTTAATCATGCATCATGATCCCCGCACCCGTTTTCAGGGGCTATCTAATTTCACCCCCTTACAATTTTTCCTCCCCTCCTTCACCATGTGGGTGAGAAGCCCCACCTGCATTGAATGCGTATCTATCTGCAATATAAGGGGAAGTTGTGTTTGCAGACCCACAGGCTACCACCCTGTGGCATATATCAAAGGCTAGAAATTGTGTAGCACTCCGTTTGGGGTGATAACTTTTCAGTGAGCGCAAAAGTATTGCCAGGCGAAAATGATTTGCTGCTCCCGGGAACTTCAACTTTAGCGCTCCGAGGAAAGTGGAGCGCTAAATCAAGTGCCACTTCCCTTCGAGCGCTAAACTGTGTGAAAGGAGCCATAGTGACAGAGCTCTGAACAATGTTCCGTGCAGCGCTGCCATCTTTGGAGGCTCCTTCCCTCACTTAAAAGGAAGGGCCAATGTTGGTTTGAACCAATCTGCATGCTACCTCTGTGAAGCCACGGGACCTGTGCTACATGTATAACAGCCCCAAGCAGTCTAAGAGAGCAGAGGACTTAGGAATCGTGCAGAAATCACCGGTTAAAATCAATCAGAAGGTACCAGACTGGTGCTAGTAATAACGCTTGCCCGACCTGATTGTAATGACTCAAGAGTCTGGTTACTGTAAACTCACTCAGGTGCAATCTGATCCATCTTTATTCCAGCCCAAGAGTGCCAGCGTGACAAAGACACCCAGCCTATATACAGGTGACCAAGCACACATGCCACATGCGTACAGCCCGATGACCTCCGGCTGCACCACCCTCTGGTGTCTGGTGACCCCCAAGCATTAATACATAACAACATCCCCCTTTTAAAATCTTAACAATAGTCATTTTACAAATTAAGACCGTCTGGGGCTTTCCTCTCACGAGTTGATCGTCTCAGTTCAACTTTAGCTCTGGGCGAGCGTTCTGAGTCCGTTGAGACTGAGGGCTAAGTAGCCAATCTGATGGGAGTGGTCATGACCACATCAGAGACTGAAGGTTCAGAGTCAGTAATATCAGCAGAGTCCTCTGATGAGTGAACAATGGTTGATTGGTCACTGACTGCATCTTCCTCACTTGGTTCCAGTTCATCCGTGTGCCGCAGTTTAACCTGGTCAAGGTGTTTCCTGCATGTTTGTCCATTCTTGAGCACGACAATAAACACTCTGTTACCCTCCTTAGCTGTAACAGTGCCGGCAATCCACTTTGGACCTTGACCATAGTTCAGTACATAAACCGGATCGTTGACCGAGATGTCATGTGACATGGCAACATGATCATGACACCATTGCTGACTTTGACGTCTGTTTTCAACACGATCAATCAAATCAGGATGAACAAGAGAAAGCCTGGTCTTGAGATTTCTCTTCATCAGTAGTTCAGCAGGAGGAACCCCAGTAAGCGTATGAGGTCTTGACCTGTAACTGAGCAATATACATGACAACCGTCTCTGCAGTGAGCCCTCAGTTACAGATTTCATACTTTGCTTGATCGTTTGAACGGCATGTTCTGCTTGACCATTAGAAGCAGGTTTGAATGGAGCTGATCTCACATGTCTGATGCTTTTGAGTTTCATGAACTCCTGGAACTCAAGACTTGTCGCTCACAACAATGTCAGGCAAACCATGAGTAGCAAACATGATACGAAAGCTCATAGACGTGCTGGATGACATAATAACATACTCTAATCACTCTACTACGACAAAAAACATCTTTCCTCGGAACGGGCCCACAAAATCAATGTGGATCCTCGACCACGTTTTGGATGGCCACTACCAATGACTCAGCAGCGATTCCGCTGGTACTTTACTTAGCTGCATGCAAGTATTGCACTGATGCACGCATGATTCCAGATCAGAGTCAATTCCAGGCCACCATACATGAGACCTAGCAATGGACTTCATCATGACAATACTAGGATGAGTGCTATGAAGTTCACATACAAATTATTCTCTACCTTTCTTAGGCATGATTATACGATTACCCCACAATAAACAGTCTGACTGAATGGCCAGCTCATCCTTGCGATGGTTGTAAGGTATGGTCTCCTCACGCATCTCCATGGGTATGGCAGACCAATCACCGCTGAGTACACACCGTTTCACAACCGATAAAATAGGATCATGGCTGGTCCAGATCCTAACTTGTTGAGCAGTGACAGGGGCTCCTTCACTCTCAAAAGCATCCATTACTAACAGTAGATCTGCAGGTTGAGGTGTCTCCATCTCAGTTGTGGGTAAGGGCAGATGGCTCAGTGTATCGGCACAATTCTCAGTACCAGGTCTATGATGGATGACGTAAACATAAGCAGACAATGTCAGCGCCCACCTTTGAATACAGGATGATGCATTGGTATTAATACCTTTGTTTTCTGCAAACAATGAAATGAGTGGCTTGTGATCCGTTTCTAGTTCAAAATGAAGACCAAACAGGTACTGGTACATTTTTGTTACCCCATACACACAAGCCAAAGCTTCTTTCTCTACCATACAGTAAGTTCTTTCCACTTCAGACAGACATCTTGAAGCATACGCAACAGGTTGTAGCTTGTCTGATTCATTTGCTTGGAGTACGCAGCCAACCCCTTATGATGAAGCATCACAGGCCAATACAAGACGCTATCACGGATCATAATGAACAAGCAACTTGTTTGAACAGAGCAGATTCTTGGTTTTCTCAAAGGCTCTATCTTGGGGTGCACCCCAGTCCCAATTGTCGCCTTTTCTTAGTAACATATGTAGTGGGTCTAGTAAAGTGCTCAATCTGGGTAAGAAATTACCAAAGTAGTTGAGTAGCCCAAGGAACGAACGCAGCTCCATCACATTCTGACGCTTGGGTGCATTTTTGATGGCCTCGGTTTTCGAATCAGTGGGCCTGATGCTATCAGCAACAATCTTCCTCCCGAGGAATTTGACTTCAGGTGCCATGAATACACACTTCGAGCGTTTCAGCCTGAGTCCCACTTTGTCCAGACGCTGTAGGACTTCTTCAAGATTGTTCAGATGTTCAGCAGTGTCGCGACCTGTGACCAGAATGTCATCTTGAAACACGACAGTTCTAGGAACGGACTTCAGTAAACTCAATATTTCTCTGAAATATGGCTGCAGCCGAACGAATCCCTGAAGGACACCGGTTGTAGACGAGCAGTCCTTTATGGGTGTTGATACAGGTGAGTTTCTTCCAAGTGTCGACAATCTCCTGGGTCATATAGGCTGACGTCAGATCCAGTTTCGTGAATTACTTTCGACCAGCTAGCATGGCGAACAGGTCATCAGCCCTCGGTAACGGATACTGACCCTATTTCGAAAATCGGTTAATCGTAACCTTGTAGTCTCCACAAATCCTGACAGTGCCATCACTCTTCAACGCAGGAACAATGTGACGAGACCACTCGTTAAACTCGACCGGTGATATGATCCCTTCACGCTGGAGTCTGTCAAGCTCAATTTCAACCTTCTCCCTCATCATGTACGGAACAGACCAAGCTTTGTGATAGATAGGCCTTGCATTGGAGTCCAGGTGAATGTGCACTTTGGCTCCTGTAAAATTACCAATGCCCGATTCAAACAAAGAAGGAAACTTTTTCAATACTTGAGCACATGAAGTATCATCCAACGAGGACAACATCTTGACATCATTCCAGTTCAGCTTGATTTTCTCAAGCCAATTCCTGTCGAACAGCATTGGACCATTACCTGGATCCACACTGTCATATGACACCTCGATTGCGGCAGTGCCGAGCACTGGTATGAATTCTTTAGTACACAACCTGGCATTGACTGGACTCAGCTTCGGTTTTGCAGCCTTAGTGTCCCACGGCTTGTCGAATGTCCTTTGGCTCATTATCGACTGGCTCGCACCCGTGTCCAGCTCCATTGATACAGGCACGCCATTCAGCTTCACATTAATGACTATCGGCTGGCTCTTGGTCAGGAACGAATATAGTCCATTCACTTCCTCTTCAGGTTGCGTATTTAGGCCATCACTGAACTGGTCCTCATCAACCATATGGTGAGCCGCACCACGCTTGCTCCATTGTGGACACATCCTGTGAAGATGCCCCACTTTTGAACATCCATTGCATGAGTATTGCATGCGAAGGTTTTTAAATTACCTCGTTGCCAATTGTAATGACTCAAGAGTCTGGTTACTGTAAACTCACTCAGGTGCAACCTGATCCATCTTTATTCCAGCCCAAGAGTGCCAGCGTGACAAAGACACCCAGCCTATGTACAGGTGACCAAGCACACATGCCACATGCGTACAGACCGATGACCTCCGACCACAGTGCCCTCTGGTGTCTGGTGACCCCCAAGCATTAATACATAACACTGACTACCACTGCTTTTAAATATGGCTCCCCAAGCGGCCAGTCGAGGTGACAATGCTTCCTGCAGCCGCTGTTGTTGATGGTCAGTGATGCTGCAGGGGGGCTGGAGTGAATATCACATCCGGGGCGGTAACAGGGTCACAATCTACTGGGTGCAAGGGATCAAGGCGGCAAGTGTTAGCGCCTGTACAAAACAGCCAGGGAAGTTCGTGGGTGTCAGAATAAGCAAGAGGATAGGACCACTGCAAAATAGCAGGAGGCTGGAAACATTTTTTCCTTACAGTTGGTGAAAAGGCCTTGCAGCCCAGGCAGGACATGGATCCGGCAATGGGGGTTCGTGCTTCTCAGTGCTCACAGCTTCATCCTGATTGTTTCCCGATGCAGGAACAAGTTACTGTTCTGTCTCATTTTCAACTATTTTGACCTACTAATCATCTTAATATTAGATGAAAAGTACTTATATAAAATGTTAGTAAACATCCCTTTAGCTAATTAGCACTCTAAAGAGCATTTTGGAGATGCAATGGATCCGTTTCCATATTCTTACATTAATATCATCACAGAGCTGTAAGAAAAACATTAGAATTGACATTTATGATCTAATGAGTTACAGATTGATAAACCATTTAAATATTTGGAATGGGGTTTATTTTTCAGAGTGGCATACATCAAGATAACCCAGAATTAATGAACGTCACTCTTCAGTCCAATCATAGCTGTTGCTCTATAAAAGTGATTAAGACATTGGTGACAGGAGCAGTTGAGCATTCCCTGGTTACAGCCCGTTCATATGGAGAGCGTGAGCAGTACATTCAACAGGGAGATGCAGCTGGAGAAAGAAATAGTTCAGCGTATTGTGGGCTGTGACTAAGGTGTTGGATCAGCACAAGTCTCGACAGGGGAAGCTGTTTTACTGGTTACATTATAATGGTGTCATCATGCAGCCTTTGCAAGAATAGTGCATATCCATTACCTGTCTGTTCAACCCATTCAGTTTCTGGATTGTCATTACGAATAAATACTAAGCATAAACATTTTCCTGCCATATCATTTCTTAAAAAAACTGGTGAGTGCACAATGAAGATTCTGGCCTTGTGAAATGAGGCGGTTACTTAGGGGCCGAATTTGGTCAAGGCTTCCGCCCGCCCAAGTGCCGCCCAAATGGCCGCCGATGTATCTGACGGTACTTTTGGCAAGATATTCATGAAGAAGGTCCCTCGAAGGTTGGCGGGCGGAAACTGAGGGACTTACGCCGCCAATCTGGGCGACAGCCGGCGGGAGCTCTCATTCTCGGCGGCTGATGCATTTGCCGCCCAAGTGCTGCCGAAAGTGGAGTCGGGCCCACGGAGGGTCGAAGACCTAAAAATAAAAATCAATAACAAAAAATACAAAAACCATTGGAAGACCCTCAAGGGAACCCATCAAGGTAAGTAGCTGTGGTAAAAAAACAATAAAAAAATGTTCACTAACCTTTTTCAATGATCTTCCGACTTACCGTCGGGGACAGAGCAGCCTCCTCGCAGTGCTCCACCCCCATTCTCCCGCCGACTCCCGTCCACATCAATCTGGCATCTCGACGGGTGGGAGGTCAGTTGCGCCACTCGGCCGTCCACTGACGTCAGCGGGCGGTTCCTGGCGGCTCTCCCCTCCCGCCCGCTCCACGCCATGTCGAAAGTGGCACAGGGCGAATCTTGCAGGGAAATGTCGGTGGCAGTGGGTGGTAAGTTGATGAATTTCGGCCCTTTAGTGTCAGAGTAGTCAGTGAACTGTGAACTGCTGCTCTGGGATTTATGTGACATAATGACACCCTCAGCTTGCAGTAAACCACAGCATGAAGACCAATGGCCCTGTCTCTGCCATTTCAGCTGCTGATAATTTGTCTCAACACTAAACAAAGACTGCTCACAGAGATGGATACCTTCATGTGACTCTTTGGGCTCAGTAACATTGTTCTACTTGCTCGTGCCGAATGGCTGGGATGTTCCCCTCCCCTCATGCAATCATTCACCTGAACAACATGAGACTGCTTGGTGAAGCCACCTGGCAGTGAGTTGAGAGAGTGGCCCTGAGATGATGAACCTTGCTGCTGGCTTCCACTGTCCTGCAAAGTGGGCCGAAATGTCCCGGTACGATCTGTGGCAAATCCTACTCTTTTGAGCAATTGATAAGAGCTAAAAAGGGTATAACGAAATGAGTCGGTGCAGTGCCTCAGTGGACCGAGCGGGAGCACGTCAAGTGACTAGAATCTGCTGTGTCCAGGCCTGGATGCACTCTCTGTGGACAGTGCCTTTGCATTGTTGGCCGAGAGTGAGGGCGCGCCTGATGCTTCTCCAGAGCTTTGGACAGTGGTGGGTGTATACCGAGATTGTGTGAGGGATTATTACTTCCTTTCTGATAGTTTACTGAAATTGGTCCAAAATTGCTGAGGAATCATTTGATTTATTGCTCGAACATCCACAATAAGCGCATGTTGAACATGATACAGCTTTTATATGTGGTCAGGAGGGTTGGAAAAGGAACCCAGGATCAGTGCCAGCATGTTGCAGACCTTATAAAACTATACAGCTCTCTCTGCGTAAATGAGGTCCAAATCCATGAGAGCCTTACATCATTCAGCAACTCTACCTCAGGGACACCACAGAAACAGCCCACACAAAAGGAGGTTTAAAGCTAAATAAGAGGAGAATCTTCTTATCTTTTTTGGGTGAATAAATGTCATTTTGCAGACAGTAGGTAAGGGCTTCTGTCCCCTGGCTGTTTATTTTTTGACTGTTGAATATTTATGAATAAATAAAATGCAAGATTATAAAGAGCTGCAGTATGTTGTTACCCTGAGGGACTTGGCTAAAGGAATCAGCTGCAGTGTTGCTATAGTAACTGAAGTCACCTTGTTGCCAGGGGGTTTGTGACATGGTTCTTTCAACATAAATGACGTAGAAAAGTAGAGGAGAGACTGTTGCTGAGTGCAGCCGAACAGAACTCTGCTTGCTGCTGTTTGAAATTAACTCACAATCTCTTGATTTTTCATAAAAACCCATGTTACTTTTCATTTTGGGGGCCTGACATTTTGAAAAGGATGCTGTTGCCTCATTGGCAGAAAAATCCGAAATCAGAACATCAAGTTATGTTACTATCTGCAGCTTTAGATATATTCAAATGAATGGAAGCATTGATTTACACATTTTGGCAAGATGTTCTGCTTTGGATGAAAAGCGGAATAAAGTCAAAGTAATAGGGTTTGCCCATGTCTGATCTGCCTGCTAGTTCTTCCAGTGAATTATTGTTTGCATCTGCCTCAATCTTGTCATTTTGACAGGCTTCCAACGGGATTCGAACCGGTGCCCAGAAACTAGCTGGGGGCTGGATGGGGTTGGGTGTAGGATGGCTGGAGTGGGTCTCAAACGCCTGCAACAATGGAGCAGAACCAACTTCCTGCAGGCCAGCTGAAGAGCAAGGTCTGGTTATTAAAAAAAAAAGAAAATTGTAGGGTACAAATTGACTTGCAATCGAGTGCACTTCTTTAAGTAGCTTTTTAGATCGCAAATCCCTTCCCACCTGTGATTAGCAACGCTGGATACCAGTAACACACTGGTGTACTTTCTATCCACCACTGTATGGCGATAATGGATAGGAAGGCTGAGGATTGGGAGGATTTTAGAATTCAGCAAAGGAGGACCAAGAAATTGATAAAGAAAGGGAAAATAGATTATGAGAGTAAATTAGCGAGAGACATAAAACAAACTGTAAAAGCTTCTGTAGGTATATAAAAAGGAAAAGATTAGTGAATGTAACTGTGGGTCCCTTACTGGCTGAAACAGGAGAAATTATAATGGGGAATAAGGAAATGGCAGAGAAATTAAAAAATACTGTGTGTCTGTATTCACAGAAGAAGACCGAAAAAACTTACCGGAAATATTGGAGGACCAAGGGTCTAGTGAGAATGAGGAACTGAAAGAAATTAGTATAAGTAAAAAAATGGTACTGGAGAAATTAATGGGACTTAAAGCTGATAAATCCCCTGGATCTGATGGCCTACATCCTAGGGTTTTGAAAGAGGTGGCTATAGAAATAGTGGATGCTTTGGTTGTCACCTTCCAAAATTCCATAGATTCTAGAATGGTTCCCATGGATTGGAAGGTAGCAAATGTAACCCACTATTTAAAAAGGGAGGGAGAAAGATAGCAGGGAACTACAGACCAGTTAGCCCGACATCAGTAGTAGGGAAATGCTAGAATCTATTATTAAGGATGTGGTAACAGGGCACTTAGAAAATAATAATAAGATTGGGCAGAGTCAACACGGATTTATGAAAGGGAAATCATGTTTGACAAATCTGTTAGCGTTTGTTGAGGTTGTAACGAGCAGAATAGATAAGGAGGAACCAGTGGATGTGGTGTATTTAGATTTTCAGAAGGCATTCGATAAGGTGCCACACAAGAGGTTATTGAACAAAATTAGAGCTCATGGGATTGGGGGTAATATACTAGCATGGATTAAGGATTGGTTAATGGACAGAAAACAGAGAGTAGGAATAAACGGCTCATTTTCGGGTTGGCAGGCTGTAACTAGTGGGGTTCCGCAAGGATCGATGCTTGGGCCTCAGCTATTCACAATCTAGATCAACGATTTGGACGAGTAGACCAAATGTAATATATCCACGTTGCTGATGATACAAAGGTAGTTGGGAATGTAAGTTGTGAGGAGGGTGCAAAGAGGCTTCAAGGGGATATAGACAGGCTAAGTGAGTGGGAAAGAACATGGTGATGTGGAGAAATGTGAAGTTATCCACTTTGGTAGAAAAATAGAAAAGCAGAGCATTTTTTACAAGGTGGGAGATTGGGAAATGTTGGTGTTCAGTGGGACCTGGGTGTCCTTGTCCACGAATCACTGAAAGTTAACATGCAGATACAGCAAGCAATTAAGAGAGCAAATGGTATGTTAGCCCTTTAATACATGAGGATTTAAGTATAAGAGTAAAGGTGTCTTGCTGCAATTATATAGGGCCCTGGTGAGACCACACCTGGAGTATTGTGTACAGTTTTGGTCTCCTTACCGAAGGAAGGACATACTTGCCATTGAGGGAGTGCAACAAAGGTTCACCAGACTGATTGCTAGGATGGGGGGGATTGTCCTATGAGGAGAGATTGAGTAGACTAGACCTATATTCTCTACAGTTTAGATGATTGAGAGGTGATCTCATTGAAACTTACAAAATCATAAAGGGCTTGACAGGGTAGATTCAGGGAGCTTGTTTCCCCTGGCTGGGTTGTCTAGAACCAGGGGTCACAGTCTCAGAATAAGGGGTCAGCCATTTATAGGACTGAGATGAGGAGACATTTCTTCACTCAGAGGGTTGTGAATCTTTGGAATTCTTTACTCCAGAGGAGTGTGGAGTGTTGGTCGTTGAGCATATTTCAAGACAGAGAGCGATTGATTTTGGGCTATTTGCTGCCTCCTCAGGATTGGAATCCCCACTTTCTGCTTCCTGCTCATCGCACACTTGGGTCACGAACCATTTCCCAATGAGAAGAGAGACAAGTGATACTGGTTAACATCAGCTAATCCATCCTAAGAGGTTCCCCCACTCCACTCGCGCATCACTTACATGGAGAATTTATCATGTGAGGTAGCACTTGGGAGGAGGACAGAGATTTCAGTGTTTCATGTGCCTGTGTTCTACTACTTGTGTACTGCATGTGACTGATAACTCAAACAATTAAGGAATAGAGGAAATACTCAACCAGTTGATTTTTAAAACTGACTGGGATCTTATATTATAAGTGACCAGAGGTACAATTGTGAGCAGAGTTTGGTGACATAAATATGCAAAAGTTTGAAGTGGAAAATTTCTATCTCTGTTTTTGTTCACTGTGAATCAGGAATGACAATGGAATATTGGGATCTTTTTCCCCTCACAGTTCCATGGTAACTCTCCAGAAGGTTAGCCAAATGGTCATTCTTCATGATGAGATAGCAAGTGTCAGCAAACTATCAAACTGACCCAGTCCTCATGTGACAGCCACATGTTCATTTTCCAGCATAGCCTATTGATTAGTGATCAGGATTGGTAACCCGAGCTGATTTCTTTCCCTTTCTATCCCATGGCTACTGTGCATAATTGTAGCAATCCAACTGCCACCATGGCTGGGATCAGATAACTTTGCACAGACTGGTGGTCAAACCTGCGACTTTCCCCAGTTTGGATGGTCCAATTCCAACAACTTGCATTTCTATAGTGCCTTTAACATAGTAAAAAGTCGCACACTGGACTTTGCAGTCACCCACTAAGACACACTGCTTTAATTGTTCTGACCTCAAAACTACAAACAGAATAAATCAGCCATAAAACTGATTTACTATTACCTCAAAAGCAAATTACTTCAGAACTTTTCTTAGAGATGAGGATTGTATCAGCTAATCTCAAGCCATGTCACCCTACTTTTTCTGTCTTTTCATTTTGCAAGAATTGGCATTATAAATTGTGAGTGTTAGAAGAAATCTTTGTATGATAATTGCATGAATGTCACACTGACTTGGCAGGGATTTTGTTTTCTCTTCCTCCGTGCTGTTTAGTCAGCTCACTGTTTAAGTGCACACGATTCTTTGGTTGTGTTAGTTTACACTTGTCATTAATGAAGAGAATGGTGTGCAGCAGCTGATTATTTTACCTGGAATGGGAGTTCCACTTCCACACAATTTTTCAATGTGGTATCTTGATTCAGTACCATGCTGGATTTCTTAAACAGAAAAGCCATAGCTTTCAGATCCCAGTGCAGATCGTTTGAGTTCAAGATAAACCTTTGGTCCCCACAGTATGGCCTGTGCTGCAAAAGCAAGTGATCTTCTGCCATTGTCAAATTAGGCCATGATTGTAAGTGTGACTTTTAGACTGGTGTGGCATATACATTGTTTTATCCCCACAGCAATTGTTTTGTATTGTTGAGTTGCTCCATGACTACTGTTTCTTCATTATACATCTTAAGTGTTCCTTGAGGGAATTGACAGCGTGATGTTGGACTCAAAGGCTCATGTTCCGAAGGACATTGGGACATGTTGAGGGGAGGGTTGTGATAGTGGACTGCAGGTTAGTTAGATACATCCTGTGATGCTTCATGGGTAACCATTGTCATTTGATTGCCTTAGGGAATCGGGAAGGAAAATCTCAGAATTTTTACTGAAATTTGTCGTAGGATTTTTTTCTCCCTTCGGTTTGCAGTGAAGTGTCCCAAGATGCTTCACAGGAATATAAGCAGACAAATTGACAAAAAGCCAAAGAAGGAAATAGTAGGACAGTTGGAGGTAGGTTTTAAGGAGTGTATTAAAGGAGGAGAGAGAGAGGTTTAGGGAAGGAATTCTAGAGCTTAGGGCCTAAAGAGTGAAAAGCACGGCCGCCAATGGTGGGGCAAAAAAAGTCAGGGATGCACAAGACGCCAGAATTGGAGAAGCACAGACATCTCGGAGAGTTGTAGGGCTGGAGGAGGTTACAGAAATGGGAGGGTCAAGGCCATGGAGGATTTGAACATGAGGATGAGAATTTAAAGTTCAAAGCATTGGTGGACTAGAAGCCAATGTAGGTCAGCGAGCACAGGGGTGATGGATGAACAGGATTCGAGATGAGTTAGGATGCGAGCAGACGAGTTTTGGCTGAGCTTCTTTATCAAGGGTGGGAAACATAGAAATATGGAAACATAGAAAATAGGTGCAGGAGTAGGCCATTCGGCCCTTCGAGCCTGCACAACCATGGCTGATCATTCACCTCAGTACCCCTTTCCTGCTTTCTCTCCATACCCCTTGATCCCTTGAGCCATCAGGGCCATATCTAACTCCTTTTTGAATATATCCAATTAACTGGCATCAACAACTCTCTGCGGGAGAGAATTCCACAGGTTAACAACTCTCTGAGTGAAGAAGTTTCTCCTCATCTCAGTCCAAAATGGCTTACACCTTATCCTTAGACTATGTCCCTTGGTTCTGGACTTCCCCAACATCAGGAACATTCTTCCTGCATCTAACATGCCTAGTCCCGTCAGAATTTTACATGTTTCTATGAGATCCCTTCTCATCCTTCTAAACTCCAGTGAATGCAGGCCCAGTCAATCCAGTCTCTCCTCATATGTCAGTCCGGCCATCCTGGGAATCAGTCTGGTGAACCTTCGCTGCACTCCCTCAATAGCAAGAATGTCCTTCCTCAGATTAGGAGACCAAAACTGAATACAATATTCCAGATGAGGCCTCACCAAGGCCCTGTACAACTGCAGTATGCCCTCCCTGCTCCTATACTCAAATCCTCTAGCTATGAAGGCCAACATACCATTTGCCTTCTTCACCGTCTGCTGTACCTGCATGTCAACTTTCAATGATTGATGTACCATGACACCCAGGTCTTGTTGCACCTCCCCTTTTCCTAATCTGCCGCCATTCAGATAATATTCTGCCATCGTGTTTTTATCACCAAAGTGGATAACCTCACATTTATCCACATTATACTGCATCTGCCATGCATTTGCCCACTCACCTAACCTGTCCAAGTCACCCTGCAGCCTCTTAGCATCCTCCTCACAGCTCACACCGCCAGCCAGTTTAGTGTCATCTGCAAACTTGGAGATATTACACTCAATTCCTTCATCTAAATCATTAATATATATTGTAAATAGCTGGGGTCCCAGCACAGAGCCCTGCAGTACCCCACTAGTCACTGCCTGCCATTCTGAAAAGGACCCGTTTATCCCGACTCTCTGCCTCCTGTCTGCCAACCAGTTCTCTATCCATGTCAGTACATTACCCCCAATACCATGTGCTTTAATTTTGCACACCAATCTCTTGTGTGGGACCTTGTCAAAAGCTTTTTGAAAATCCAAATACACCACATCCACTAGTTCTCCCTTGTCCACTCTACTAGTTACATCCTCAAAAAATTCTAGAAGATTTGTCAAGCATGATTTCCCCTTCATAAATCTATGCTGACTTGGACCGATCTTGTCACTGCTTTCAAAATGCGCTGCTATTTCATCCTTAATAATTGATTCCAACATTTTCCCCACTACTGATGTCGGCCTACCCGGTCTATAATTACCCGTTTTCTCTCTCCCTCCTTTCTTAAAAAGTGGTGTTACATTAGCTACCCTCCAGTCCATAGGAACTGATCCAGAGTCGATAGACTGTTGGAAAATGATCACCAATGCATCGACTATTTCTTGGACCACGTCCTTAAGTACTCTGGGATGCAGACTATCAGGCTCCGAGGATTTATCGATCTTCAAACCCATCAATTTCCCCAACACAATTTCCCGCCAAATAAGGATTTCCTTCAGTCCCTCCTTCTCACTAGACCCTCGGTCCCCTAGTATTTCCGGAAGGTTATTTTTGTCTTCCTTCGTGAAAACAGAAACAAAGTATTTGTTCAACTGGCCTGCCATTTTTTTGTTCCCCATTATAAATTCACCTGAATCTGACTGCAAGGGACCTACGTTTGTCTTCACTAATCTTTTTCTCTTCACATATCTATAGAAGCTTTTGCAGTCAGTTTTTATGTTCCCAGCAAGCTTCCTCTCGTACTCTATTTTCTCCCTCCTAATTAAACCCTTTGTCCTCCTCTGCTGAATTCTAAATTTCTCCCAGTCCTCAGGTTTGCTGCTTTTTCTGGCCAATTTATATGCCTCTTCCTTGGATTTAACACGATCCTTAATTTCCCTTGTTAGCCACGGTTGAGCCATCTTCTCTGTTTTACTTTTACTCCTGACAGGGATGTACAATTGTTGCAGTTCATCCATGTGATCTTTAAATGTTTGCCATTGCCTATCCACCATCAACCCTTTAAGTATCATTCGCCAGTCTATTCTAGCCAATTCACGTCTCATACCATCGAAGTTACCTTTCCTTAAGTTTAGGACCCTAATCTCTGAATTAACTGTGTCACTCTCCATCTTAATAAAGAATTCTACCATATTATGGTCACTCTTCCCCAAGGGGCCTCACACAACAAGATTGTTAATTAGTCCTTTCTCATTCCGCATCACTCAGTCTAGAATGGCCAGCCCTCTAGTTGGTTCTTCGACATATTGGTCTAGAAAACCATCCCTAATACACTCCAGGAAATCCTCCTCCACCGCATTGCTACCAACTTGGTTAGCCCAATCTATTTGTAGATTAAAGTCACCCATGATAACTGCTGTACCCTTATTGCATGCGTCCCTAATTTCTTGTTTGATGCTGTTCCCAACCTTATTACTAGTGTTTGGTGGTCTGTACACAACTCCCACTAGCGTTTTCTGCCCTTTGGTATTCCGCAGCTCCACCCATACAGATTCCATATCATCCAAGCTAATGTCCTTCCTTACTATTGTGTTAATTTCCTCTTTAACCATCAACGCCACCCCACCTCATTTTCCTTTCTGTCTATCCTTCCTGAATGTTGAATACCCCTGGATGTTGAGTTCCCAGCCTTGGTCACCCTGGAGCCATATCTCCGTGATGCCAATTATATCATATTCATTAATTGCTGCCTGTGCAGTTAATTTGTCCATCTTAAAATAAAATGGTGGCCACGGTGGAGCGCCCCCCCCTTTAACTGGCACCCTGTCATGGGCAGCTCCCTGCCGGGAGAGGCGAGGTTGGCCAGGAGAGCATTGTAATAGTCGAGTCTGGAGGTAATAAAAGCTTTGCTAGGTGTTTCAGCAGCAGATGGACTAATGCAGGGCTAGAGATGAGCAATCTTACAGAGATGGAATTGGCAGTCTTGGTGAGGGAAAGGATGTGGGGGTGAAAGATCAGCTCAGGGTCAACTAGAATGTAAAGATTGTGAACAGTTTGGTTCTACCTGAGACTGTGGCCAGAAAGAGGGATAGAATTGGTGAGCAGGGGACAGACTTGGTGCTGGGGAGTCAAAGACAATGGCACTGAAATTGCCCCATTTTAAAGAGCTTACCGAGAGGCGGTAACGGGGCGGAGCGGCTGACAATCGGCATATTGCCCTCGTCCCTTTTTGTGGCGGAGAAGCTTACCGCCCCGCCCGTGTTCCCCCCATCCCGTCAGCCACAGGCCGACCCCTTACCACCCGGCAGCGACCCTTTCCATCCAGCGAGGGAAATTGACCCGCAGGAGCGGAGTGGCCGCCGGTTGGCACCCCCGACAGCTTTTCCTGGCAGGGAGCTGCCCGTGACTGGGCGCTAGTTAAAGGGGAGGGTGCTCCGCCGCGGCCACCTTTTTATTTTAATTTTCAGCCGACTCTGAAGTCGGCCCGACAATTACGGCCACAAGTTCAGCCTGGCCGCCAATAGGCAGCCCTCATCCTCTTGGGTGCTGGACCACTGGCCCGGCCGAAGCCCTCCCTGGTGGCCCAGTGGGCATCACTAAAGTGGTTGCAGAGCTCACAGCGGCCCTCCCCTTTAACTGAAGGGGATGGATGTTGCTATGATTCAGCGCGACGCGGCATGTCTGCATCCCGCTGACGTGCTCAGCGTGGCGCTGATGACAGCGCCCACCTTCTGCCCCACTCCCGACCCACTTCTGTCCCGCTGCCTCCCGAAACACAGCCCCGACGGAATCACTCAAAGAAAGAGGGCAGAATCACACTCATTACACTGGTTTGAAATGCCCATTCTGCCTAACCATTGGATGTGGGCTTGAACGGGGCAGATATGACGTGCTTGATCACATTGCTTGAATTCCTTGAATTCCTTGAATTCAGCGCTGGTGAAACATGGCCCATTGTCGCTGACTATGACATCAGGCAGGCCGTGTGTGGCAAACATGGGTCGTAGGCTTTTGATGGTGGCGGTGGATGTGCTTGTAGATATTATTACATATTTAATCCATTTTGAATAAGTATCCACAACAACCAAAAACATTTTGCCTAGAAATGGGCCGGCATAGTCAACGTGGATCCTAGACCACAGTTTGGAGGGCCATGACCACAAACTTAGCGATGCCTCTCTGGACGCATTGCTCAGTTGAGAGCAAGTGTTGCACTGGCGCACGCATGACTCGAAATCTGAGTCGAATCCGGGCCACCACACATGGGATCTTGCTGCGGCTTTCATCATTACAATGCCTGGGTGGGTGCTGTATAGGTCATGTATGATCGTTTCTCTGCCTTTCTTGGGGCAAAACTATGCAATTACCCCACAAAAGACAGTCCGCCTGTAAGGACATTTCGTCTTTGAGCCTGTGGAATGGCTTAATCTCGTCCTGCATCTTTGCAGGGACACTGGACCAGCTCCCATGGAGGACACAGTTTTTTACCAGGGACAGTAAAGAATCCTGGCTGGTCCAGGTCCTGATCTGGTGGGCCACAGCGGGTGACTTTTCATTTTCGAATGCAACCCTCACCGTGAGCAAGTCTGCAGGCTGTGCCACTTCCACCCCGATGATGAGCAATGGTAGCCGACTGAGAGCATCAGCGCAGTTGTCTGTGCCCAGTCTGTGGCGGATTAACATAGAAACATAGAAAATAGGTGCAGGAGTAGGCCATTTGGCCCTTCGAGCCTGCACCGCCATTCAATATGATCATGGCTAATCATTCACCTCAGTACCCCTTTCCTGCTTTCTCTCCATACCCCTTGATCCCTTTAGCCGTAAGGGCCAAATCCAACTCCCTCTTGAATATATCCAACGAACTAGCATCAACAACTCTGCGGTAGAGAATTCCACAGGTTAACAACTCTCTGAGTAAAGAAGTTTCTCCTCATCTCAGTCCTAAATGGCTTACCCCTTATCCTTAGACTGTGGCCCCTGGTTCTGGACTTCCCCAACATCGAGAACATTCTTCCTGCATCTAACCTGTCCAGGCCATTCAGAATTTTATATGTTTCTATGAGATCCCCTCTCATCCTTCTAAGCTCCAGTGAATAAAGGCCCAATCAATCCAGTCTCTCCTCATATGTCAGTCCAGCCATCCTGGGAATCAGTCTGGTGAACCTTCGCTGCACTCCCTCAATAGCAAAAACGTCCTTCCTCAGATTCGGAGACCAAAACTGAACACAATATTCCAGGTGAGGCCTCACCAAGGCCCTGTACAACTGCAGTAAGACCTCCCTGCTCCTATACTTAAAACCCCGAGCTATGAAGGTCAACATACCATTTGCCTCCTTCAGCGCCTGCTGTACCTGCATGCCAACTTTTAATGACTGATGTACCATGACACCCAGGTCTCGTTGTACCTCCCCTTTTCCTAATCTGCCGCCATTCAGATAATATTCTGCCTTTGTGTTTTTGCCACCAAAGTGGATAATCTCACATTTATCCACATTATACTGCATCTGCCATGCATTTGCCCACTCACCTCACCTGTCCAAGTCACCCTGCAGCCTTTTAGCATCCTCCTCACAGCTCACACCGCCACCCAGTTTAGTATCATCTGCAAACTTGGAGATATTACACTCAATTCCTTCATCTAAATCATTAATGTATATTGTAAAGATCTGGGCTCCCAGCACTGAGTCCTGCAGCATCCCACTAGTCACTGACTGCCATTCTGAAAAGGATCCATTTATCCCGACTCTCTGTTTCCCATCTGCCAACCAGTTCTCTATCCACGTCAGTACATTACCCCCAATACCATGTGCTTTAATTTTGCACACCAATCTTTTGTGTGGGACCTTGTCAAAAGCCTTTTGAAAGTCCAAATACACCACATCCACTGGTTCTCCCTTGTCCACTCTACTAGTTACATCCCCGAAAAATTCCAGATGATTTGTCAATCATAAATCCATGTTGACTCGGACCAATCCTGTCACTGCTTTCCAAATGCGCTGTTATTTTATCTTTAATAATTGATTCCAACATTTTCCCCACTACTGATGTCAGGCTAACTGGTGTATAATTACCCGTTTTCTCTCTCCCTCCTTTTTTAAAACGTGGTGTTACATTAGCTACCCTCCAGTCCATAGGAACTGATCCAGAGTCGATAGACTGTTGGAACATGATCGACTATTTCTATGGCCACTTCCTTAAGTACTCTGGGATGCAGACTATCAGGCCCCGGGGATTTATCGGCCTTCAATCCCATCAATTTCCCCAACACAATTTTCCACCTAATAAGGATATCCTTCAGTTCCTCCTTCTCACTAGACCTTCAGTCCTCCAGTACTACTGGAAGGTTATTTTTGTCTTCCTTCGTGAAGACAGAACCAAAGTATTTGTTCAACTGGTCTGCCAATTCTTTGTTCTCCATTATAAATTCACCTGAATCTGACTGCAAGGAACCTTCGTTTGTCTTCACTGATCTTTTTCTCTTCACATATCTATAGAAGCTTTTGCAGTCAGTTTTTATGTTCCCGGCAAACTTCCTCTCATACTCTATTTTCCCCTTCCTAATTAAACCCTTTGTCCTCCTCTGCTGAATTCTAAATTTCTCCCAGTCCTCAGGTTTGCTGCTTTTTCTGGCCAATTTATATGCCCCTTCCTTGGATTTAACACTATCCTTAATTTCCCTTGTTAGCCACGGTTGAGCCACCTTCCCCGTTTTATTTTTACTCCAGACAGGGATGTACAATTGTTGAAGTTCATCCATGTGATCTTTAAATATTTGCCATTGCCTATTCACCGTCAACCCTCTAAGTATCATTTGCCAGTCTATTCTCGCCAATTCACGTCTCATATCATCGAAGGTACCTTTCCTTAAGTTCAGGACCCTAGTCTCTGAATTAATTGTGTCACTCTCTATCTTAATAAAGAATTCTACCATATTATGGTCACTCTTCCCCAAGGGGCCTCGCACAACAAGATTGCTAATTAGTCGTTTCTCATTACACATCACCCAGATGGCCAGCCCTCTAGTTGGTTCCTTGATATATTGGTCCAGAAAACCATCCCTAATACACTCCAGGAAATCCTGCTCCATCATATTGTCACCAGTTTGGTTAGCCCAATCTATATGTAGATTAAAGTCGCCCATGATAACTACTGTCCCTTTATTGCATGCATCCCTAATTTCTTGTTTGATGCTGTCCACAGCCTCACTACTACTGTTTGGTGGTCTGTACACAACTCCCACTAGCGTTTTCTGCCCTTTGGTATTCTGCAGCTCCACCCATACAGATTCCACATCATCCAAGCTAATGTCCCTCCTTACTATTGCGTTAAATTCCTCTTTAACCAGCAACACTACCCCACCTCCTTTTCCTTTCTGTATATCCTTCCTGAATGTTGAATACCCCTGGATGTTGAGTTCCCAGCCTTGGTCACCCTGGAGCCATGTCTCCGTGATGCCAATTATATCATATTCATTAATTGCTGCCTGTGCAGTTAACTCGTCCAGCTTATTACGAATACTCCTCGCATTGAGGCACAGAGTTTTCAGGCTTGTCCTTTAAACACACTTTGCCCTTTTAGAATTTTGCTGCAATGTGGCCTTTTTTGATTTTTGCCTTGGGTTTCTCTGCCCACCACTTTTACTTTTCTTCTTTCTATCTTTTGCCTCTGCCCCTATTTTACTTCCCTCTGTCTCCCTGCATTGGTTCCCACCCCCCTGCCATATTAGTTTAACTCCTCCCCAACAGCACTAGCAAACACTCCCCCTAGGACATTGGTTCCGGTCCTGCCCAGGTGCAGACCGTCCGGTTTGTACTGGTCCCACCTCCCCCAGAACCGGTCCCACTGTCCCAGGAATTTGAATCCTTCCCTATAATTGTATGCCGACAGCGTGAGCGCCCATCTTTGGATGCGGGCAGAGGCATTGGTGTTAATCGCTTTGCTCTCTGAGAATAGCTATATGAGTGGCTTATGGTCAGTTTCTGACTATTACGTTAACGAGTTAACGAGCTGGCCTCAACAACTCAACAACTTTCTGCGGTAAGACACGGATTAATCAAGGCCAGTCAGCATGGATTTGTTAAGGGAAGGTCGTGTCTGACTAACTTGATTGAATTTTTGGAGGAGGCAACAAGGAGGTTCAATGAGAGTAGTGCATTTGATGTCGTGTATGTGGATTTTAGCAAGGCTTTTGATAAGGTTCCAAATGGCAGACTGGTCACGAAAGCCCATGGGATCCAAGGCAAAGTGGCAAGTTGGATTCAAAATTGGCTCAGAGGTAGGAAGCAAAGGGTAATGACTAATGGGTGTTTTTGTGACTGGAATGCTGTTTCCAGTGGGGTTCCGCAGGGCTCGGTACTAGGTCCCTTGCTTTTTGTGGTATATACCAATGATTTAAACTTGAATGTGGAGGGTATGATTAAGAAGTTTGCAGATGATACAAAAATTGACTGTGTGGTTGATGATGAAGAAGAAAGCTGTAAACTGCAGGAAGATATCAATGAACTGGTCAGGTGGGCAGAACAGTGGCAAATGGAATTCAATCTGGAGAAGTGTGAGGTAATGCATTTGGGGAGGGCGAACAAGGCAAGGGAATACACATTAAATGGGAGGACACTGAAAAGAGTAGAGGAACAAAGGGACCTGGGAGTGCATGTCCACAGATCCCTGAAGGTCACAGGCCAGGTAGATAAGGTGGTTAAAAAGGCATACATGTCTTTATTAGCCATGGCATAGAATACAAGAGCAGGGAGGTTATGTTTGAACTGTATAAAATACTAGTTAGGCCACAGCTAGAGTACTGCGTGCAGTTCTGGTCACCACATTACATGAAAGATGTGATTGCACTAGAGAGGGTACAGAGGAGATTTACGAGGATATTACCTCAAATAATTTTAGCTATGAGGAAAGATTGGATAGGCTGGGTTTGATTTCTTTGGAACAGAAGAGGCTGAGGGGAGACCTTATTGAGGTGTATAAAATTATGAGGGACCTAGATAGAGTGGATAGGAAGGACATATTTCCTTTAGCAGAGGGGTCAACAACCAGGGGGCATAGATTTAAAGTAATTGGTAGGAGGTATAGAGGGAATTTAAGGGGAAATGTTTTCATCCAGAGGGTGGTGGGGTATGAAACTTACTGCCTGAAAGGGTGGTAGAGGAAGAAACCCTCACAACATTTAAAAAGTACTTAGATATGCACTTGAAGTGCTGTAACCAACAAGGCTACAGACCAAGAGCTGGAAAGTGGGATTCGGCTGGATAGCTCTTTGTCAGCCGGTATGAACACGATGGGCCAAAATGGCCTTCTTCCGTGCTGTAAATTTCTATGATTCTATGATTCTATGACACTGGAGTCATGGGATTTATTTTTTACATCCACCTGAACAAGTAGATAGGGCATATAAATGGCGGCCTCCCCGACAATGCAGCACTCCTCAGTAATGTCAGCCTAGATTATGTGTTCAAGTTTAAGAATCCAATCACCTTCCCAATTCCTGAGTTTTCTCTCCATTTAACGTCAAAAGTTATAAAAGTGCAGAAAATATGATTTTAGTGCTGATCGTCTGTAGAATGAAATAAAGATTTAACAGAAGTGTCATTTAATGTTTTTTTTTAATTTGCCTGCTGGTTTCATCTTCTCTCCTGAAGGCAATTGATTTCCCCCTCCCTAGCTCAGTAGCACCGAGACCAATTATGGCAATCCTCTGTAGTGATCAGCTAACTCAGCGCAGACTGGAAATAGAACCTGTGACCTTGTCAGGCGAATCTCCTGCTACCTCAGTAGATGGAGTATTTGCCTCCAGAATGTCATCATCATTCCCAGTTCACAAATTTTTAGATGTGAATTAAACAAGCAGATCATGGCATTTTAATTTGATTGCTTCAGTGTTTGCAGCAAGATATTCCCCACAGCTTGAACCAAATGATGTGAGAAATGTACTCAAATATCTCTGAAAGCCAAGCTTAGGAATTCTGAATATTGCACTTCAATGTACTCTATGGAGTTGAATTCATGCAGGGATTCTCCTGATCTTCAGTGGAAGCTCTGGAAAGTTCTGGAGAAATGGTATGAAAGCCATTTACGCCTTGTCTCCAAGGTTTCCATGTATTTTCTGCTAAGGTTACAGCAGATGATCCACAGATTCCCCACATAAGATCAACCCCCTTGACCCAAGTACGGCCCTGGACAACATGGACCATTTCCCATACCTTGGGAGCCTCTTATCAATGAGAGTCGACTTTGATGACGAGATTCAACACCGCCTCCAGTGCGCCAGTGGCCTTTGGCCACCTGAGGAAAAGAGTGTTGAAGACCAGACCCTCAAATCTGCCACCAAGCTCATGGTCTACAGGGCCATAGTAATACCCGCCATCCTGTATGGCTCAGAGACATGGACCATGTACAGCAGACACCTCAAGTCGCTGGAGAAATACCACCAACGATGTCTCCGCAAGATCCTGCAAATCCCCTGGGAGGACAGATGCACCAACGTTCGCGTCCTCGATCAGGCCAACATCCCCAGCATTGAAGCACTGACCACACTTGATCGGCTCCACTGGGCAGGCCACATTGTCCGCATGCCAGACACGAGACTCCCAAAGCAAGCGCTCTACTCGGAACTCCTTCACGGCAAACGAGCTAAAGGTGGGCAGAGAAAACGTTACAAGGACACCCTCAAAGCCACCCTGATAAAGTGCAACATCCCCACTGACACCTGAGAGTCCCTGGCCAAAGACTGCCCTAAGTGGAGGAAGTGCATCTGGGAGGGTGCTGAGCACCTCGAGTCTCGTCGCCGAGAGCATGCAGCAATTAAACGCAGGCAGCGGAAAGAGCGTTCGACAAACCAGTCCCACCCACCCCTTCCCTCCACGACTATCTGTCCCACCTGTGTCAGGGCATGTGGTTCTCATATTAGATTGTTCAGCCACTTAAGGACTCATTTTAAGAGTGGAAGCAAGTCTTCCTCGATTCCGAGGGACTGCCTATGATGATGATGATGATATAAAACTTATGACTGATGGTTTCTTAGTTACAAACATCCTATCAAATCTTGAAACAAAGAACTCTACTTTGCTTATTTTTTATATTACGACATCTTTACTGGGGTGATTTTCAGGCTATGCAGCAAGGTGTATGTTTCAGAAATTTGGGTGGACATTGCCCACAATTTCAAACATTTAAAATAGTTGGTAGAAAACCATGCAGAGAGCATGTCTGAATTTCAAATAGGCACTACCGGCACCCTGCTAAGTCCACAGTCAGAAAATTACTCCTTATAATGTGAATCTAAGCAATCTAAGTGGATAATGGTCTATGGTGTCAAAAATATTCAGAGGCAGTTCTTGATGTCCCTATTTCCACTGTACAGTCTCAATGTGTAACACGAGAGAAACTCTTGAAGAACCATTCATTGCTTTACTGAGTTGTCCATATTCTTTAAGCATTGTGAGGGAACATTCAACTTTAGGCGACAGTGTAAAATGGGCGTTATAGATTCAGCTGCCTGTTATACATCTCTCCTGATTTTCAATTCCATTGACTTCCATAATGGGTGGCGACATTGTCTATTTTACACCATTGTTTAAGGTCAAAATTACCCCAATGCTCTTCTTCGTCTTTAAGTCTACAAATTATTATTTGCGTGGAGAGGCCTATAAAGGCCCAACGTGGGAGGAGGAGCGGCAGTTCGAGCAGTGAGAGTCCGGGGTGCGTGGAGAGGCCTATAAAGGCCCAACGTGGGAGGAGGAGCGGCAGTTTGAGCAGTGAGAGTCCGGGGTGTGTGGTGAGGCCTATAAAGGCCCAACGTGGGAGGAGGAGCGGCAGTTCGAGCAGTGCGAGTCCGGGGTGTGTGGTGAGGCCTATAAAGGCCCAACGTGGGAGGAGGAGTGACAGTTCGAGCAGCACGAGTCCGGGGTGTGTGGAGAGGCCTATAAAGGCCCAACGTGGGAGGAGGAGTGACAGTTCGAGCAGCGCGAGTCTGGTGTGTGTGGAGAGGCCTATAAAGGCCCAACGTGGGAGGAGGAGTGACAGTTCGAGCAGTGAGAGTCCGGGGTGTGTGGTGAGGCCTATAAAGGCCCAACTTGTGCAGCTCCAGCTGGGAGAAAAAGCAAAAAAGAAGTAGAAAGAAATCAAAAGGTGACATCACAGCCAAAGGGATAAGTGATTGGCCGGTGATTGGTGAGTAGCTTTTCTTTTTCTGTTTTATATCAGTAAGTAACCTGTGAACATTGTTGTGGCCAAATTAAGTGTATCTAAGGGTTAAGTCATGGCAGGAGAGCTCGGTCACGTGATATGCTCCTCCTGTACCATGTGGGAACTCAGGGATGCTTCCGGTGTCCCTGACGACTACGTGTGCGGGAAGTGTATCTGCCTCCAGCTCCTGACGGACCGCGTTGCGGATTTGGAACTGAGGGTAGATTCACTTTGGAGCATCCACGATGCTGAGAATGACATGAATAGCATGTGTAGTGAGTTGGTCTTACCGCAGGTGAAGGGTCCACAGCCAGCTAGGGAATGGAAGACCAGCAGGAAGAGCAGTGCAAGGAAGGTAGTGCAGGGGTCCCCTGCGGTCATCCCCCTGCAAAACAGATACACTGCTTTGGGTACTGTTGAGGGGGGTGAGTCATCAGGGGAGGGCAGCAGCAGCCAAGTTCATGGCACCGTGGCTGGCTCTGTTGCACAGGAGGGCAGGAAAAAGAGTGGGAGAGCGATAGTGACAGGGGATTCAATTATAAGGGGAACAGATAGGCGTTTCTGCAGCCGCAACCGAGACTCCAGGATGGTATGTTGCCTCCCTGGTGCAAGGGTCAAGGATGTCTCGGAGCGGGTGCAGGACATTCTGAAAAGGGAGGGAGAACAGCCAGTTGTCGTGGTGCACATTGGTACCAACGACATAGGTAAAAAAAGAGATGAGGTCCTACGAGACGAATTTAAGGAGCTAGGAGCTAAATTAAAAAGCAGGACCTCAGAAGTAGTAATCTCAGGATTGCTACCAGTGCCACGTGCTAGTCAGAGTAGGAATCGCAGGATAGCGCAGATGAATACGTGGCTTGAGCAGTGGTGCAGCAGGGAGGGATTCAAATTCCTGGGGCATTGGAACCGGTTCTGGGGGAGGTGGGACCAGTACAAATCAGACGTTCTGCACCTGGGCAGGACCAGAACCAATGTCCCAGGGGGAGTGTTTGCTAGTGCTGTTGGGGAGGAGTTAAACTAATATGGCAGGGGGATGGGAACCAATGCAGGGAGACAGAGGGAAACAAAATGGAGACAGAAGCAAAAGACAGAAAGGAGATGGGTAAAAGTGGAGGGCAGAGAAACCCAAGGCAAAAACCAAAAAGGGCCAATGTACAGCAAAATTCTAAAGGATCAAAGTGTAATAAAAAGGCAAGCCTGAAAGCTCAGTGCCTCAATGCGAGGAGTATTCAGAACCCAGGAGAGGGCTCTGAGCTAGTTAGATTGGGTGAGAGCGCAGATGAATAGGACCCCAAGAAAGAATGCAAAAGGCAGGAGGCAACAGAGCAGAGTAGCACTGGAATAAGTGTAAACCACAAGGTGATAGGAAGGGACAATATGTATGAATATAAAGGGGCTGCAGGAGGGGTCAAAACTAATAATCATGGTTTAAAAACTAGTATTAAAACACTCTACCGAAACGCACGCAGCATTCGAAATAAAGTAAATGAGTTGACGGCACAAATCATTACAAATGGGTATGATTTGGTGGCCATTACAGAAACGTGGTTGCAGGGTGGCCAAGACTGGGAATTAAACATACAGGGGTATCTGACAATTCGGAAAGATAGACAAGAAGGGAAAGGAGGTGGGGTAGCTCTGTTAATAAAGGATGATATCAGGGCAGTTGTGAGAGATGATATTGGCTCTAATGAACAAAATGTTGAATCATTGTGGGTGGAGATTAGTAAGGGGAAAAAGTCACTGGTGGGCGTACTTTATAGGCCCTCAAATAATAACTTCACGGTGGGGCGGACAATAATCAAGGGAATAATAGAGGCATGTGAAAAAGGAATGGCAGTAATCATGGGGGATTTTAACCTACATATCAATTGGTCAAATCAAATCGCACGGGGTAGCCTGGAGGAGGAATTCATAGAATGCATACGGAATTGTTTCTTAGAAGAGTATGTTACAAGGGAGCAAGCTATCTTAGAACTGGTCCTGTGTAGTGAGACAGGAATAATAAACGATCTCCTAGTAAAAGATCCTACGGAATGAGTGATCACAGTAGGTTGAATTTGTAATACAGATTGAGGGTGAGGAAGTAGTGTCTCAAACGAGCATACTAAGCTTAAACAAGGGGGACTACAGTGGGATGAGGGCAGAGTTAGCTAAAGTAGACTGGGAACACAGACGAAACAGTGGCACAATTGAGGAACAGTGGAGGACTTTTAAGGAGCTCTTTCATAGTGCTCAACAAAAATATATTCCAGCGAAAAAGAAGGGCGGTAAGAGAAGGGCTAACCAGCCGTGGATAACCAAGGAAATAAAGGAGAGTATCAAATTAAAAACCAATGCATATAAGGTGGCCAAGGTTAGTGGGGAATGAGAAGATTGGGAAAATTTTAAACGACAGCAAAGAATGACTAAGAAAGCAATAAAGAAAGGAAAGATAGATTACGAAAGTAAACTTGCACAAAACATAAAAACAGATAGTAAAAGCTTTTACCGATATATAAAACAGAAGAGAGTGACTAAAGTAAATGTTGGTCCCTTAGAAGATGAGAAGGGGGATTTAATCATGGGAAATGTGGAAATGGCTGAGACCTTAAACAATTATTTTGCTTCAGTCTTCACAGTGGAAGACACAAAAACCATGCCACAAATTGCTGGTCACGGGACAATCACTATCACTAGGGAGGTAGTGCTGGACAGGCTGATGGGACTCAAGGTAGACAAGTCACCTGGTCCTGATGAAATGCATCCCAGGGTATTAAAAGAGATGGCGGAAGTTATAGCAGATGCATTCGTTATAATCTACCAAAATTCTCTGGACTTTGGGGAGGTACCAGCGGATTGGAAAGCAGCTAATGTAACGCCTCTATTTAAAAAAGGGGGCAGACAAAAGGCAGGTAACTATAGGCCGGTTAGTTTAACATCTGTAGTGGGGAAAATGCTTGAAGCTATCATTAAGGAAGAAATAGCGGGACATCTAGATAGGAATAGTGCAATCAAGCAGACGCAACATGGATTCATGAAGGGGAAATCATGTTTAACTAATTTACTGGAATTATTTGAGAATATAACGAGCATGGTGGATAGAGTTGTACCGATGGATGTGGTGTATTTAGATTTCCAAAAGGCATTCGATAAGGTGCCACACAAAAGGTTACTGCAGAAGATAAAGGTACGCGGAGTCAGAGGAAATGTATTAGCATGGATAGAGAATTGGCTGGCTAACAGAAAGCAGAGAGTCAGGATAAATGGATCCTTTTCGGGTTGGAAATCGGTGGTTAGTGGTGTGCCACAGGAATCGGTGCTGGGACCACAACTGTTTACAATATACATAGATGACCTGGAAGAGGGGACAGAGTGTAGTGTAACAAAATTTGCAGATGACGCAAAGATTAGTGGGAAAGCGGGTTGTGTAGAGGACACAGAGAGGCTGCAAGGAGATTTAGATAGGTTAGGCGAATGGGCTAAGGTTTGGCAGATGGAATACAATGTCGAAAAATGTGAGGTCATCCACCTTGGAAAAAATAACAGTAAAAGGGAATATTATTTGAATGGGGAGAAATTACAACATGCTGCAGTGCAGAGGGACCTGGGGGTCCTTGTGCATGAATCCCAAAAAGTTAGTTTGCAGGTGCAGCAGGTAATCAGGAAGGCAAATGGAATGTTGGCCTTCATTGCGAGAGGGATGGAGTACAAAAGCAGGGAGGTCCTGCTGCAACTGTATAGGGTATTGGTGAGGCCACACCTGGAGTACTGCGTGCAGTTTTGGTCACCTTACTTAAGGAAGGATATACTAGCCTTGGAGGGGGTACAGAGACGATTCACTGGGCTGATTCCGGAGATGAGGGGGTTACCTTATGATGATAGATTGAGTAGACTGGGTCTTTACTCGTTGGAGTTCAGAAGGATGAGTGGTGATCTTATAGAAACATTCAAAATAATGAAAGGGATAGACAAGATAGAGGCAGAGAGGTTGTTTCCACTGGTCGTGGAGACTAGAACTAGGGGGCACAGCCTCAAAATACGGGGGAGCCAATTTAAAACCGAGTTGAGAAGGAATTTCTTCTCCCAGAGGGTTGTGAATCTGTGGAATTCTCTGCCCAAGAAAGCAGTTGAGGCTAGCTCATTGAATGTATTCAAATCACAGATAGATAGATTTTTAACCAATAAGGGAATTAAGGGTTATGGGGAGCGGGCAGGTAAGTGGAACTGAGTCCACGGCCAGATCAGCCATGATCTTTTTGAATGGCGGAGCAGGCTCGAGGGGCTAGATGGCCTGCTCCTGTTCCTAATTCTTATGTTCTTATGTTCTTATTATACTTTCAAAATTCAACAGGATGCAGCAGATTCTGTGAACAGCAATCTTCACTGTGCATTGTCCACCACTGATAGACTTCAACTTTTCCATTGTGTCACAGACTTAGTGGAATGAAAATAACTGTCAAAGTATTTTACAGGAGGCAGTACTTCAGTTTTTCGATATTAGATTTTATCTCTTTCCCTCACCCTCCCCAGTTTCTCCTCCCTCCTGCTGCAGATATTGGGGTAGATTTTCATCCTTAGTGTTCCCAGAGCAGAGCTCCACATGCTGAGGGGACGTATTGGAAACCCAGCAACTCGCCAACCATGATTGTCTACCTGAATATGGTGGAGGGCACCTGTACAAATTTCCAATATAAGTTCCCACACACAAAGCACTGCACCAGCAGCGCTGGAGATGAAGGTGAGCCCACTGACCCCTCTTGCTGGGGGACAATTCTACAAGTTCCAGAAGCCCTCTGGTATCTCACCCAAGTGACCCTTCATCACATGTGAGCCTAAAGCGTGAATGCCCGTTGGCTATTTTGACCACTGAGGCCATCATAGTTAAGTCTGATGACCTTCATAAACTTCCAAGCGTGCACTTTACAGCAGCGGATAGTGATCAGGAACAGGACTGCGAGCTGATTTCCCCCCACCCAAACCCAGGAAAGCTTAGGTGAAACATAGGACCCCAAGTTACCTTGACAGACATCCAGGGCTGTCAACATTGGGGAAATATTAGGATTGAGATTAATGAATCAAAAGATTAAGACAGATTATAGATAACTGAAACGTATTAGCTGTGGTATTGGATAATGTGAGGTTTTATAACAATAGGAGTGCTATGCCATTTAATCTTATTCTATTGCTAATAATGAACTCTATTTAACCTTGTCTTCCCTTCAGAGCTAGGAATTGCTCTTCGCCTCGATTGGGGGCGGTAACCTTCCAGGGCCAGCACTTCCTGCGCCCGGCCCAGAGGTCCCACCCATGACACAGAATTGGGCCGTATGCCCCTCAAAGAAAGTGGAGCACTGTCTCCGGTGCTCCGCTTCCTTTGAGCGGTGCTCCCGGGGCAGTAGCGCAGCAATGAGTCCAGTGCTACGCGGAGCAGGCCAGCGATACACGGATGCTCTGCGGCTACAACGCCCCTCCCCTTCCATTAAAGGGCCGTTGTGCACCCTGCAGGCCCTTTGGTGGCCCCACTGGGCCACCAGTGAAGTGATCGGTTGGGCCAGCAACCCGGCACCCAAAGCGCAGTGCCAGGCCGCCATTGTCAGGCCGACCCAATAATCAGCCGACAAATAAAGATGGCGGCCAAGGCCTCTACTTTAAGGGGCACCCTCGCAGCAGATTTCTGCCAGCTTCACGACCCGTGACCGTTGACATCCACCCGCGACAGTTTTGCGGTCCATGTGGCAATTTCCCCCGCAGGGCAGAAAGGGGTCGGCGCAAGTCGGTGAGGCGCCGGCGCGCATGGCGATGACATCATCGCCGGTTGCGTGCAAACGCGGGGCGCTAATCGCAGGGCATGGCACTGCCGGGACAACGCCCCTCACCAAACCTCTAGCGCAATTTCCTGGGAGGCGGTAGCACCCCCGTTCCCCAGGTGAAAATGCCATTACACTCCATTAGGCTCCGGAGCTGCAATGAAGGCGATAAAAAGAGGCAACTTCAACCCCTAAAGTCTAAATTGTGTAAATAGGCACTCCTTAGGCAATATAGAGGGTAATTGTTAGTGACAGAAGTTTGTAAATTGGCAACTGTTGCAGCCGAATCAGAAGAATCATTGAATCATGGGGCTAGAACCTTCACTTTCTTTGCATGCATAACACCCACTTAACGCCCATTTTACCACTGAAATGACGTATAATGCCCATATATCGGACAAAATGGAAACTGGCAGGCATTTTTCGGAAACTTATCGCCGAGCGTTATTTTCCTCATGGGCTTAACGGCGAGAAAAAATATTCCCGTCCGCCCCCTTTATTGGGGCAGAATCAGCAGAATGGGCGAATTCAACGCCCATATTATCGCCCAGCATTACTTTCTGCACGGAATTAACACCGAGATTCAATATTAACGCCCGTCCAATGTTTTTTGTCGTGAAGAGCATATTTACCTAAACTAGTGGTCATGGAGATCGCCCATTGTCAATTTCACCACCTTGCACACATATCACCTGCAATATCGCTCGCTCAAAAAACCGCCCACAAAAAATAGAACTAACTGAGACGAATCACAGCGTTATGGATGCCATGTTGTAGATCACATATCACGTCCTTTAAAAGGCTGCTGTGCTTCAACCTCGGCGGAGTTCGGATATACTCTGCAGGTCGTTGGAGTTGATGCGAACATCTCTAAAAACATCTTGATCACACTGTGAATGATTGGAATTGAAAAGTTGTGCTTTCGGGACATTCCTTGTTTGTGTGCAATCAGTGGAAAACAGAGAGCTACTGCAATGGGGCCCGTTCTTTCTCACCCTCTCTTGGTGACCAATTACATGCAGCAGACTCGACATCGCCGAAGGAACGCTGCACTGCTTTATGTGCCCAATATAAGACGTGACAGACAGATGAGGAGGACCAGATGTTACACCCCCGGCAAGTACAAGGAGAAGCATTCTTACCTCGACTTGCCCGACACCACCTGTCTTCGGAGACTGCGCTTCCACAAAGAGGTTATCACTGAGGTACGCAGCCTGTCAGCACCATCAGTACTGCACTGTCCGTCGAGGTCAAAGTCACCGAGGCACTGTCGTTCTACACATCGGTTTCTTTTCAGGCCACAGCTGGCGACATTTGCGGACTTTCTCAGCATGCCACACATCACTACATTAGACAGGTCACTGAAGCCCTATACGCATGCAGGAGGGACTTGATCAGCTTCCCTCTGACCAGGGAGGCACAGAATGACAGGGCTCTAGGATTCTCCAGAATTACAAACTTCCCCAAAGTGCAGTGAGCAATAGACTGTATGCACATCGTGATGTGAGTATCTTTTCAGGATGCTGAGGCTTTCAGGAACCGCAAGGGATTCCACTCCCTGAATGTCCAGTTGGTTGTCGACCACCAGCAAATTATACTGGCAGTGAATACTCAATTTCCAGGCAGCATCCATGATGCTCACATCTTGCGTGAGAGCACTGTATCTGACTTGTTTAACAATCAGCCACAAGGTCAATGCTGGATGCTTGGGGACAAAGGATATGGCCTCATCACCTGGCTGATGACCCCCCTGCATGACACCCACACCGAGGCCAAGAGCTGATACAATGAGAACCACAGAGCAACTCGCAGTATTGTGGAGAAAACCATTGGAGTGCTGAAGCAGCGCTTTAGATGCCTGGACCACTCAGGAGGCGAGCTCCAATACCACACTGAGCAGGTACCTCAATTTGTGGTGGTATGCTCCATGCTACACAACTTGGCTATCAGGAGGGGACAAGAATTGCCTGATGAGTCTGACAGTCCACCTCACCAGAGAGAGGAAGTGGAGGACAAGGAGGCAGACGCTGACATCAGCCCAGATAATCAGGCTGACGCTGAAGCCATGCCCCCACCCCCCCTGTAGACCACATGAATGGGCCCATAATGGCATGATAGCTGCAAGAGCCTTATGTCAGGAGCTCATCAATGAGCGCTTTGCCTGAAAGAACATTGGTGTTACTTACAAAGCTGATACACTGCTGGGTGTGCAGGTCATACATCAATGGTGGGCATCACCTTGGTGAGAGTTAAAGTTTAAGTTGATTGAAGTTAAGTGTGATTATACTCTTTGATGTTAAGGAATAGTTTAAGTTGATTGAAGTTAAGTGTGATTATACTCTTTGATGTTAAGGAATCACCAGCGTGTAATGGTGCAGCTATCTGAGCCAATGTGCTACAAGGTTTTGTTAAATAAAAAACATTTAAACCGAACATTAGTCTGAAATCATCAATATTTCTGTACACACCAACCCTTTCCCCCACCCTCCCCCCTCCCCGCTTCTCCTCCCCACCTCTACCCCTTCCCCTTCCCCTCCTGACTCCAAGCCGCATGGCCGAGGAGCTCCTCAGGTAATGCTTCATTGGGGGACGGGGGTGGGGGGTGGTGGGGGTGACGGCCGAAGCACTGCCTGGAGTAAAGATACGAGAGAGGACGGTCCTGAGGTGGGAGCGTGCTCCGAGCCATAAGCAAGATGTTGCTGCTGGCTCTCGTGTGGTTGGCAATGGGAGTGGGGCACCTTGGGGTGCAGTGCAAGGCTCCGGGATCACTGGGAGCCCTCTGCCACCAGTGTTCCTGGTTACCAGCTCGAAGGCCTCCTTCATCCCTTCCATGTTACATCTTATTTGTTGGACAAAACCTCGGTGCCACCTATGTTCTTGGTGCTTAGTCAGCTTTTTGCTGCTGGTGAATCTCCGTCGTGCCTCCCACAACAGCCAAACAAGCACACATCACACCCACACACGCTTTCAGTCCCTCTGAGTTCCCTCTCTCTCTGTCTCCTCTTCTGCGCATGTCATGATGACCCTTGATCTCCTGAATCGCGAGAATCGAGTGTTGCCATGCCGTTGCTAAGGATGGCGACACTTTACGGCAGAAGGTCATGAAAATTTAACGCTACCGTCCATTTGATATCGCTCACGATAACACCTATTTTCAAAAATGTAAACTAGCTGTTTTGAGAACGGGCAAGAAGCCAGCGATCTGCAAATCCTTTTTTAACGCCCACACCGGAAATAACGCCCATTTTGGGGCGATAAGCTCAAAAGTGGAGGTTCAAGCCCATAGAATCTCACAGCACAGAAGGAGGCCATTTTGCCATCTTTAGTCCCTCACCCCAGTTTTTTCCCCATAACCCTGCAAATTAGTCATCTTCAAGTACAAGTATCCTGCTAGTTATATTCACAACAAATTCTAATAAATGTGTTAAACATGAATTTCCTTTCAATAAAATCATGTTGACTCTGCCTAATCATATTATGATTTTCTAGAGTTCCATCGTTGTTCCTAATCAGCCCTACCATTTCTTTAACTATCCTTTTACTTTTTATATAATTGTAAAAGATTTTTGGGTTCCTTTTATGTTTCCTGCTAATCTTTTCTCATATTCTCTCTTTGCCCTTTTAACATCCTTTTTCAATTTTCTCCTGCACTCTCTTTGTTCTGTCTGATTTTCTATTGTATTCTGTACCTGACATGTGCCATAAGCCACCTTCTCTGACATTGCAACCAGTAACAAAGATGAAATGGTTACTTTTGAAGAACTGTGGACGCAATAGTGATATACCAGCATGAGCAGAGTTATCACATTGCGGAACTGCTGGCAATGGAAATGGATCTACAATGTTAGCAACAACTCGCATTTATGCAATGCCTTTAATGTAGATAAATGTACCAAGGCGCTTCACAGAAGCGCAATCAAAAAATCAACGGCAAGTCAAAGAAGGAGATATTAGGAGGGGTGACTAAAAGCTTGGTCAAAAAGGTGGGTTTTAAAGAGAGTCTTAAAGGAACAGGGGAAGTGAAAAGGCAGAGGGGCTTAGGGAGGGAATTCCAGAACATGGGCCGTCAGTGAATGAAGGCACGGCCGTCAAAGGTGCCAAAGGGGATTGCACATGTGGCCAGAGCCAGAGATCTTGGACAGTTCGGAGGAGGGGGACGTAGAGCTGGAGGATGCTATGGACATAGGGAGGGCCGAGTCTATGGAGGGATTTAAACACAATTATGAGAATATTATAGTTGAGGCATTGGGGGAACCAGGTGACAATGTAAGCCAGCGGGGATTGACGGTGTGAAATAGGATACAGGCATCAGGTTAGAGAGGATGGGCCAGGAAAGCGTTGGAATAGTCGAATCTGAGGGTGATAACAAGAGATTAGATGCAAATATTGCACTTTGTTCTGCGCAGAAGTCTTTTTTACTCTTGTTTAAAATAACGAGCTCGATATGCTTCGCTCGGCACAAGGGGAAGTTTTGTTAACAAAGGGGACACAGATTCTAAAAACCCATTCATGAGCCATATGACAGGGTGCTGCAGGCTTAGTTCGAAGCAAATGCTTTCCAAATAGTAAAACATTAATGTGAGTTTCTTTATAGAGGTCACTGTGGGATTAAGGGCTCACAGAAATCCCGTTCTGGATAGAATGAAGGGTTAAAAGCTTTCAGTCTGTTAATTCCACTCAGACCTAAATGAATACAGTTGATCTGTAGATAATCCTTCATTGCAGTTTGAGGTTATAGAGCAGAGTCTGTGTCCTGAAGGAGCTGGCCCTTTGGCAGTTTGGACTTAATGTGAACTTGCCCTAGATTGAACAATGTGTGATTTCCACCCACTGGGTTAGATTTCCATGTGTCAGATTCCATCGGGCTAGAGGCTGGTGGTGTTAGCTCACTGCCTGCCCGATGGAATCAGCCCAAGGACTGACAAATTATCATGATTGGGCCTCATTTCCATGCTGTCAATGCATTTTTAGCCAAAGTCCGTCAGCTCCTGCGTGGAATGCAGCCTCGTGGAAGGTAAGTTAAAGGGGCGGGCGTGAAAGGAGGAAGTCATCCCAGAGGAGGGATGCAGTGGGTTGGGCATCACTGGGGACCACAAAATCACTTTAAAAGTTTGAACACCCTGCAGTGGTCTCTTTAAGGACCCTTGATTAGGCTGCTCAATGCAAGTACCAACAAGCAGAGTGTGAGCAGCACACATGTCCACTTTCCAACTGGTGAAAATGGATTGAAATTTGGTAGTGGTGCCAACCCGCCAGTTTTGTCCTGACGATCAAGATCATCCAATTGGGTATCAAACAATCAGTTCGCTTTCCAGTTGCGTCGGGTGCCCAAGGGCGAGAACGTAGGGGCGGGCATTGGAGGTGGGAGGTCATGTGACAAAACCTCCATTGGTAGTTCCAACCAGTGTTGGCGACCCTAGAATTCAGAGCAGGAATTCCAGCTGATTGATTTTCTCTCCCTAGCCCATATGTCAGTTGTAGCACCACTATAGCCACTATAGCTGAGATCAGCAAACTCAGAACCCTCTCTGGTCTGTAGAGCTCGAGACCAGAGCCCTAAGTGCAGTGAACTTAACAACCAAGCCACCAGATAAACTAATGAATGTAGCAGTATGGACAGGTGAATAATTGATTAGCCGTTTCTTACTTATTAATCAATGCTTTTTTATAGCAGTATTGATCTTTCATCTTTCTTGTTAGTGATATAAGCTATCATCAATTTGACAAAACAGTATATGTATAGTAATTCCTGCTGTTCAGTCATCGCCGAAAGATTCAGTTGTACAATAACTTCAGATGGTGACGAGCTTGGTAGCAATAAGAGAGTGATGTGAAATTCTCTGGTTCAAGGAGATATTACCTGGTCTTTGTGCAACCTCCAGTCCTGGAAGACACACTTTCTCGCAGATGAAAAAAAAACACATAACATTGTAGAATTTACTGTTTCAATTCCAAAAATTAAAAGTATTTAAGAAAATGTCACTTAATAGTAGAACCTTGGAACAATCTATTTATTAATAGCCTTGATTACTTTATACATGTGACAGGATATATGGGCTTAAGAAATAGATTTAACCTCTTTATTTGAATTATACTGAAGTGAGTCAGAGTCATGGAAATGGAAACCACTTGATGGACTGCTGCCTCCTCCTTATAGAATCATAGAATTATAGAATGGTTACAGCATGGAAGAAGGCCTGTCGAGCCTGTGCTGGCTCTCTGCAAGAGCACCTCAGCTAGTCTCATACCCCCACCCTTTCACCGTAGCCCTGCAAAAAAATGTTTTTTAGCTACTTGTCTAGGATCATCACAGGCGGTCCTTTGAACGAGGATGAATTGCTTCCACGAGTTCACAGGTGTTTCGATGAAGGACCCGATGTTCCAGTCCTGAACTCCAATTGAGGGGGTGGAAGATGCCTGTGCGTGAATTTTTTTAACGTGTGGTAACTGTTGCACATCAGCCACCACACGGGCTCGACAGAGCTAGGTCTTGGTCCAATGGATTAACCAAGACAACTGGAGACCTGCTCTGTTGCACAGACCTAGCGCGCACACATATCACAGTGTGGGCTGGTCCGTGCTGCCCCTGGGTCCTCGGCTCTTCTGGGCCCTGTACCCTCATCTGTTGCACCTCTGCCACAAACACTCGCCGCTCATCCGCCCTGACCTTCCCACTCCTCTGTACCTGGGCTCTGCTGATGTTACTGTCCACACTTCAAAACAGCGACCAGGGTTTTGATGACGTGACCCAGTCGCCCATCTCAAAATCCTTGGAGCAGCTCGCGCTGGAGGTTGAAGGGGTATGCCTCTCCAGCTCTTTTATAGCCTTACCTGCGGAGCTGTTCTCTCGCAGGTCGGGGGGCCACGACTTGACCAACATCCTTTTGAAAGCTGTGATTGAATCTGCCTCCACCATTCTTTCAGGCAGTGCATTCCAGATCCTAGCCACCCACTGTGTAAAAAAGCATTTTCTTATGGCGTCTTTGGTTCATTTGCCAATCACTTTAGATATTTACAGCACGGAAGGACACCATTTCGGCCCATCGTGTCCATGCCGGCTGACAAAGAGCTATTCAGCCTAATCCCACTTTCCAGCTCTTGGTCCACAGCCTTGTAGGTTACGGCATTTCAAGTGCACATCCAAGTAGTTTTAAAAGCGGTGAGGGTTACTGCCTCTACCTTCAGGTAGTGAGTTCCATACCCCCACCACCCTTTGGATGAAAACATTTCCCCACAAATCATTTCTAAACCTCCTACCAATTTATTTAAATCTATGCCCCCTGGTTGTTGACCCCTCTGCCAAGGGAAATAGGTCCTTCCTATCCACTGTATCTAGGCCCCTCATAATTTTATACACCTCAATAAGGTCTCCCCTCAGCCTCCTCTGTTCCAAAGAAAACAAACCCAGCCTATCCAATCTTTCCTCATGGCTAAAATTCTCTAGTTGAGGCAACATCCTTGTAAATCTTCTCTGTACCCTCTCCAGTGCCAATCATATCTTTCCTGTTATATGTTGACCAGAACTGCACATAGTACTCTAGCTGTAGCCTAACTAGTGTTTTATACAGTTCAAATATAACCTCCCTGCTCTTGCATTCTATGCCTCGGCTAATAAAGGCAAGTATCCCTTATGCCTTTTTAACCACCTTATCTATCTATCCTGCTACCTTCAGGGATCTGTGGATATGCATTCCAAGGTCCCATTGTTCCTCTGCACTTCTCAATGTCCATTTAATACACATTTAATGTGTATTCCCTTGCCTTGTTGGCCCTCCCCAAATGCATTACCTCACACTTCTCCAGTTTGAATTCCATTTGCCACTGTTCTGCCCATTTGACCAGTTCATTGATATCTTCCTGCAGTCCACAGCTTTCTTCTTCATTATCAACCACACAGCCAATTATTGTATCATCTGCAAACTTCTTAATCATACCCCCTATATTCAAGTCTAAATCATTGATATATACCACGAAAAGCAAGGGACCGAGTACTGAGCCCTGCGGAACCCTACTGGAAACAGCCTTCCAGTCATAATACACCCATCAACCATTACCTTTTGCCAATGTACCAATTTTGGATCAAACTTGCCACTTTGCCCTGGATCCCCTGGGCTTTTACTTTCATGACCAGTCTGCCATGTGGGACCTTATCAAAAGCCTTGCTAAAATCCATATACACTACAGCATATGCACTACCCTCATCGACCCTCCTGGTTACCTCCTCAAAACATTTTCAAGCAAGTTAGTCAGACATGACCTGCCCTTAACAAATCCATGCCGACTATCCTTGATTAATCTATGTCTTTCTAAATGAAGATTTATCCTGTCCCTCAGAATATTCTCCAATAATTTTACCACCACTGAGGTTAGGCTGACTGGCCTGTAATTACTCGGTCTATCCCTTCCTCCCTTTTTTAAAAAAGCTACAATGTAAGCAGTCCTCCAGTCCTCCGGCACCACAGCTGTAGCCAGAGAGGATTGGAAAATAATGGTCAGAGCCTCTGCGATTTCCTCTTTTGCTTCTCTTAACAGCCTGGGATACATTTCATCCAGGCCTAGGGATTTATCCACTTACAAAGCTGCTAAATCCCTTATTACTTCCTCTCTCACAATGTTTATTTCATCTAATATTTCATACTCCTCCTCCCTGATTGCAATGTCTGCATCGCCTCTCTCTTTTGTGAAAACAAACGGAAAGTATTTATTAAGAACCAGACCCATTTCTTTTGCTTCCACACATAGATTACCTTTCTTTCGTTATCCTCTTGCTCTTAATGTATTTCTAAAACATATTTTGGATTTTACTTGCCAATATTTTTTCATGTTCTCTTTTTGCCTTCTTAATTTCCTTTTTAATGTCACCCTTGCACTTTCTATACTCCTCGAGGGTTTCTACAGCATTAAGCCTTTGGTATCTGTCATAAGCCTCCCTTTTTTTCTTTATCCTATCCTGTATGCCCCTTGACATCGAGCAGGGCTCTAGATTTGTTAGACCCACCCTTTTTCTTTAAGGAAATATACTTGCTCTGAACCCTCAGGATCTCCTCCTTGAATGCCTCCCACTGCTCTGACACTGATTTACCCTCCAGTAGCTGTACCTTGGCAAAATCACGTCTCAGCGTAGTAACACTGTCTTTCCCCAAATTGAGAACTTTTGTTCCTGGTCTATCTTTGTCCTTTTCCATAACTACCCGAAATCTAACTGAATTATGATAACTAGCACCAAAATGCTCTCCCACTGATACCCCTTCCACCTGCCAAGCTTCATTCCCTAAAACTAAGTGCAGAAACACACTTGTTGAGCTTGTTACATACTGGCTAAAAAAGTTCTCCTGAATGCATTTTAGGAATTCCACACCCACTGTACCTTTCACACTAATTCTATCCCAGTTAATATTAGGGTAGTTGAAATCCCCTACTATTACTGCCCTATAGATTTTGCACTTCTCAGAAATGTGCCTTCATAAATGCTCTTCTATCTCGTTCTGACTGTTTGGGGGTCTATAGTACACTCCCAGCAGTGTGATCGCCCCTTTCTTCAATTCAACCCATATAGCCTTGTTTGATGACCCCTCTAACACATCATCCCTCCTTACAGCTGCGATTGCTTCTTTAATTAATACTGCGACCGCCGCCCCCCGCCATCCTTTTTTATCCCCCTCTCATTCCCATCTGAAAACCCTGTAACCAGGAATGTTGAGCTGCCATACCTGCCCTTCTTTCAGCCATGTCTCAATAATAGCTATAATATCTCACTCCCAAGTGTCTATCTGTGCTCTCAGGTCAACTGCATTTTTCCCTAGACTCCTTGCATTGAAGTATATAGCATTTAGCACTGCCAATCTCCCTTGTTGTCTATTTTCTAACCTTTGTTTCCTCTGCCTTCCAAATTCACTTTCTAATTTTCTGCTTTCCAATTCCAGCTTTGCTTCTCTCCCCACTGAATCTATTCTCCGGTTCCATCCCCCTGCCAAGCTCGTTTAAATCCTCCTCAATAGCACTAGCAAACCTTCCCCCAGGAAGATATTGGTCCCGGCCCTGTTGAGGTGCAACCCGTCCGGCTTATATTGGTCCCACCTCCACCAGAAACGGTCCCAGTGCCTCAGGAATCTAAAGCTCTCCTTCCTGCACCATCTCTCCAGCCACGCATTCATCTGCTCTCTCTTCCTAGTTCTGTACTCACTAGCATGTGGCACCGGGAGAAATCCAGAGATTACTATCTTTGAGGTCCTGTTTTTAATCTTTCTCCTAGCCTCCTAAAATCTGTCTGAAGGAACTCAACCCTCTTTCTCCCTATGTCATTGGTACTGATATGTACCATGACTTCTGGCTGTTCACCCTCCCCCTCAGAATGTCCTGCAACTGCTAAGTGACTTCCTTTAAATCTGTGTCCTCTGGTTCTCAACCCTGCTGCCAATGGGAACAGTTTCTCTCTATCTACTCTGTCAAGACCGCTCATGATTCTGAACATTTCTATCAAATCTCCTCTCAATCTTCTCTGCTCTAAGAGAACAACCCCAGCTTCTCCAGTCTATCAATGTAACTGAAGTCCCTCATCCCTGGAATCATTCTCGTAAATCTTTTCTGCATCCTCTATAAGGCCTTCACATCCTTCCAGAACTAGACACAATACTCCAGTTGAGGCCGAACCAGTACTTTATGAAGGTTCATCATAATTTCCATGATATACCTTTATTCATGAAGCCCAGTATCCCATAAGCTTTTTTAACTGCTTTCTTGACCTGTCCTGTCATCTTCAACGATTTGTGCCCATATACCCTCAGGAATCTCCATTCATGCAATCCCTTTAGGATTGTACCTTTTAGTTTATATTTCCTCTCTTCATCATAATATATTAGTGAATTTGTTAACCCTGAGAAAGGTTAAGTTTGCTTCATTCTCAGACATACTACAGATATTGGAGAATCATTTTGATCCACAACCTTTAGAAATAGCGGAGAGCTGTAAGTTTGCAATGAGAAACCAAAGGCCTGATGAAACCTTCAGGGAATACATTGCTGCCATAAGAAAATTGTGACTACACTGCAATTGTGAAGGATTTCTAAACAGGGCTCTTCGAGATAAATTTGTGTGTGTATTAATGGATGAACGCATCCAGTCAAAATAATTAGGTATGGATGATGTCTCTTTTCAGAGAGCTTGCAAGATAGCCACCTCCATGGAGATGACAGAAAAAAATATTAAGGAATTTCTCCCATTACCTGCAGCAGTAGCAGTTCACAGCACAGGGCTGTAGAAAGGCAGAAGATTGTGAGCCCCAGTCGGAGGGAGAGTTATGAAACCAAGACGAATAGATGTTACAGGTGTTATAGGTAACTGTTATATATGTATACTTGTATTTACTCTGTACAGACACCAGAGGGCTCATCCCCTGGAGTCCCAAGGGATCCCATAATTCCTTGGGAGCACAGGTATTTAAGGAGGCTTCACAGGTTGGAGAGGCACTCTGGAGACCTGCAATAAAAGACGAAGGTCACACTTTACTTTGAGCTCACAGTGTTCAGTCTGACTCTTTCTCCATACACAACAACTGGCGATGAGATACAGATAGCGAACCCAAAGATGCAGAGAACAGTGGGCATCCTGGAGAAATCCTCGGAGGGAGATGATTGGGAAACTTTTGTGGAGCGACTCGACCAATACTTCGTGGCCAATGAGCTAGATGGGGAAGAGAGCGCTGCCAAATGAAGGGCGATCCTCCTCACCGCCTGTGGGGCATCAACGTATGGCCTGATGAAGAATCTGCTGACTCCAGCAAAACCCACGGAGAAATCGTACGACAATTTGTGCACACTGGTCAGAGAGCATTTGAACCCGAAGGAAAGCGTTCTGATGGCGAGGTACTGGTTCTACACCTACAAAAGGTCTGAAGGCCAGGAAGTGGCAAGTTATATCGCCGAGATAAGATGCCTTGCAGGACATTGCAAATTTGAAGGACATTTGGAGCTCATGCTCAGAGACTTTTTCGTACTTGGCATTGGCCACGAAACCATACTTCGCAAACTTTTGACTGTAGAGGCCCCAACCTTGAGTAAGGCCATAGCGATAGCCCGGGCGTTCATTGCCACCAGTGACAATGTGAAGCAAATCACTCAGCACACAAGTGCTGCTACAAGTACTGCGAACACAGTGATATTATTTTCAAATCATAACGTACAGGGCAGGTCACACATACCTGCAGCTACACGTCCGCAGATGTCTCAGAGTCCACTATCAAGGGTGATGAATGCAAGGCCATTAATACCTTGTTGGCTAAGGGGATCAAGGGATATCAAGGGGTATGGAGAGAAAGCAGGAAAGGGGTACTGAGGGAGTGATCAGCGATGATCTTATTGAATGGCGGTGCAGGCTCGAAGGGCCGAATGGCCTGCTCGTGCACCTATTTTCTATGTTTCTATGTTTCTCTGTTTCTATGTTGGCGCTGCGAGGGTGATCATCATTTCCATTCATGCCGATTCAAAGAGTACGTTTGCAAGGGCTGTCGAACTATGGGACACCCCCAATGAGTGTGCAGCCGAGCTGCAAAGCCTGTTAAACCTGCAAACCACCATGTTGTAGAGGAGAACAGATCCATAGAGGATTAAGACGAACCAGAGCCTTAGTTCGAGGATGCAGAGGTAAATGGGGTGCACACATTCACCACGAATTGTCCCCCGATAATGCTGAATGTTGAACTAAATGGACTCCTGGTGTCAATGGAGCTGGACACGGGTGCGAGCCAGTCCACCATGGGCAAAAAGACTTTTGAAAGATTGTGGTGCAACCAGGCCTCAAGGCCAAGCTTAACTCCAGTTCGCACGAAACTAAGAACTTACATGAAAGAACCGATTCCTGTAATCGGCAGTGCTACCGTAAAGGTCTCCTACGATGGAGCGGTGCATAAGCTACCAATCTGGGTGGTACCGGGCGATGGTCCCACGCTGCTCGGCAGGAGCTGGCTGGGAAAGATACACTGGAATTAGGACGACGTCCGCGTGCTATCACCCGCTGATCACACTTCGTGTGCCCAGGTCTTAAACAATTTCCTTCGGTGTTTGAACCTGACATCGGGAAATTCTAAGGAGCAAAAGTGCAGATCCACCTAATTCCGCGGGCGCAACCCATCTATCACAAGGCGAGAGCACTACCGTACATGATGAGAGAAAGGGTAGAGATTGAGCTAGACCGGCTGCAAAGAGAGGGCATCATTTCCCCGATCGAGTTCAGTGAGTGAGCCAGTCCTATCGTCCCAGTGCTCAAGGGAGACGGCACCGTCAGAATCTGTGACGATTACAAAGTAACTATCAATCGTTTCATCCCTGCAGGATCAATACCCATTACCAAAGGCCGATGACCTCTTTGCAATGCTGGCGGGAGGAAAGACGTTCACGAAGCTGGATCTGACTTCAGCCTACATGACGCAGGAACTGGAGGAATCATCGAAGGCCCTCACCTGCATCAACACGCACAAAGGTCTTTTTGTTTATAACAGATGCGCATTTGTTATCCAATCGGCAGTGGCGATAATCCAGAGAAACATGGAAAGCTTACTGAAGTCGGTCCCGCACACCGTGATTTTCCAGAACGACATCTTGGTCACAGGTCGGAACACAGTCGAGTATCTGCAGAACCTGGAGGAGGTTCTTAGTCGACTCAACCGCGTGGGGCTCAGGTAAAAACGCTCGAAGTGTATTTTCCTGGTGCCTGAAGTGGAGTTCCTGGGAAGGAGGATTGCGGCAGACAGCATCAGACCCACCAACGCGAAGACGGAGGCGAAAATGCACCGAGGCCACAGAACGTGACGGAGCTGCGGTCGTTTCTGGGACTCCTGAATGACTTTGGTAACTTCTTACCAGGTCTCAGCACACTGTTAGAACCACTGCATGTCTTACTACAAAAAGGGGATGAATGGGTTTTGGGCAAAAGCCAAGAAAATGCCTTTGTAAAAGCGAGAAAATTGTTATGCTTAAACAAATTGCTTGTGTTGTATGATCCATGTAAGCGTTTGGTACTAGCATGTGATGCGTCGTCATATCGCATCGGGTGTGTATTGCAACAAGCTAATGATTTCGGGAAACTGCAACCGGTTGCTTATGCATCCAGGAGTCTGTCTAAGGCTGAGAGAGCCTACAGCATGATTGAGAAAGAAGCGTTAGCGTGTGTCTATGGAGTAAAGAAAATGTATCAATACCTGTTTGGGCTAAAATTCGAATTGGAAACTGACCATAAGCCACTTACATCATTGTTCTCTGAGAGTAAAGGGATAAATACCAACGCATCGGCCCGCATCCAGAGATGGGCGCTCACATTGTCCGCATACAACTACGTCATCCGCCACAGGCCAGGCACAGAAAACTGTGCCGATACTCTCAGTAGGCTGCCATTGCCCATCATGGGGATGGAAATGGCGCAGCCCACAGATCTTGCCATGGTTATGGAAGCATTTGAGAGTGAGCAATCACTCGTCACTGCCCGGCAGATCAAAACCTGGACAAGCCAGGACCCCTTATTATCTCTAGCCAAAAGCTGCGTGCTTCACAGGAGCTGGTCCAGTCTCCCAGTGGAAATGCAGGAAGAGATAAAGCCGTTCCAGTGGCACAAAGGTGAAATGTCTATACAGGCAGATTGCCTCCTGTGGGGCAATCGAGTAGTGGTCTCCAAGAAGGGCAGAGACACCTTCATCAATGACCTCCACAGTACCCACACAGTCATCGTAATGATGAAAGCAATAGCCAGATCCCACGTGTGGTGGTCTGGTATCGATGCGGACTTAGAGTCCTGCGTTCACAGATGTAATACATGCTCGCAGTTAAGCAATGTACCCAGGGAGGTGCCGCTATGTTTATGGTCTTGGCCCTCCAAACCGTGGTCTAGGGTACACGTCGACTATGCAGGCCCGTTCTTGTGTAAAATGTTCATTTGGTTGTAGACGCGTACTCCAAGTGGATTGAATGTGAGATAATGTCGGCTAGCACATCCACTGCCACTACTGAAAGCCTGCGGGCCATGTTTGCCACAAACAGCCTACCTGATGTCCTGGTGAGCGACAACGGTCCATGTTTTACCAGTGCTGAGTTCAAAGAATTCATGACCGTAACGGGATCAAACATGACACATCTGTCCCATTTAAACCTGCGTCCAATGGTCAGGCAGAGAGAGCAGTGCAAACCATCAAGCAAGGCTTGAAGAGGGTAACTGAAGGTTCACTGCAGACTCGTCTATCCCGAGTCCTGCTTAGCTACCGCACGAGACCCCACTCACTCACTGGGATCCCACCTGTTGAACTGCTCATGAAAAGAGCACTTAGGACAAGACTCTTGTTAGTTCACCCTGAACAGGTGGAGAGCAGGCGGTTTCAACAAAGTGCATACATAATAGCGCAAATGTGTCATGCGAGATTGAAATCAATGATCCTGTGTTTGTATTAAATTATGGACAAGGTCCCAAGTGGCTTCCCGGTTCTGTCGTGGCCAAAGAGGGGAGCAGGGTATTTCGGGTCAAACTTTCAAATGGACTCATTCACTGGAAACACTTGGACCAAATCAAACTCAGATTCATGGACTATCCTGAGCAACCCACCTTGGATCCTACCTATTTTGATCGCCCAACATACACACCAGTGGCAATCGGCACGATGGTTGACCACGAAGCAGAACCCATCATCCAGAGCAACCCAGCAGGGCCCAACACACCAGGCAGCCCAGTAAGGCCAGCTGCACAGCAGCCCAGCGAGGGCCCAACAAATGATTCAACAATATCAGCTTTCACACCGAGACGATCAACCAGGGCAAGAAGGGTCCCAGATCGACTCACATTGTAAATAGTTACACTATTGACTTTTGGCGGGGCGGGGGGGGGCAGGTGGGGGGAGTGTTGTTATATATGTATACTTGTATTACTCTGTACAGCCACCAGAGCACTCATCCCCTGGAGTCCCAAGGGATCCCATAATCCCTTGGGAGCACAGGTATTTAAGGAGGCTTCACAGGTTGGAGTGGCACTCTGGAAACCTGCAATAAAAGACAAAGGTCACACTTTACTTTGAGCTCACAGTGTTCAGTCTGACTCTTTCTCCATACACAACAGTAACCATACCACACAACAGTGTCAGTTCAAGTGATAAAGATGCTACTGTTGCCAAATAAGGAGACTCATTGCCTTTATTAGCTGAGGCTTAGAATACTAGAGCAGGGAAGTTATGCTTGAGATGTGTTTGCACTGGAGAGGGTACAGAGAAGACTTACAAGGATGTTGCCTGGACTGGTGAATTTTAGCTATGAAGAAAGATTGGATAGGCAGGGTTTGTTTTCTTTGGAATAGAGGAGGTTGAGAGGAGACCTTATTGAGGTGTATAAAATTATGAGGGGCCGAGATGCAGTGGATAGGAAGGACCTATTTCCCTTAGCAGAGTGATCAACAACCAGGGGCATAGATTTAAAGTAATTGGTAGGAGGTTTAGAGGGGATTTGAGGTGAAATGTTTTCACCCAGAAGGTGGTGAGGGTATGGAACTCACTGCCTGAATGGATGGTAGAGGCAGAAACCCTCACCACATTTAAAAGTACTTGGATGTGCACTTGAAGTGCCGTAACCTACAAGGCTACGGACCAAGAGCTGGAAAGTGGGATTAGGATGGTTAGCTCTCTGTCGGCCGGCATGGACACGATCGGCCGAAATGGCCTCCTTCCATGCTGTAAATTTCTATGATTCTATGATTGCAGCCAAGGACAGACTTAACTGCATCGAAACCGATCAGATCAGTGTATGTTTTGGTGTATGCAGTGAAGGGCGAAACAATACATTCCTTATGTCAGGATTTCAGAACGTTAATACTGATTAATAATCGATGAATTAATATGACATCATCATCATCATCATCATCATAGGCAGTCCCTCGCAATCAAGGAAGACTTGCTTCCACTCTTCGGTGACTGTACAGTCCAATACGAGAACCACAGTCTCTGTCACAGGTGGGACAAATAGTCGTCGAGAGAAGGGGTGGATGGGACTGGTTTGCCGCACGCTCTTTCCGCTGCCTGCGCTTGATTTCTGCATGCTCTCGACGATGAGACTCGAGCACCCTCCCGGATGCACTTCCTCCACTTGGGGCAGTCTTTGGCCAGGGACTCCCAGGTGTCGGTGGGGATGTTGCATTTTATCAGAGAGGCTTTGAGGGTGCCCTTGTAACATTTCCGCTGTCCTCCTTTGGCTTGTTTGCCATGAAGGAGCTCCGAGTAGAGCGCTTGCTTTGGGAGTCTCGTGTCTGGCATGCGAACTATGTGGCCTGCCCAGCGGAGCTGATCAAGTGTGGTCAGTGCTTCAATGCTGGGGATGTTGGCCTGGATGAGGACGTTAACGTTGGTGCGTCTGTCCTCCCAGGGGACTTGCAGGATCTTGCGGAGACATCGTTGATGGTATTTCTCCAGCGACTTGAGGTGTCTACTGTACATGGTCCATGTTTCTGAGCCATACAGGATGGCAGGTATTACTATGGCCCTGTAGACCATGAGCTGGGTGGCAGTTTTGAGGGCCTGGTCTTCAAACACCCTTTACCTCAGGCGGCTGAAGGCTGCACTGGAGCACTGGAGGCGGTGTTGGATCTTGTCCTCAATGCCTGCTCTTGTTGATAGGAGGCTCCCGAGATAAGGGAAGTGGTCCACGTTGTCCAGGGCCGTGCTGTGGATCTTGATGAGTGGGGGGGGGCAGTGCTGTGCGGCGAGGACAGGATGGTGAAGGACCTTTGTCTTACTGATGTTTAGCGTAAGGCCCATGCTTTCGTATGCATCAGTAATTACGTCGACTATGTCCTGGAGTTCAGCCTCAGTATGTGCGCAGACACAGGCGTCATCCGTGTACTGTAGCTCGACGACAGAGGTTGGGGTGGTCTTAGACCTGGCCTGGAGACGACGAAGGTTGAACAGGTTCCCACTGGTTCTATAGTTTAGTTCCACTCTAGCTGGGAGCTTGTCGACTGTGAGGTGGAGCATGGCAGCGAGGAAGATTGAGAAGAGGGTTGGGGCAATAGATACAGCAGTTGATTGCTCAATAACGAGTCAGGATGTGTATTACAAGAATTTCAGGAGCATACTCCTAAAGGCGAGCTCAGCAAAGCTGAAAACATATTCAGGGAAAAAACTGCAGCCGCTTGGACTAATGGAGTATATAGTACAAAACCAGGGGCAACAAGTAAGATTACCTGTCATTATAGTGAAATACATCAATCGGCCAACATTTATGGGCAAAGATTGGCTAAGAGTGCATCGTTTGGATTGGTACAGTGTCTGTAGTACAGGAATGGTTAAGTCTTGGCTAGATACTCTGCTGGAGAAATATGCTAACATGTTTGAGGACTCATACAAGGTCATTAAGGGATAAAATGCACATATTTGGATTAAGTCGGATGTCAAACCTATTTTTTTTATCCAAGGCCGGTACCATATGCATTAATATCACAGGCTGAGCAAGAGCTTGATAAGTTGTAGAAAAACGGAGTTTTAGTGAAGACCGATAGGAGTGACTGGGCCACCCTGTTAGTTGCAGTTCCAAAGGCAGACAAAACGGTACGGCTCCGTGGGGATTACAAAATTACCCTGAATTGAGCAGTTGATGATGAACAGCACCCTTTACCACATCACAGGACCTGTATGCAGAACTGGCGGGAGCCAAAATCTTCACAAAACTGGATCTCTCCCATGCCTATGCTCAACTACACATTGACAAGGATAATCAGCAGTATCTGACAGTCAACACACACAAAGATTTTTATTCATGCACTAAGTTGCCTTGTGGTATCAAGTCCTCAACAAAGATATTTCAGGTGACCGTGGATCAGATCTTACAGGGAATGAATTACTGTTTGTGCAATCAAGAGGATGTGTTGATAGCCACCGGCACAGAAAAGAAAAATCTAGAAATCTTAGAAGTATTCAGATGGTTCAATGACCAGAAACTGAAGTTGAAGCGGAGTAAATGTGTATTCATGCAGCGTGAGGTGGTTTATCTAGGATTGCAGGTAGATGAAAATGGTCTACAGTCAGTTAAGGAGAAAGTGCAAGCCATCATGATGGCTACAGAACTGAAAAACATTACTGAATCACAATCCTTTTTAGGTATGGTCCAATATTATGCTCATTTCCTTCCTGGACTAACAATGGTGCTCACACCGCTCCATTATTTATTAAAGAAAGTTGTGCGTTGGATATGGGACAAAGAGCAACAGAATGCATATGACACATGCAAGCGACGCTTGAGCAGTAGTGCTCTTCCCGTCCATCATAATCTGACTCGTGGACAAAGACTAGTATGTGATGCCTCTGGGTATGGTGTGGGAGCAGTGATCAGCCATGTTATGAATGATGGGCAGGAAAAAGCAGTTGCCTTTGCAACGCGTACGCTCAATAAAAATGAACAAAATTTGCTCAGATTGAGAAAGAGGCTTTGACAATTATGTTTGGTATTAAAAAGTTTCACTAGTTTCTTTTGGGGAGCAAATTCACATGAGTAATTGATCACAAACCATTACTAGTTATCCGAGGCCCGAAGGAGGCAATTCCATCTATGGCGGCTTCCAGGATGCAAAGATGGGCTATTTTATTGTCATGTTGCGATTACAAAATTGAGTATCGTACATTGAAGCAGAATGCAGTGGCGGATTCCCTTTCAAAGTTGCCTCATGAAGATTCTGAAACTTGCTGCGAACAATCAATCTTTACTCTAGATGTCGTTGATGAGGACTTTCCAGTCACCGCCACTATTATTGCAGAGCACACACAGAAAGATGTCACGTTACAACGGGCCTGTGAGCACACCCTGCAAGGGCAGTCTGAAGATCAGACACATTTAGACAAGGGGATAAAGCCCTTTCATCATTGTTGGCATGAATTATCATGTGAGCATGGCTGTCTAAAATGGGGCTGGAGATTAGTCAGTCCCAGTGCACTACGGGCCAAAGTCTTGATGGAACATTACGGTGAGCATACTGGCATTGTGGACATGAAAGCGATGGCCTGGAGTTTTGTTTATTGGCCTAGGTTGGATAAAGACTTAGAAGTATTAGTAAGTAAGTGTACTATCTGTCAAGACTGCAGGGCCATGCCAGCTAAAACGTCGCTGGAAACATGGATTTGCCAACGAGATCATTCCAAAGAAAACATATTGATTTTGCGAGAGGGGCAGTGATAATTTTCTGATTCTAATCGATAGCCATTCGAAATGGCTGGAAATACAGCATCTGGAGTCATCGACAACTACAGAGCGTGCATTGAATGAATTATGGGATATTTTTGCATGCCATGGCCTGCCCAAAGAAATGGTGTCAGATAATGGACCGTAATTTTGGTATACGCAATTTGCAAATTTTGCCAGGCACAATGGTATCAAATACACATTGGTAGCACCATATCATCCTGCTTCAAATTGATTCGCTGAAAGGTCAGTCAGGATTGTCAAGAAGCCTTTGCTGAAACAAATTCTGCAGACTGGATCATCAGTGAGCTTGAAGCATAGGTTAGCAAATTTTCTTTTCAAATACCGAACAACACCCCATTCTACAACAGGGCACACACCTGCTGAATTATTGATGGAGCGTAGGCTGAGGATCCGTCTCAGTTTATTACAACTGAACTTGTCTGATAAGGTAGAGAAGGCACAATTGGTGCTGATCATCATCATCATAGGCAGTCTCTCGAAGCGAGGATGACTTGCTTCCACGCCAAAAAGGGATGAGTTCACAGGTGTTTCAATGAAGAACCTAATATTCCAGATCCCGAACTACATCGTGAAGGGTGGATGCCAGTGCTTGGATTTTTTTAATGTGTGGTGGCCGTTGCACACCAGCCATCACATGGGCTTGCCAGAGCTAGGTCTTGGTCCAGTGGCAAGGATTACCCAAGACTAACTGGAACCAGCTCTGCTGCAGATACCGAGCGTGCACACATATAACAGTTGATGGACTAGACACTGATTAAAATTGCTTATTTTTTGCGATAAACCCAATGCTGGCTGTATTAATCAAACTGCACCGTTACCACTCTTAAATTTATCAAGGAATATTTTTTAATGCAAATTAAAAGAGAAATCATGTTCTAAAACGCTGCCCAATTGCGCTGCTTCATGGAAGAATGTATGTTCGGCAATATGCAAATGAGCTTGAGTGGACACTTGTGCGAATAAAACACTTCCGAAAATGAACACAATTTTGAGAGCAATTTGCACCCAGATCACTGACTGGCCCAAAGCAGAAACTCTTGGTCAACATTTCTCAACCTTAAATGTGATGTATTGTACATGTTGTGCTTTATATCTTTCAGCATCATGGAGTTTCATGTGACAAAGTCTGTGTTAAATCTGTAGACAGAATAAAGTGTTGAACATGGCTGCATTTAAATCATTTACATTTTATGACTCCAGGGAACTGCAGATGGTGGCATTTTCATTTAAATGTCTAATTCAGTCAACAAAATTCATGGAATAGATTCTGAGTTAATATTGAAATAAAGGTTTAAGTCCTGAGGGTGAAACACTTCTCTTCTATTTTCTGTCTTCAATTGGCAGATCTATTTCTTGCAGCTTTATGCAGGTTTAAATTGGGCTCTGGGTTTGAATTCAAATGCCTACCCAACAAAATTGAGACATTCCCATCCAATGGTACTTTTAGTTTTCTAATTTGTTATGGTTTTGTGCCTATCCAGATAAGGATGTCCATACTGCGAATGGAACATTTATCTATATTTTTGAATACAATTTAAAACCAAATTTGTGCCATCTGTGCCAAATTTTGAGTGGCTTTGTCCGATGGATTCATGCCCAATGGAAATTGGAATGAGGCTGCCAAACTCCTTTGAGTTAATATCCTTTTACCCATCCATTGGACTGGATTCAAACTTAGCTCCCGGAGGTGAAAGGTTAATTTGCTAATCCACTAACTGAATTGCTAGCATTAGAGGAGGCACACTGAAGGATATTGCGCAAGGATTAAAACTCACTGTGCTGCAGAGAGATGAATTTCTGCAGTTGCAGGTTAAGGCACTTTATTGAGGCAGAGTAGAGGGACATTTGTTCTGCATTTCCCTGCTATATATATATGTGACCTAGAATTCCTTCATACTAACAAAGGTTAGAGAAAATGGAAAAATGTTCCTTTACTAAGTGTTGACATTTCTCACCTTTATAAGCAAACAAATTATCACAGAACATTTCCTGGTATCAAAATTATGAAGGGGTTCGATAGGGTAGGCTTAGAGAAGATGTTGCCACTAGTGGGGGAGTCCCAACTAGGGGTCATAAATATAAAGTAGTCATTAAAAAATGCAGTAAGTATTTCAGGAGAAACTTCTTTATTCAGAGAATGGTGAAAATTAGAATGGTCGAGACGAATAGCATCAATGAATTTAAGGAGAAGCTAGATAAAGGAGAAAGGAATAGAAATAGAAATTGAAAGGCTGAGATGAAGTAAGGTGGGAGGAGAACTGTTGGGCCAAGTGACCTGTTTCTGTGCTGTAATGTTCTGTGTAATTCTATATTATTCATCTACCTTGAGCTGTCAATCGTTTTGCTTGTTTTTGATTGGTTAACCGCTTATATTTATCTACTTATTGTTATTTGCCAATCATTTTACGCAAAACCGTTCTCCCCAATTTCAAATTCCTCTCCAATCACATTCCACTAATAAATTCTACCCAATCATACATTCAAAAAACATTATACTACATCAATGCAGTAAACAAATCTCCAAGTAGCACCCACTGTGACCGTTTCACAGAACATACAATAACATTGAAAGAAGATTCAACAATTCAAGAAAAAAAATCTCATACGTACTCCTAAGCCTGGCTCCAACAACCTGCCCCTTTTTTCCACAAACTGCACAACTGGCTCTGTTGGGGCTTCTGAACACCCTGGACTTAGGATACACCCATTGCTGCTGTACTTCACAATCTCCACCCCGTTAGCCGACGGCCCAGCATTCAGAGCCCCAGACCCAATTCAGCTCTGATATGCATCTTCCAATTAGACCCATCATCATAGGCAGTCCCTCGTATTGAGGATGACTTGCTTCCATGCCAAAAAGGGATGAGTTTACAGGTGCTTCAATGAAGGATCTAATATTCCAGATCCCGAACTACATATTGAAGGGTGGAAGATGCCTGTGCGTGGAATTTTTTAATGTGTGGTGGCCGTCGCACACCAGCCACACATGGGCTTGATAGAGCTAGGTCTTGGTCCAGTGGCAAGGATTAACCAATATGACTGGAGACCAGCTCTGCTGCACGCACACAATCGCAGTGTGTTCTGGCCCGTGCTGCCCCTGGGCCCTCGCCTCTTCTGACCCCGAACTCATGCCTTTCCTGGGCCCTGATTGCGTCGCTCCACGATCACTCGCCACTCCTTCGTCCGAACCTCGCCGCTCCTGCTGTACCTGCCCACGCTCCAATCAGTGACCCGGACCTTGGTGATGTCCAATCCTGTCACCCTCTTTACTGCCGTTGTCCTCCTGCACCAGCTCATGCTGTACCTTGCAGTGCTATGCTGCCATGCTGCTCCCAGGCCACTGCTCACCGCTGCAATTAGATTACAGTTCTCAGGAGTCAAAGTGGGGCCCATTCCATTCAAAAGTGGGCTTCTTTTCTCACATGAAGCATTTACACAATCGCCACTCAGGACAGCTAGGACCCTCCTGATCAATATTTTCAGTTCTTTTGTTTGTGTTTATTTTGAAACTGTATTTTAAATGCATAAAAATAAAATGGAGAATGATACAAAGAGTTCTATGTTCATCCTTTGGGTATGATCACAAGGTACACGTTTTAGATACTTTTACTGGAGATGGGAAGTATTAGCACCATTTGCTTTTCTCCGCCCCTCAAGTGACAAAAAAATGCAGATCCCCGTGTCTCACCCCCTGTGTGTTTAGAGGTCAGGTTATCCTATTTGTGAGGTAAACCTGGCCCTTGTGGAAAAAAGTCTAAAGGGCTAGACTTTCAGTATATATCCGCCCATTTACCACCGATTTAATGCCCATATAAATGCCGAGATTCAGTTTATCGCCCATATTTGATGATAAATGGAAACTACCGCCAGATTATCGGCCATTTATCGCTGGCGAAACTTTCAGCATACAGGAATGAGCTGAATCGCCCGCCCATTTTTTTTTCTAAAGTCTGATGTCATCACTTGTGCAAAGCCCAGAATATTGTTTATAATGCAAACTAACGCCCAAATATCGCCCAGATTATCGCCGATCGCTATTTCCGGCATTTCGCCCATATATCGCTAAAATGATCGCACGTCCAAAAAGATGCTCAAGAAAAGCTGCGCTCACCTGACCTAAACCCGGCAGTCTGGACTCCATTTTGTAAATGGGAGGAAGTTTAATAAAAGCCTGCCTCAAGTTGATGGGAGCATTGAAGTAATTTGTGAGTGATTGTAAGGGCGTTTTAGAATCTCTTGACAATCATCTAATCACATTATGGTCAATTTCGAGTTTATATTGTGTTTGTTGAGGACAATTTAAGAATTTTGAAGATAAATTCGGGCAATTATCGTGATTGATAGTGATGGGGCCTGTAATTTCGCAACCAGTATTGATGACTACTCACATAATACAGAATAGAGATGGGAGAAGGTTCACTGAAGAGCATTATGTGCCCAATCAAAGAGGTGGCAGACTGCTGAGGAGGAGGAGACCTTACACCCTACGCATTTACAGGGATAAGTGATCATACCTGGACTTGTCCGATAACATATGCGTTAGAAGGCTGGGCTTCCGAAAGGAGTCATCATGAGATATGCCAGCTAATTAAGGGAAATCAGCAGCCTACCAGCATCATCAGGACCACACTGCCCATTGAGGTTAAGGTTACTGCGGCACTTTCCTTCTATGCATCGGGCTCCTTTCAGGCCTCAGCTGTCGACAATTGCTGCATCTCTCAGCATCCACACATTGCTGCATTCAACAGGTGACTGAAGCCCTTTACGCAAGCAGGATGGACTTTATAAACTTACCCATGACCAGGGAGGCACAGAGTGAGAGGGCTTTGGGGTTCTCGAGAATAGCAGACTTCCCCAAGATGCAGGGAGCAATAGACTGTATGCACATCACCCTGCGAGCACCGTTACAGGATGCAGAGGTTTACCATAACCAAAAGCAATTTCACTCCCTGAATGTGCAGCTTGTTGTCAACCACAGGCAAATAATCATGGCAGTAAATGCAAATTATCCAGGCAGCATCCATGATGCGCACATCTAGCGTGAGAGCACTGCCTCTGACCTGTTCAAGAGTCAGCCACAAGGTCACTGCTGGATGCTGGGGGATAAAGGATATGGCCTTGCCAGCTGGCTCATGACACCCTGTGAAAGACTCAGACAGAAGCCATGAAGCGCTACAATGAATGCCATATAGCCACACGCAATATCGTCAAAAAGACAATTGGAGTGCTGAAGTAGCACTTCAGATGCCTGGACTACTCAGGAGGCAGCCTACAATACCACCCTGACCCTGAGCAGGTCGCTGAGTTTATTGTGGTGTGCTGCATGTTGCATAACCTAGCTATCAGGAAAGGACAAGAATTGCCAGATGGGACTACCGGTCCACCTCAGGAGAGAGGGGAGGTGGAAGAGGAGGAGCAGGAGGAGGAGGAGGATGAAGACCTCGGGAAGACAATCAGCCTGGCGATGAACCCATGCCCCCACCGCAGCCCTCCCCCCTCCCCCCCACACCACTGGAAAAGCCCCATGGTAGTTACGCAGCTGCAAGACTGTTCCACCAGTAGCTCATAAATGAACGCTTTGAGTGAAGTTACGTTGGTGACAGTTACAGTTGCGTTACATTACATTTCATCCTTGCCTCGTCTGGCCTGGCCATTGTTTGCAACCCTTGTATTGAAGTTGAACCGTATGTTATTAGAAGACACTGCACAACAATTGTATAGTTCAATAAAATTTTTTAATAATTTAACAATGGAAGTAAAAAAAAATTTAAACAAACTATAACACCCATCTCCCCCGCCCCTCCCATCCCCAACAGTCAACAATTTTAATTAGGCCCCCCTCCCAACCAAATGAATATCCCCCTACCTGCAGCCACGCTTCCCTTTACCTCTACCCACCGCCCCCCCATCATAACCCCCCCTTTTCCACTTACCCTTGCCTTTCTAGTAACGGGGCCAAGTCGTCTTGCAGCAGGGCACCTCGAGCGCTGCTGCTGTGGGGTGGGGGGCGGGGAGCGGTGACATTGGCAGATTCAATTCAGGGGGCCCAGGAGAAGACGTTTCTGAAGAAACTCCTTCTGAGTCAGAAGCAATTACTTCCTCCTGACTCGCATCTGTCGACGTTGGTAGTACGGTACCTTGGGGTGCAGTGCCGTATCCCGAAACCATTGCCTGCCGCCTGGCATCGACAGAGTCGGCCGTTTGCCACATTGCCGCAACCACCTGCCCCGTGTCCTCCGAGATTCACGCAGATAGTGTGGCAATGTTGCCGGTCAACCTACCAATCGCTTGAAGGAGCCATCGACCAATGTCAACGCTCACCCGTGACAGAGACACCATGTCTTGGTTCACATCCGCCTGTTGCTGCGCATGCCTACCTCGCCGACTCAACCTCTGCGGGGCTGGCATCGGCACTGGACCACTCGGAGTGCCCTGCTGCAAGCCGCTTGGCCCCGCTACTTCATCCTTTGAAGATGACGTGGCCGCAGGTACTGCAGACCCTTAGTTTGATTGCTCAACCGGCGTGGAGCAGCACGGTTGAAGCTCATCATCCTCCTCGGTTGTATCTTCCACTGCGGTCAGCACGACCTGCAGCAACTGGGGTGATGCTCCAGGGGCCTCCCATTCTGCCTGGAGTGCCTGGCGAGCTGGAAAACATAATTGAGATTAGTAGAAGAGAAGGGGAGACATGAGAATTATTGTGCTGCACAGGCATATGTATGAGGAGCAACATTACTGCAGTAAATATGAATGAGTGACGTTACATATAATTAACATGAGAGTACAGAAGAGTACAGAAGCTGCAGGCATAACATTACATCATTCATATATTATAATCAAATGGCATTAAATTACTTTACATTACCACTGGGTTTACACATTACTCACGTGGCGCAACAATGGGATCTGCACCACTATGGGTGGCAGAACGATTATGCTTCACTACAAGGGCTGAGGCACGCTCCTCCAGATCAGTTAATTTATGAAGGTCAGCAGGCCTTCCTCTGGTCTGCATGCACTCCACTTGATTCTTAGATATCTTCTTTTGCAAACCTAAGCTAATTGCCTCGGTACTATTAGGTAAGCACACAGATATTGTAATCCACAATTAGTCATCGCAAATGCTATTCATCATTATATGCTAATACGGTTTGTATGCAATTGATGCATGGTTATAACATCTTCGTTCAGAGAAGAAATTTAAAGATTGTGGTTAGGAACTAATGTTTGGCACCAACCCTCTTGCGTACAATCCCCAGGAAAGGCCCCATCCACGGGGCCATGCCATTCGCTGCCTGAAGGGAGGGAGCCGGGTTATTGCAATCGATGGAGGTCCCCGAGGGGGGAGGGGAGAATCAGGATTGCTGGTGAGCTCGGCAATGACAGGACCATGAGAGGGGAGGGAGCACTGTGTCCCTGGGCTGTGCTCGTAGACCTCCGTGTGGCCAGAGCTAATGTCCCAAGTGTCCCAGGGCAGACAGTGAGCCAGGGCAGCTCTCTCCCAGTCCAGGCTGGGTCACTGTGTCACTGACAACAGCCGGAGAGACTCACACAGTTTGGGCAAAGCTGAGCGGCCCCCTCAGCACTCAGTCATTCCCCCATCTACCAACCTAACCAAAAAGGAGACGGTGCCCAAGTTAAAGAGTTGCTCATAGCACACAAGCAGTGATATAATTTAATAATTCTCCTTCTAAACTAAAGTGGTAGAAATGCCGAGTGTTTGCGGTCTGCCTGTTTCCAGTCATTCCTTTGGCCCCAATTTTCGATCAAAGCGTTTAAATAATAATTAATACTGTCATTTAAGTTTAAGGCATCTCAGCAAGATTACGAATGCACATTTGCACAGAATGGTTCCTGGGACACCTGCCCTTCTCCTAGGGTTAGAGTCCTGGGCCCTGCCCTCCCAGAGTTAGAGTCCTGGGCCCTGCCAAGCCAGGTCTCGCAGAGTTAAAGGGTGCAGGTTCCGTCCCCAGTTCAAATCTTAACAGAGAAGCTGTCCAAGATTACCCAGCTTAATTACAATCCGGCAGATTTATATTCTAATTAATGAGTCAGTGCATCATTACAATTATAAATTTAATAATTTAATACTTACTCTTGCAGATGAAATCAGACTGTTCCTGCGCTTGCTGCGCTAGTCTGGCTCTCTCATGTCGTGGGCTGCCAATGATACTATTTCGGCGATGTCCTCCCATATTCGCTGGTATACTCTGGGTGGGTGGTTTCCATCACCCACTCCAGGTTAATTGCCCCACCGAGTCTCCACCTCATGGACCAAGGTTTCATTCGCCTTATCAGAGAAGGCTTTTGCCCTCCGTCTCCCACCAATCTCCGCAATACTCACTCCCAACTTCTCGTGTTCCATCTCCATAGTACACGATAATATTTTTCTCAATTATTTAATTTCAATTGCTCGACAAAAAGCACAACCTTCCTTCTCAAATGCGGTCTCTCTCTCCTTCTGTAATGATTCAAGAGTCTTGTTACTGTAGACAGCCTCAGGTGTAAACCTGATCCAACTTTATACACGCCCAAAGTATCCCCATGACAGGGTACCCGCGCTTATATACCAGTGACCGTGCACACGCCCATACAGCCCGATGACCTCCGACAGTGGCGCCCCCTGGTGTCTGGTGACCCCAAGATTCAATCCATAACAACATCCCCTTTAAAGATCTTAATATCAGTCTCTTTACAAATTAAGATGGTCTGGGACTTTCCTCTCATGAGTTGATCGTCTCAGTTCAACTTTAGTTCTGGGCGAGTGTTCTGAGTCAGTTGTGACTGAAGGCTGAGTAACTGATCTGATGGGAGTGGTAATGACCACATCAGAGACTGAAGGTCCAGGTTCAGTAATGACAGCAAAGTCCTCTGCTGAATGAATATTGGTTGGTTGGTCACTGACTGCATCTTCCTCAAACGGTTCCAGTTCATCCGTGTGCCACAGTTTTACCTGATCAACATGTTTCCTGCATGTTTGCCCATTATTGAGCACCACAATAAACACTCTGTTACCCTCCTTGGCTGTAACAGTACCGGCAATCCACTTTGGACCTTGACCATAGTTCAGTACATAAACCGGATCGTTGACAGAGATGTCACGTGACACAGCAGCACGATCATGATACCATTACTGACTTTGACGTCTGTTTTCAACACGATCATTCAGATCAGGATGAACAAGAGAAAGCTTGGTCTTGAGATTTCTCTTCATCAGTAGTTCAGCAGGGGAAACCCCAATAAGCGTATGAGGTCTTGTCCTGTAACTGAGCAATATACATGACAAACAAATCTGCAGTGAACCCTGAGTTACACGTTTTATACTCTGCTTGACCGTTTGAACAGCACGCTCTACTTGACCATTAGACGCAGGTTTGAATGGAGCTGACCTCACATGTCTGATGCCATTGAGTTTCATGAACTCCTGAAACTCAAGACTTGTGAAGCAAGATCCGTTGTCGCTCACAACAACGTCAGGCAAACCATGAGTAGCAAACATGACACGAAGGCTCTCAATAGTAGCTGCAAATGTACTGAATGACATAATAATACACTCTATCCACTTTGAATATGCATCCAACACAACAAAAAACATCTTTCCCATGAAAGGGCCCGCAAAATCAATGTGGATCCTCGACCATGGTTTAGATGGCCACGACCAAAGACTCAGCGGAGATTTCGCTGGTACTTTACTAAGCTGCATGCAAGTATTGCACTGATACACATATGATTCCAGATCAGGGTCAATTCCAGGCCACCATACATGAGACCTAGCAATGGCTTTCATCATGACAATACCGGGATGAGTGCTATGTAGTTCACGTACAAATTTTTCTCTACCTTTCTTAGGCATAACAACACGATTACCCCACAGTAAACAATCTGACTGAATGGACAGTTCATCTTTGCGACGGTTTCAAGGTTTGGTCTCATCACACATTTCCATAGGTATTGCAGATCAATCACCACTGAGTACACGTTTCACAACCGATAAAATAGGATTACGGCTGGTCCAGATCCTAACTTGTTGAGCAGTAACAGGAGTTCCTTCACTCTCAAAAGCATCCATTACTAACAGTAGATCTGCAGATTGAGGCATCTCCATATCAGGTGTGGGCAAAGGCAGACGACTTAATGCATCGTCACAATTCTCAGTGTCCGGTCTATGACGAATAACATAATCATAGGCAGACAGTATCAACGCCCACCTCTGGATATGGGACGATGCATTGGTATTAATACCTTTGTTTTCTGCAAACAATAAAATTAGTGTCTTGTGATCCGTTTTGAGCACAAAACGAAGAAACAACAGGTACTGATGCATCTTTTTGACCCTGTACACACAGGTCAAAGTTTATTTTTCTACCATGCTGTAAGCTCTTTTCGCCTTTGACAAACTTCTCGAAGCATACGCAACAGGTTGTAGCTTACCCGACTCATTTGCTTGTTGGAGTACACAGCCAATCCCATATTATGAAACTTCACAGACCAATACAAGACACTTACATGGATCATAATGAACAAGCAACTTGTTTGAACAGAGCAGATTCTTAGCTTTCTCAAAGGCTCTATCTTGAGACACACCCCAGACTCAGTTGTCGCCTTTTCTGAGTAGCATGTGCAGTGGCTCTAATAAAGTGCTCAATCTGTGGAAGAAACTATCGAAGTAGTTGAGTAGCCTAAGGAA